>NW_020945237.1:4859273-4887758 GCF_900497805.2 Vombatus ursinus | reverse complement strand
ACTATGATGATGACAATAATAATAATGATAATAACTAGTATTTATATAGTGAGTGTTTCACTTATATTATCTAATTTGATTTTTACCACAAGCCAGAGAGGTAAGTGGTATTATTATCTCCATTTTATAGTTGATGAAACTGAGGAAGGCAGTGAATTAAGTGACTTGTCCAGGGTTACAAAGCTAGTAATTGTCTGAGGATAGATTTGAACTCAGGTCTTGGATTTGACTTCAGGTCCAGCACTGTATCCACTGAGCCACTTAGCTATCTCTATTGTTATCAAATAATATGACATGTAAAATGCTTTGCAAACCTTAAGGTATTACATAAATGCTATTGTTATTATAATCATTAAACATTATTAATATATTAATAGTCACTGCCACCCTTCATCATCACCATCATCATCATCACAATGGAGATAAGGTTATTTTTGTCAATAAAAATTAGTGAAGAAAAGAACTGCTCTTTAAACTTTAAACTTTGAATCAAGGAAGCCCTCTGCCATTTTTCTTCCTATACCACTACCACCAACTAGTGCCACCTACCATTGCCACCATAGACTTGACCAGGGTCACAACATCAATATGTTTTAGACACTCGACTTGAAGCCAAGTCAAGTCAGAAGCCAAGACTTCTGACTCTACCATCACCACCATCATCACTCACATTTATGAATCCCTTTCTGGAAAGTAACATCCGTCGTCTTATTTGAACCTCATAACGAGCCTATGAGTTAAACACTTCCTCAGAGGAAAATGAAATTCAGAGAGGGTTAATAGACTTGACCATGTTCACACAGCTCATACTTGTAGGAGACATAGTTCTAGATCAAGTCCCTCCTTAGTGGAAGCCTCCGTATTCTCTTGTTATATTTCTGCAGTACTTTAGAGTTTAAAAACACTCTTTCTACTCCATCATCCAGGTGAGAAATGAGGATATGTTCTGACCTGGACCCCATCCTTAACTGGAGATTTTGTAGCTCATGGATCCAGCTTCCAATCGAAGGACATGGAATACTCCATAAGTTGGAGTATCAATGCTGATAGGATCTTGTAGGATGTTGAGGTTTTCCCAATAAAAAGCTTCCTGGGGCACGGTAGAAAAATCAGATATCTCCAAGTGGTGTAGCCAGGTGAGAAATCAGGAGGAATGAGGAAATAGAAATAACATGAGAAGACTGGAAAGGTATGAAGGGTCCAGGTAATAAAGGTCTTTAAACATCAAACAGAAGACTTTATATTTGATCCCAGAGATAGCAGGGAGACATTACTCCAAAAGTATTTTGTCCGTAGGTGGCATGGTGGATGGAATCATGAACTTCACATTAGTAAAACCTGAGTTGCAGTAATCAGATAGTTATTAGCCGTCTGATTTAGCCTCTCTTTATTAGTAAAATCATGATAAACAACAACAACTGCTTACCCCATAGGATTATTATCGCATAAGAAATATGAAAAATGCTTTGCATACCTTAGAGTATTATATGTGTTAGCCATTAACTCTTATTTTCTGAGTCCCTCCACCAACTAATAGCACCTTCCCCAACCAATAAAATAATACATTGTATTGACTTTGGATATATTTGCATGTCACTCCCCCCCATGGATAGAGAGCTTTTTGCTAGTAGAGACTTTCATTTTTGCTCTAGAATCTCTAGCATCTGGTATTTAGTACATGGCATGTATTTTCTGTTGAATAAATGCTTCTTAACTATTGTTGCCTTTTTTTTCTTCCCTCTTTGACTTTACCTTAAGACATGTTGCCTTACTCTTATTTTTTCTGTGTTTGAATTAATGGTCTTATTTCTGAAAGATTTAATTCATTTACCATATTCTTTCCCAATTTCTTTAATTTTAACCTCCTCCTGTTTAATGTGGTTGATCCTGGAAATTATTTGTAATCTAATATGTCACTACATGTTTATATAAAAATTTAACATCAATGTTATAATAAAAATGCATTGTTTTGGACCATTTATTTCTATAGAAGCTCCTTTATAAAATTCCCATTAGATAAGTGAAGCTCTCAGTTGTGCGATTTGTCAATGCCCTTTGGCTAACTGCAAATCTGAAAGTACAAATTATTTATAAAATCATTTCCTAGTAAGTACAACCCATTTGATTTTAAAGTCCTCTTGATAAAGACTGCTACCAACCTTAGGACTTAGGTTGAGAGTTTTGAAAATTCTTCCGGTCCTCATGACTGTGGATTTTACCCCCTCAGATTAAACACACACACACACACACACACACATACATTATACTCACCCTCAGATTATACATGTCATAGACTTGATTTGAACCAGAGTCTCTAACTTTAGACCTCTATATGATCCTGCATTAAAGTTCTAACATGAAGTATTTTGAACAACCAAGAAAAGAAAACTATAAACAACTAGATAGATGAATTAGAGACCCAAAGTGTTTTCAAAACTACTTGATTCATTCATATATATGTACATATGTATACATGTATACATATACACACACATACATGTGTGTGTATGTATATATGTACATGTATATGCATATATATACACACATATGCATACACACACACACAATTGCATTGAATTAAAATTCCAACTTGGTGAACTTCAAATGACCATGAAAAGAAAATATTATGAATACAAACAACTTGACAGATTAATAAGAGATCCAAAGTATTTTGTGAAAAATTTGATTTTAATATGTAAATTTAGATATATAGACATGTATGTATCTATATAGCTATCTAGGTAGGTATTTTATGCACGCACACACACACACACACACACTTTGGATCTCTTATTTATCTATATAGTTGTAGATAAATTCCAAATTTACAAGGCCTCCATGCAGAGAGCATTTAGCAGAGGTCCTGGCACATAATAGGTACTTAATCAATGCTTGCTGACTTGTTAACTTGGTGTATGAGCTAAAAATTTTCACCTTGGGAGTTCTGTTCACAGAGGGAATCACATATTTAGAACTATCCTCTTTAAAAAACAAAGTCACATTTGGCATAAGATACTAGATCCTAGCTTGGTGAATTAGATGTCCTTGGGTTTCAAGTTTTAAGGATTTCCTCTCCTTCCTCCTCTTATTCAATCAGTGTCAGAACTTTACTAGTTCTCTCTTTGTGGATAATTCACTAAATTCTTATCCACCTTAGTTTCCTCATCTATAAAACGATGATGATAATAATAATAACTATCTTCCAGGATTGATGTGAGGATCTAATGAGCTAATAGTAACAAAGTACTTTCCAAATCTTAGTTGTCTATTATTATTATTCCTCCCCTAAATAATTAGTCTGATTCCAGAAGGCAACAGATAGGGAGAGAAGGAAAGAGTTTCCCAAATGGTATCAACAAAATTTTAACATCTTATGTATCCAATCAGCCTAAAAACATCTCCACTATGGCATAGTGGTAAGCCAGTCCCACTCATTCCTCACAATGGTTTCCATATTTAACTGTCTCAATAATCTGCTTTAACCATATTTTATCGAAATAAATAGTGGGAGGTTGGAGGTGAATATCTGTTGTATTTTATCAAGTATTCACATACCTCTTAGGGATTCCTTGGAGCCCCCTACCTTCCTAGGGACAGCACATATTCACATAGTCAAAGAAATTCACATGGGGCACATTCCATGATAGTCTCTATACAGATGAATACAATCAGTGCCAAAACCATCAGGGCGACTGTGAGGAGGCCTGATGATAGTCCAATGGTTTCTCCCAGAGAGGAATATGACCTTTAAAAGGCAACTGTGTTTGGCCCATCAACCAGGGTCTCTCCAAGACTATAAGTTGCTCTGGGCTTAAAGGGGGCTTCTAGGAAGCCCCCTTTTATTCAGTGTCATCCAAGTCACTGTTTACTAGCTGCTACCAGTAGTAAAGTTCTACAGGTCCACCAAACTTTTGTATTCTGCACCTATGACTGATGGTTTTGGCACTGACTGTATTCATCTGTATAGAGGCTATCATGGAATGTGCCCCATGTGAATTTCTTTGACTATGTGAATATGTGCTGTCCCTAGGAAGGTAGGGGGCTCCAAGGAATCCCTAAGAGGTATGTGAATACTTGATAAAATACAACAGATATTCACCTCCAACCTCCCACTATTTATTTTGATAAAATATGGTTAAAGCAGATTATTGAGACAGTTAAATATGGAAACCATTGTGAGGAATGAGTGGGACTGATTTCCTTTTATCTCTTGTTCTTCCTTTGTCCTCTGCTTCTGTCACCCGGAGGCTTCACAGCCAGCTGGGAACCTCTGGAAATCAGTCAGTCAATAAACATTCACTAAGTGTCTATTATGAGCCAGGTATGATGCTAAGGGCTGAAGATAGAAAGAAAAAAAAAAACCAAGGTGGGGACAAATTCCCTTAAGAAAACTCACACATTTATACATCCTTATGATAGCTTGGATTGGGAAAGTATACAAAGTAGTTTCTGCAGGTAGTATACATATGCACCTACATACTGGCAGCAAAAAAACAAAAATCTTTTCAGGTTACATCTATTTTCTTTGTTGTCTGAATTCACCAGCCTGATATTATATCGTTGATGAAATAGTCTCAGAAAGCAGAAACCATTTTTTCAAGACCTGAGTATTTGATCATAGATACACACCACCAAGACATGTATAGAAAAGAGTAAAAATATAGTCATTGGCATAAATAACATCAAACATTTATATACCTAAAATACTAAAAAGCCTGAACTTTAGAATTTTCATATGAATATTTGAATTTATTTATAAATGCAGTTTATGCTTATTAGAAATTCATGCCATTTACTTAATCTCCTGCCTTTAAAAATGACCAATAGTTGTCTTGGGCAAGATGGTGGAGTAACGACAAGGCCTTACCTGACCTCTCCCCCAAATCCCTCGAAATACCTTTAAATAATGACTTTAAAGAAATTCTCCCTCAAACCCCTACCTCAAAGAAATTCTTTGTGGAAGAACCCACAAAAAGATGGAATGAAACAATTTTTCAGCCCAAGACAACTTAGAAGGTTGTCAGGATAGGTTTGTTGCCTCAGGGTGAGAGTGGAGCACAGTCCAGCACAGGTTACACCAGCACATCTCCTGCCCCAGCAAACCATGGGGTAAGCCTTGGGGGTCACTAAATCAGCAGTGGGAACAGCAGTGGTTGCTTCCAGAGGTCTCAGCCCATGGATGATAAGAAAATCGAACACCAGGTCAGAAGGAGATTACAGGGGTCTCTTTGCTAGCACTGAGGTAGGTCTCTGTTGCTTTGCCCATACTCAGATTCAGGTCACAGTCCTGAGTGGCAGTGCCAGGGAGAGGAGGAGTACTAGCACATCAGAGTTTGCAGCCTTAATAGAGCAGGGGACCTCCTCAAAGTTCCAGGGCAGAAAAGAATGTTTGTGGTCCCAGAGCACAGGCCAGGAGAGTAGTCAACATCTTTCCTCAGATCATGCCATCTTGGAAGAACTGAAAACTTACAGGTTCCCAGAAGTATGTCTGAAAACAGCTACACAAAACCCCTGAAGCTTGGAACAGTGCACCCTCCACCCTGCGAACAGAGCCCTACTTTAACAAAGAGTTAAAAGTCAAGTAATAGGCTGAGAATATGAGCAAACAATAGAAAAATTCTGACCATACCAAGTTACTATGGTGAAAAGGGAGATCAAAACACATACTCAGAAGAAGACAACAAAATCAAAGTTCCTACATCCAAAAACTCCAAGAAAAATATAAATTGGTCTCAGGCTATGAAAGAGCTCAAAAAAGGAATGTGAAAATCAAATAAGAGAGGGAGAGGAAAAATTGGGAAGAGAAATGAGAGGGATGCAAGAAAATAATGAAAAACGAGTCAACAGTTTGTTAAGGAGATATAAAAAAAGTACTGAAGAAAATAACACCTTAAAAACAGAATAGACCAAATGGTAAAAGAGGTACAAAAAATCAGTAAGGAGAAGAGTGTCTCAAAAAGTAGAATTGACCAAATGGGAAAAGAGGCACAAAAATTCACTAAAAAAACAAATATAAAACAAAAAACAAACAAACAAAGCTCCTTAAAAGAAGAATTGGCCAAATGGAAAAGGAGGTTCAAAAACTCTTTGAAGAAAATAATTCCTTAAAAATTAGAATTGAGCAAGTGGAAGCTAATGACTTTATAAAAAATCAAGAAACAATAAAACAAAGCCAAAAGAATGAAAAAAAACAGCTGTGAATGACTTATCTATTCTGAACAACAAAATGATCCAAGACAGCTCTGGAGGACTTGTGATGAAAAAGGTTATCCATTCCCAGAGAAAGAACTGATGGTGTCTGAATACAAATCGAAGCATACTTTTCTTTTTGCTTTCTTTTTGTTTTTGATTTTTGGTCTATGTTTTCTTTCACAACATAATTATGATGAAAGTGTTTTGCATGACTACACATATATAACCTATATCAAATTGCTCGCCTTCTCAGTGTGTGTGGGGGGGTGAAGGGAGAGAATTAGGAACTCACTTTTAAAAATGAATGTTAAAATTGTTTTTACATGTATCTGAGGAAAAATAAAAATACTAGATGATTTTTTAAAAAGACTAGTTATAAGTCTAGATTCTCTTTCTGGCCCAATACTATAATTTGAGCAATCAATTTTTTTTCATATCAGCCTTCTCATCTTACTATTTAACGTTCATAGTTAAGTAAATTTTGTAACATTATTTTTAATAAATTTATCATTCATTTATTTGGAGCTAGGGTCCCTTGAAAATGCTACACATTTGTTATTATTTTGCTTTAGTCACATTCACGAACATAATTTGGGCAAAATGAGTCTCATAATATATGTTTATCCTATTTACCAATTTCCTAAGGATTAGTTTTCCATGTCATAGAATCATGGAATCTCAGAATTAGCTATCTAATATACCCGATACGTGGACAAAAATCCCCTTCAGTTCACGCCAGAGAAATTGATAACCAATCCCTGCTTACCAAAACCCCACTGTGAGGAGAACCTGTTATTTCCCAAGGCAGCTTCTTTGACTTTGAGTAAGCACTCATTGTTAAGAAGTTTTTTTTTTTCCTTACAAAAAATCTACGTTTGACTCTTTAGAATTTCTATTTCCAGTTCTTCCCTTTGGTGTTCAGTGGAATAAGTTTAATCTTTATAGCAGGTTTTAATACCTCAAGTGCTTGAAGACAATCATCATGTTTATCCTAAGTCTTTTCTTTTTAAAGTTGAATGTCTACAGTCCCTTCCACTGATCCTCTTATGACATAATGTTGAGACCCTTCATTTTCCTGGTTATTTTCCTCTGGACACTCTGTCAATGGCCTCCCCAAAATGGGTCCCCAGAATTGAATATACTCTTCTTGACCTGATCTGACTATTGCAGAATTTAGCGAGATTATCATCTCTCTTGTGTATACCATATCTATACTTTTCTTCATGCAGCCTAAGATGGCATTAGCTCTCCTGGATTTCATCATCTTGACTTGTATTGAACTTTGTATTGATTTTGTATTGTATTGGCTTTGTATTGATTTTCATTCTACTAGAACCCTTAGATAGTTTTCATCTATGCTACTGCATAGTTAATGGATAAACACTTAACCTGGAGTCAGGAAGATCTGCCTTTAACTATGTATATTACCCTGGATAAATCATATAATCTCTATCAGCTTCAGTTTCTTTATCTGTAAAATGGAGATAATAGCACCTATTCTGCAAAGTTGGTGTGAAAATCAAATGAGAGGTAAAAATGCTTTGCTCACCTTAAATGATTATATAAATGCTAACTTAATAAAATTGTTATTACAATAAAGTATTATCTATCCATACCTTTCCTATATTATACTACTGAAGCTGATTTTTTTGAACTCAAGTCTAGGAATATATCTATCCTTGTTAAGTTTCGTCTTATTAGGATTTGCCCACTGTTAAAGTCAGTCAATATCTTCTTGAATCCTGGTTCTGTCATTCCATGTGTATAGCTGAAACTAGGTTGGAAAAAAGCAATTAAGATCATATCACTTCCTAGGAATAGTGGATCAATGCAAGTGGTCCAGCTAGATTTTTCCTTGTTTGTTTTATGTAAGAGGGAAATAGGACAAGGCTGCACCTTCCGAGATTTCTTCAAATAGGCATTAGAAGTCATATGAGTTAGTGGATAGAGTTTTAGATTTGGTATCAAAAAGACCTGGGTTTGAATTTTAATTATAGTATGCAAGATACATTAATTAAGCTAACTTAAAACTCTTCTGAGACTTTTGGTATACCTTGCATAATGACTTCAACCTTGATTGAGTCAATTTAGCTCTAAGTTTCAACTTACTATTCTACAAAATTAGGATAATGGCTGTAAGTGCTTTGTCAATGGGGTTGTTTTGAGACTCAGGACTAATGTATGCAAAGAACATTGCGAACTTTAAAATGCTCTATAATAGTAGTTATTATTATTGGGCCTTACATTAAAAGCTAATTTAATTGGTTCATTCTCTACTTCAACAAAATAGAGTAGAGGTTGACTATAGGTTTGGTGAATTAAAGGAAAAGTAAATGAATGAGAGGGAGAAAGCTTATATGAAGTTAAAGTCAATAGAAGATATTGAGTAGTTCAGTAGTTCTGTGAGGAGCAAAAGAGTAGAAAATGAGTAGGAAACAGTATGTGGAGATAATAATAGAGAATAATTTATTATTAAAAAATAACTACATTTATTGAATAGTCCCCTATTTTCAATTATGAGAGAGATTTGCCATTGATAGCATGCCTTTAGGTATATTAGATGAAAAATAGATTTTGAATTTATGAAATGAACAGTCATGTAGGCCTAGATACAGTGAGACATATAGATAGTAAATAGACATATAAATGAAAATAAATATTAAAAGTCCTTTTATTTGGAACCAAGACAGCCTAACTTGTTTGTGTGTGTGAGTTACCTAATTAGTGATTAACATGATGATGGAAGTTATTTCAAAAGCATTTATAGTGCCGTTCTCTTAGTTACAAAGAGCAGACTTGCCAATGTTGCATTTCTCTGCCTATCTGTCTGTCTGTCAGTCTGTCTATCTATCTATCTTTATACACTACTTCTCCCTCCTCTTACTTAACTTCCTTTGTATCCACTCTCCTTTACTTTCCACTTCCTTTTTATTATCTCTGGACAGCAACCAAATTGCCCTGTCCTAACAGCAATGAGTGGCCACTTTTGCTTATCAACTTTTCTGAACCAATGTCTCTTCTCAAAAACCTCCTTTTTTTCCTTCTCAGGTAGATTATGCACACAACATATTCCCTTCCTCTCCAGTTATATTCCCCATTTTCTCTCTATTGAGTTGTTCATAGTTCAATCAGTTTCATGTCATTCAACTCTTTTTCTATTTAAACTCATATCTCCAACACAACATTGTGGAAAGATTGCTGCATTTCAAGTTAGAAAGACCTAGATCTGAATCCTTCCTCAAATTCATATAAAACCCTGAGTATACCACTTAAAATTTTTGAGCCTTATTTTCCTTGTGTATAAAATAGGAATAATAATGGCACCTACCTCATAGGACCATTGTGAGGCTTTCATGGGTTCATGTGTGTAAAATGCTTCATAAGCACTGAAGCCCTACATAAATGAGAATTATTGTTACTACTAATGACCTCCTACTTTTCTCTTTTCCTACCCTTGTTCATTTACCTCAACAAAATGTCCCAATTAAAATTTCTGTTTCTACCTCCTGTTTTCTTCCTCCCTTCTCTTCATTCCATCTTTGAATCACAGAAAGTCTTGAATCATGGAAGACTTGAATGAGTTGTGCTAACAGTATACTTGTATCAAAGAGCAGAATATCCATGTTTTTAAGTCAAATTATTAATAATAAGGGAGCAATGTTAACAAACCCTGAAGCTGTTGAAAATACCCAGGAGTGTCTTTCAGAATCTCTACAAACTTTTTTAACTGTTTCCTTATCTTTATAGTTTTTTCTTAAGCTTCAGAATACAATAAAAATATAGTTATTTTCTATTTAATTGTATTGTTTTTTATAATTGTTAATATTGTAATAGCATTTTCCAACTATCTTTCATTGCAAATGTAGAATAGTTCAGTGACATAATTGACAGACATTTTTTTCCAGCCGGCCTGTGACCACAATCATCATTACTTCTATGGTGAAATGTTTTGCATGCCAAACAACTAAGTAATAAACTTTTGAAGCCCAATCTTTTTATACATTGGGGACTGTTTATAATTGAGGGAAAGAACAAAACTTGTAAAAGATCTCCTGTAGAAAGGAGGAAAACATTGAAGGAATTCAGTGATATCATGACTTTGGGGGATTTTTCTTTTTTGTGTTTGATAAGAATATAGTAGAAAAATACATGTGAAATATATTACAGTGAAATAATTTTTCATAATTCTAGTGCACACACAAAAAATTCCAGAAGTACATCTGGAGTTTTTTTTTTCCTAAAAGAATAAAATAGCTAGGTGTCACAGTAGGCAGAGCATGGAACTCAAAGTCAAGAAGATGTGAGTTCAAATCCAACCTCATGCTCTTACTAGTTGTTTGAGTCACTCAAGGAAAGATGCTTAACCTCTCTAAGCCTCAGTTTCGTCATCCGTAAAAAAAAAAATAAGTACCTACCTAAGTTCTAGGACAACTAGGAGGTGCAGTGAATAAAGTGCTGGGCCTGAAGTCTAGAAGACCATCTTCCTGAATTAAAATCTAGCTTCAGACATTTACTAGCTGTGTGACCCTGGGCAAGTCACTGAACCCAGCTTGCCTCAGTTCCTCATATGTAAAAGGAGCTGGAGAAGGAAATGACAAACCACTCCAGTATCTTTGCTAAGAAAACCCCAAATGGGTTCACGAAGAGTCAGAAATGACTGAAATGACAACAACAACACAGAGTTAGGAGAATTGAATGAATTGATATGTAAAATACATTGCCAACCTTAAAGGTCTTAATATAGACCTAATGCTATTTATTTGATTGATTTTAATCTGTTAAGCATTAGTTAGGATAGGCAGAATGGCATAATAGAAAGTCTTACCTTTCTCTTGAGTCAGGAAGATTGGTTCTGCCTCTGGTATACTGCCAGTGTGACCTTTTCAATGCTCAGGCCAACTGTTAAGTTTCACAGAATTTGAATATTTTCATTGGTAGACAGAATTCTTTTACCACTAGAGTTTTATGCCAATGAAATCACCGGTTAGGTTAAAAAAAGGCAAAGGACCTAATAAAAATAGTTGAAGTTACAAATTTAACCTTTATTTAAAAAGAAAAAAAATCCAACAATGAGATATGTACAAAAGTGGAAAGGACCATTTTAGAATGTAACAAATGTAATGAAAGGCCCCTCAGGAGGTCTTGAAGCAAAGTCTGGGTCTTATGTTATGGAGGGAGTTTGTTATTGGGTATAGTTTGGATCAGGTGGTTCCTCCACCTTTGAAATTTTGTGATTCTGTGACGTTTATCTAACATATACTGACATCATGACCTTTGTTAAGTCATTGAACTATGAAGCTGTCTCAGATTCCCTTAGCTACAAATGATCTCACCCCTTCTTAAATTCTTCATGCCATTTTGTTTGGACTTTATAAAATTATTATAGTGTAATACGGTATGTTGAAATATACTGTCAGCAGTAGAAGTGATAGAGAGGTAGCCTCAGTTTTTGCATCTGTAAAATGAGGATAATAGTATTTGCATTACCTACCTCATGGGGTTTTTGCAAGAAGGGTGTTTTTTTTAAAACCTAAAGTAGCATCCACATATATATTGAGATTTCTTCTAAAGTGAGGAGTATATTGTGGGAGAGCAATCATCACCTAGCTGTGAAGGGTTTGGCAAAGGTAGAATGCCAAGTGGACAATGGGATATAATCCTGTCCACTAGATAAGAGTTAGATCAATCAGTCTTGATACAGGAGACAAAGAATCCTAGTGGAAAAATCATTTCAATCTTACAGTGAGCACTACATACTTAATTTAACTGTCAAGATTTCTTGGCTTTGTTTCAAGTGTGGACTTTAGTTTTTGGTTTTGGTTTTGTTTTTTTTTTCTTTGTAAGGAGGCTCCCACAAAACAGAAATTCCCTCCGTCATTAATCCCAGGAAAGCATCTCCAACCTCTAATCTTAGAGGGCTGCCTGAGACACAGAATCTCAAACAGAACCAAATCAAATGAGAATCTGGAGGAAAGGAAGGGTATGTTTCCTAGTGTTCGCCTCACTGTTTGTTTTATCAACATTAAGTAAATTTGCAGTTCTTCTCTGTAGCTTACAGAATAGAATAGAATAGAATATCCCAAAGTGGCTGTCAAAACATGAGCTAGGAGTCTTATAGTTCAGTGATACATCATCTCTGATAGAGTTCTTGCAATGTGATTATGAAAAATGTGGTGGCAGAAAGAGGAATAGGCGGAAAGGGGAACATTAGTTTTTGCAAGAGAGCGCCTATCAGCTGCTCTGTGGTTATTGCCACATGGAGTATTGTTTCTCCACCAGAGAATTCTGTTTCTCATTTAATTCTCTAAATAAAAAAGAAAATGGTTGTAATCAAAATGTTTTTATTGACTTATGCTAGCTGAAGTTGGAAATCTTGCAGAAAGGAAAAAATGAAGGGATGTTGAAATTTAAATGACATTTTTTATGAATTGACACATTAAAAGATTTTTTTTCCTTTCAAATAAAGCCTATTTAAAAATATTTTTGAAGTGTGTGACAAGAAGTTGTAGAGGTACTTGTCTACATTTATACATGTATGGATCTATCTATGCCTATAAATTTATAGATACAGATGACATAGATAGACTAGCAGTTAAGTTACCAAATAAGAAAATTATTTCTACAGTTTTTCACAGCATACATTAGCGTACTGTTTAATCCAATGTGTTAATATATGTGGTTTTCATGACTGATCAATTAAGTGTTTATTAAGCACCTACTATGTGTTAGGTGCTGGGAATATAAATACAAAAAATGAAACTGTCTACTTTCAAGGAGTTTGCATTCTAACAAAGAAGACAACAAAATATATACTATAAGATATGATATATATGACTATATAAAATATAAAATATAACATATACATAAATTTTTGTTCGGTCATTTCAGTCACGCCCAGTTATTTGTGACCCATTTGGGGTTTTCTTGGCAGAGATACTGGAATGGTTTGTCATTTCCTTCTCCATCTCATTTTACAGAAGAGGAAACTGAGACAAATAGCGTTAAGCGTTTGAGGAGAGATTTGAACTCAGGAAGATGGGTCTTCCTGATTCCGGACTTGGCCACTCTATCCTTTGTGCCATCTAGCCATCCATACATAATTTAAAGAGATATAAATGTAAAGAGGGAAAAATATAAAGTTGTTAAATACAAGGCAGTTTGAGAGGAAGAGTGCTAGCAGTTGCTGGTAGTGGGAATTAGGAAAGTCTTTAGGAAGATGCTGCTGCTTGAGGATGTTTTGGAGGAAGAGTGGGATTTCATGATTTGGGGGTAAGAAGGGACGGCATTCCAGGCATGGGGTGGGGGTAGAGGACAGTCCAAGTGTGAAGGTACAGAATCAGGAGATGGAGTCCAATGTGTGAGGAGTCAGGAGATGGAAAGTCTTAGGTAAAGAAGGGAGAGAAGACCAGTTTGTTTAGATTGCAGTAATATACAGTGAGACTGGAAAGATAAGTTGGGCAAGATTGTGACAATGGATAACGTAATGGTGGATAAGCAGAAAAGCTCTTTCTTTTTACAAAGTAGGCATGCTAGATCTCAATGTAATTTTAACTATATTTGACTCATTTCCATTAGCACAAATAAGACATATGTTTAAATGAAAAGTAAGGAGCCACTGTCTAGAGAAGAATTGACATGCTTCTTGTGGTTTAGAACTACTAAATGCCTTGTTGGGAGCCAGAAAAGGGTTATAGATGAATTTGCAGAAATGATTTCCAAGATGAGTTCTTTCCTTTCCATGCTTCGTTTAACTTAACTGATTGCCATGCACATTTAAGGAGAGTTCAGGTCTCACTGGTTAGAGTGGTTTATTGATACTCTTTGAGAGGATAGAGTAAGATGCAGTCAGGGATGGAGTCAAATGTGGCCTCCCTTACACATCAACTCTTAGTGGTATGGACAACTAGTGGGATGTGTTCTCCAGCAGAAAGCACAAAGCTAATGGGGGCTTGGGGTTACACGGGGGTTTTATGCAAATGGTCTTCATTAGGAGCTGTAATGTCATTGGTTAAGCAGGGGCATCAGAGAATATGAGCCCATAGCAAAAGAGAGGGAGAGTTCCTAAAACTTAACCAGGAAAGCCTATAAAGGATGAGGAAGGTGGAATTGTCTAGAACGGTTACTAGAGAGTTTCAGCAGCCAGATCTAACCAGAATGGACTACAGTTTAAACCTTAAGTAGAGCAGAGCTGTCTAAGAGAAGAGTTGGAATGTTAAGAGTTAGGAAGAATCAGGGAAGAGATAGAAGAGAGGGCCTATGGTCTCCTTTGACTAGGCTATGTATTTATTCACTGCATTTTGTCTGTATGTAAGTCTATGAAAAAGAAGCTGAAAAAGGTAGTTTTGAATACTCTAGTGCCATGTGTGGCCTCAATTCCTCATCATGGTCCGATCTGTAAAAATAGGTTCTCTATTGAAGGATGTGTCTGGTGTCGATGGTTTGGAGTAAATGCATATTAATTGTTACTCTGCTTGTATGACAATGGAATCCTAGTATCTCAGAGTTTGAATTCAATTGGATAGAATTCAACCCAACAAGCATTGATTAGGTTTTCGCTTTGTTTAAAGCATGTGTTATAGGCTTCTAGGGAAACAATGTCCAAAATAAGAAAACAAATCAGTGCCTTCCTCTAAGACCTTACATTCTGAAAGAGACTCCAGTGGCCCTATAGTCCAAATGATATTAAAAAAAAAAGAATTCTAATGATCTATCTGACAAGTCACCTAACCTTTGCCTGAGGATCTCCAGGAAAGGGAACCCAACACCTTCCAAATCAATGATAATTATCAGTGATTTTTTTTCAACTCTCACAATTATTCATCTAAAGCAGTATTTTATGCAGCAGTGAAAATAGAAATGTTTTAATTTTCTCAGATAGTGAGGTAATCTCAGTAAGTATTTGCAATCTGATTAGTGGCCTAAAAATAGGACTGGACTTTACAAAGTATTTCTGATAAAATGCTTTTCTATAATGTTAGTATTTGGCTAGTATGGAAGAAAAAATATTACTATCACTACTATATTCTGTGATTTTGGCTTGTCTGCCACAAACAATTTTATTTAGTTTATCATTAATCCTTATCATTAAACCATTTCTAGCTTGGTGAGACACATCCAAACTGTCATGGTCCCCCAGTCACCAACCCTCCAACAGGATTCTCTCTGCCCCAAGATTTCTGCTAACATTTGTAGGAATCTTGAATAAGCAAAAACTACTTTAAAATATAGTCTGACTTAACATTCCATCCCATTTCTCTTGGATCACTTCCCTCAAGGAATCAATGGAGCTCCTCCCAGTGATCTATATTGAGAATTTAAATTGAATACAAGGTGAAGAGGGTGCTTCCATTTCATTTGAAGAAGGAACTTACTTTGGATGGGTCATAGGCAGGGTTAGGGAGGGCAACAATCTTTTCTAGATAAGGGATAAGCTTTTGGTTACCACCATTAATCTATTTTTCTAAAAAAAGGACAGTTTTTTTCCTTTAATCAATTACCTACCCTTTCAAAGGGCTTCCTTTTCTATCCCTCTGTTCACCCCATACTCAGTGCATATATATATATATATATATATATATATATATATATATATATATAGCCTATCAAACTTCTTCCTTTTGGAAGTCTAAGTTAAATTGTCCCAACTCCTTCTAATTTAAGTTTAGAATAGCTTTTGCAAGTCAGGAAGTTTAATTAATTTCATTAATTTCATAGATCACAAATGATAAGATCCTTTCATGAAAACTTGAGTGGGGATTTTCTTGATTCCATTAAAAAAAAGGTGGGAATCTTGGGGTTTATAGTAAGCATGATCTATTAGTTTTGCTGTGCTGAAGAAGGCAAAACTTTATCAGCTAAGCATTACTGACTTAGGAAGACACATATGGCTAAACATATATTTAAACGAGTTTTTGTTACTTTAACTTATTAAGCCTATCCTGGCACTTTGGAACACATTCCATCTAATGAAAGCCACATCATAGTCCCTGAGGAGGATGTTGATGAGTTGAAGACAAATCTACATCATTATTCAAGACGTTGGCACTTGGGGGGAAAAGTTCCTGACTGTTGAGAAGGGTGGGTAATTATTCCATAGGGTGCTAAACTTGTAGTCAGTAAGACGTCTTCAGATCTCTGACACTCACTAGATATATGATTATAAGAAAGCAACATGTCTTCTTGGATCTCAGTTTCCTCATCTGTAAAAGTAGGCGACTGGATTAGATGGCCTCTGGGGTCCCCTGCAGCATCTAAAATTATGGTACTGTACAAGGTGAGTCCCCTTTGTTAGGTGATTTTCCTTTGAGAAATCACAGTTCACTCAAGAGAAAATGAGTGGTCAACTGTGACACACTGTGGTAGGCCCTCTCAATCCAGTACCAGATGCATGGAGGCATCAGACCATTTTCCTTCATTTGGCTCCAAAGAGAGGGCCAGAGTTCCTTACCCAAACGCATTGAAATGTTACTCATTGGGGAGCTACAGAAAGGCTGTGGGAGTGTGATGCCAGCTTTCTACCTATTCAGCTTCAGAAAATGTCAAAAATTCATTTGATAATGTATTTAAATTCAAAGCATTTACAAATGAAATGTTGCAAAAAAGGCTCTGAGGGTGTTATGTTAAGTGTACCCTAAGGTTTAAGCTCAGTGCTGAATTTAGCTAAGCCAAAATGTTAACATACGGATTTTATTTTTAAAAAGTTTTTCATGAAATAATTCTTTTATAAGTCTTGTATTAAAAATAACACCCAAAATCTAACATTTCCAAGCTTTAGTTTTTCCCATGAACATTGTTTATTTCATCTAAATAAGGACCCTGGCATACCTCATAGGAACTCAAAATTACTATCATTTTCTCATCTTGCTTTTAAGGAAACTTTGAAGTTGTTTATATTTAATGAGTAAAATCTGGCCAAGAGGGCAGGAGGCAGAAGAAGCCTCTCAAATTGATTACTTGGTATCAGTATTGATAAAAGGATGGTGATTTCATTCACTTATTTATTGACTTTGGGGGGCATTTTAGTCAGTTTCCTTCCATCTACTCCCACTCACAAAGCTCTGAATCTGCACCACCCAACCAACCAGGTAACAGTGCTTCCCCTGTCTATACGTCACTGGCTATACCCTCCCTTCTCTTCTTCTCCTTTCATCCTTCTTACTGGTCATGGAAGGGAAGTCAGACTTCTCTTTGCTCCCTCCTGACATATTCATATTCTCTCTTTACCACTGTGTGGCGGCAAGTTCTCCTCTTTTAAAGTTCATTCTATTCAAATGTACAATTTAGTCAGTCAATAACCATTTATCAAGTGCCTACTATGTTCCAGATAATGCTCTAAACTCTGGAGTTATAAAGAAAGGCAAAAAAAAAGTTCCTGATCTAAAGGAACTCAGTTTAAAGGGCAAGACAACATGCAAGATATATATATATCTATATATATATAGAATATGTGCACAAACAAGATATGCAAAGTTATAGAGAGAGGCATTGTCATTAAAGGACATGAAGGAAGGCTTAAAATGGGATTTTATTTGGGATTTGAAGGAAGCCAAGGAAGCCAGGAGGTAGAGATGAGAAGGGAGAACAATCCAGGGGTGAGAGACAACCAGTGCAAATGAAATAGTCACTCAAAATTCTAATAGCAGTTCTCTTTTGTGATACGCACCGTCACCGCCAAGACATTCTCCCTCCTTTCTCAAGGGATTTAATATTTTGCTCATAGTTTTTGTCTTCACCCCAATTCCTTCCATTACTTGCCATTAAATTAGAGGAATATTACCTACATATTGATGTCCCCTCAAAGTCTACTTCCCAATTCTTCAGTCTTTTTCTCTCCCATGACTTCCTTCTCAACTAGATCTCAGCTACACACAAGGATAGTTATAGCTTTGATCTAATTATTACCCACAAATATTCCATGCTTTTGTTAACCACTCGACTCTACAATCTTCTGCTCTAATATCCTTTGCCACTGTCTTGACACCTCAAGATTTGTTCCTCACAAAGATACTCCATCTCCCAACTCCAAGCATTTTCACTGGTTGTCCTAAATGCCTAGAATTCTTTCTCTCTCCTTGTATTTGTACATAGTTTTTGCTTATAGTTTTAGATAATTTTAATGATAGGGAGTTGAAAAGTTTTTACATGAACAAAAAAAAATGAAGCTTAGAGAAGAGGAAAGCTACTAATTTGGGGAAAAATTTCATCAAACATCTCTGATAAATTTATGATATACAGTATATATAAGGATTTATCAGAAATACATAAAACTAGTAGGAAAATAATCAAAGAATTTGAAAATTTTCAAAAGAAAAAATATAAACTATTAATGACCATCAAAAATATTTTCCAAATCACTCATATTAAGAGAAATGAAAATTAAAACTACTTTTAAGTTTCACTTCATACACAGAAAATTGGCAAAGATGACAAAGGGTAGAAAGTTAGTGTTAGAAGGAATGTCAGAGGGCAGGTCCTCGGATAGAATGTTGGTAGAGTAGTGACTTGGTCCAGTCATTCTGGAAAAAAAAATTTGAATTGAAAAGATAGAAAATATGTTTAAGATTGGCGCATGTATCCCAGGCTAAGCATATATCCTAGGTCAAAGACAGAAATAAATGTCTCATATATTCCAAAATATTCATAGCAACATTTTTTTGTGGATGCAAAGAATCAGAAACAAAATGTGTTCCTTTCACATTGTGAAATTGCTAAAAAACAAATTTGTTACGTGATTATCATGTTACAATTATTGAACAGTAGGAAATGACACATCGTACAAATTCAGAGAAGCATGGGAAGACTTATATGAATTGATGCAGGATAAAGCAAGTAGAACCAAGAAAAGTATGAATGCAGGTATGTATGTTTATACACAGAGAAGCACACTCAAACACATATATGTATACTAGATATATGTATAAACTTATATATGAACTGGTACATAACAAAGCAAGCAGAACTTAGAAAATTATGTGCGTGTGTGTGTGTGTGTGTGTGTGTATATATAAACATACACAAAAGATTATATTTATATGGCATTTTGAAGTTTACTAAAGAGCTTTTAAGCATATTATCTCACCTGATCCCTACAACCACCCTTCCCCTCTCCAGAGGCTCCCAATATTAATGCTATACTTAATATAGACATGTGATTAGATTTGACCAGCACATCTTACAACTCACAAGCTCCAGAAATAGATCAGCCCTCCCTATAGCTGTGATTACAGACATGGAAAAGTCAGTGTGCCTAGGCAAACCCCACTTTTTACCGAGGAGGAAACAGAATCCTGGAGAGTTTAGTTCAGGAGTGGGGAACCTACAGCCTTGAGGCCACATGTGGCCTTCTAGGTCCTTGCGTGTGGCCTTTTGACTGAGTCCAAGTTTTACAGAACAAATCTGTGAAGTTTGGATGCAGTCAAAAGGCTGCACCCAAGGACCTAGAAGTCTACATGTGGCCTCGAAGCCACAAGTTCCCCACCCCTGGTTAAATGACCTACCCATAGTCATCCAATTTAAGTGCAGAGAAAGGATTTTCACCCAGGTCCTCTAGCATAAAATCCAGTGGTGTCTCCACTGTAGAAATGCTGATGGAAAGCATTATTAGATACATTTTAGTTCTGTGTATATGAAGGCTAATACATTTTCATTACTGAGAAAGGTTTCCTCCAATGAGAAAGTGTACAATAGATATCAGTGACTAGTCTCTTTTATTATGAGGAAATTAAATACAATTCACTAGTCCTCAAAATGGCCTTGACAGAATAGGAGAAAAAATTTGCCACCCCACCCCCCCCACTCCCACCCTGGCCAAAATATTCCAGTATGAAATTGTAATAACAGAAATGGCAAAGATAACCACACCATATAAATACTATCTCTACATCCCTGTACTAGTTGTGAGGCTTATAAGTTAATGTGTAATATGTTATATTATCTCATGTCATCTTTAGTGATTCAATCTTCATTTAGCACAGAGTGTGACAGGTAGTCAAAGTGCTATAATCCCCATTTCACACCCAAGGAAACAGACTGAGAGATTAAAACGAAGCCCAAGGGGACCCCACCCACCGCTCAGTGGCAGAATTAGGTTTCTTCATCAGGTCTTCTGACCGCCTCTAGTATTCTTTCCCTTAAAACTGTGGTGTCAAACTCATATAGAAAAGAGCCTACTAAACTCCATAAGGATGCCTATGACTTAGAACAGATGACTTAGAAAACCACATATTAACATTGTCGATGTTCTATTGCATTTTTATTTTGTTAGCTATTTCCCAGTTACATTTTAGTCTGGTTTGATCCATTTGGGAGCGTGGCAGCCAGGTGGCAGCCTACTTGGCATCTCCATTTTTAAAGCATATTGCCCAAACTTTGTCTTTTGTGCTAGTGCTCTTAAACAGTATATCAATTTGTTGTCCTAAATTACTTAACTTTTCTGGGCTCAGAATGTACCATTGGACAGTTTGTAATGTAAGAGCTGCGACCAGTTGATAAACAGAAAATGTTGCGAGGTATTGCACAAACTGCAGTTCCTAGAAGGAAAGTATCTTTAGCCTGTATAAGGAGCCACTTTCAATTAATCAGAAAATATCAGGGCTGGAAGGCCACTGTAGTGATCACCTGGGCCAACCTGCTCAAGGTCAGACTTGATTAACGTTGGAAGCAACAGTAGAATCTAGGTCTTCTAACTACTAGTTTGGTGTTTTCTCACCTAGGTATGTCATCATGCTGGTCCTCTCATCTTCGGTGTCACCGATTTCATAGATTCACAGCATAGATTTATTGCTGAAAGGGACCTCAGAGGTCATCTCATTCAGAGGTGCAACCTTCAGGCCACACTTGGTCTACAGTCAAACCAGATCAATATGTAATTAGCAAAATAAACTGAAATATAATAAATCATGGGGCAGCTAGGTGGTACAGAGGCTAGAGCACCAGCTCTGGAGTCAGAAAGATCTGGGTTCAAATCTGGCTGTGTGACCCTGAGCAAGTCACTTAACTCTGTTTGTCTCAGTTTCCTCATCTGTAAAATGATCTGGAGAAGGAAATGGCAAACCACGCCAAGATCTTTGGCAAGAAAACCCCAAATGGGGTCACAAAAAGTTAAAAAAAATACACAACAACAATAATAAATCATAGATAATATTACATTTTAAAAGGAATTCACTGTGCAGCCCATAGGGATCTCTGTGTAAGATTTGGAGCTCTGTTTCTATTTGACTTTAATATTATTGATCTAGCCCCACCCTCTTATTTTACAGATGAAGAAACTGAGGCCTAGAGGAGTGAGGTGATTTGCCCAAGATCACATAAGTAGTAAGTGATGGAGTCAGGATTTGAACCCAGGTTTTCTTTATCCAAATCAAGCATTCATTTCACTGTACCTCAGTTCATCACTTTATTAACACCTTGATTTAATGTGGGCAGCGGCAATCGCAGATTCATTAGATGGGATCTCAGAAGTCATCTTGTCCAACCTTTATTGAAAAACATGGATCGAATCAACACAAATTCCAAAGTGGTCATTGAACCACTATTGGAATACCTCCAGGTACTGGGAGCTCATTACCTTGTAAGAAGTTGAAGAGGGCCCATCCTACTTTCACATGGCTAGGGTCATCAGGTCTTCCTATGAATAGGATGAAGACCTGCCATCTTGTAGCGAAAGGAACTACTTAGAAATTAACTACTTAGTAGTTAAGGAACTACTTATTGTATTGTTAGTAACTATCAAGCAGCAGAGACCATAGTTGGCCAACATGTTCCTTTTCACCCCAGCCTCTCAACCCCCATGTAACCATTTCACAGAAGGTATTTTAACATAATTTAAATTTTATTTAAAATGAACAGTTGCCTGACGATGTATGACATACAGCTTGTACAGTACGGTAATGAAACTTCCTCCTTTGCCTTCTAAAACACAAAAGAGGGAATTTAGAAGTAAAATGCTAGAAGTTTGGTGATTAAGGAGAAACAGGCAGCATGTCGGTACCTTTTGGCTACGGATTTTAAGAGGTAATTGTGAAAAAGGAGTGTTACAAAAAGAGAAAAAAAGAATCAATGCAAATTATAAAACCCATAAATAAAGAATTAATCATCTTTAATGAAAGCACCTAACACACTGAAATTCCATTTATTTGTAGATTTCCTTTTAAATTTGGCCATTCTTTTCTTCCTTTATCCTTTCGTCCGCTTTATACAGTACTTTGTAAACCCTGGGCCTCCATGAATAATTTAGTCACTATTACATGAAGTGTGATCTTAAAATTGAGGGGGCTCATGCAGAGTATTTGGATTATGCGTGTCGGGAGTATGAGTGTACATTATGAAATTGGGGGCCTTGTTGATTTAAACAGCTTCTGCAGTTTTTCCTTTTTTCCCCAAGATTGTTGTGTGTTATGTTAGTCTATAACTGTGTTATTCATTGGAATGAATTGTATAATCATAGTGTGATGATGGCATGCAGGTAACCATGACGACTACTATTGTTTCATTCATTTTGCTTTTTTATGCAGGTGTGAATATTTTTAGTGTTCCTATTATTTGATTGGTTTTCTTTTTGGAATAAAGAATCTAAACTATAAGTCTTTTTCAAGGGGTAACTTTGCATAATTTTGTAGTGTTGCATTTTAAATGCTTAAATCTGGAACACCAAATAGGAGACCTGAATTTTTTGGTCCAGGGAAAATTATTCCCTGTCATCGGCCCAAGCATCTTCCTCATTGTCCCAGAACTTTGGAGTTCTTCCTCTTCTTTCTCCTTAAGATTCTCTGACCAATCAAGTCTTCACAAATATTTTCCTCCTAAGTATTTCTTGCCATTTGGTTCTCTTTCCAAAGAAAGTCTAGGATCATCAACATAGCTATTTTTTATGTGTGTGTGTGTGTGTGTGTGTACATACATGTATCACTTTTGCCAGATATAGAGCTGAAAAAGGGTATCAAAGGCCATCTAGTCCAAATCTTTCATTTTTCTAGATGAGAAACCTAAAACCTTCGGAGGTCAAGTGGCCTGCCTGAGGTCACAGTGGTGGGAACCATCAAAGGTGGGATTTAAACCTATGTCCCCTGACTTCAGAAGCAGTGCTCTTTCCACTTTACTGGGGAGTCAGTGTGGTGTAGTGGGAAAGGGACAGCATTTGGAATCAGAGGACCTGTGTTCAAAATCCTGGCTTTGTCACTTGGACCTTGGGCAACTTACTAAACTCTTGATGGGACTCAGTTTCTTCATCTGAAAAACAAGAGAGTTGGACTAAGGTGGTCTCTGATTTCCTTTAATTCTGTAATTCTACGTTGCTATAACCCCTTTCCACCAATTCATTATATTTTTTTTACTGCCGGAAGAGTTTCTTTCAGCAATCCTTTTATCTCTTTACTCTCCTGGTCAAATACTTCTGCCGTAGCTAATGTAAATTTCCTATTTTAAATGGACACCTTTATCTCACCTAGCTCATTCCTGTCACTCTCTGCTGGTGATTCTCAGTTCCACCAAAATCAGTCAATCAACAAAGACTTCTAAAGCGCTTAAGTGCCAGGCACTGGCACTTTGTTTGTGCCAAACAAAGAGAAAGACATTCCTGGTCTTCAAGGAACTTACATTCTAATGAGGGATGGCAGCACTTCAAAGAGGTCAGAAAAGCTGTGGAGGTAGGAAGGGGATGTTCTTGAATGTGGTCATGGTTTTCAAGTCTACAGATTCAGAAGTATAGCCTGGAGAGGAATGTCAGGTAGCCCCAGGGTCCTTCTTGAAAATGCTGTTTCTGGCTCACCAGTGGGAGAATGGGTTGCCTAGAAGAGCAAAGGCCTGCTCTAGAGTGAGAAGGCTTCAGGAGGAAAGGATGTTCCCAGGTGAGAAAAGTTCCAAGGTCAAAGGACAGCTGAGGGTATGGTGGTCAAGTCCAAAGAGTCAGAAGATCCAGGAGAGGAATTTTCCATTCTTTGTAACAGTTTGTGGTCTTCCACGTTACACTTTGGCATTTCTCCCATGACCAAAACTACCCTTTGCACCTTTTCTGAATCTATGTCCCTCCATTCTTTGAACGTCCAGTTCAGAATGTGCTTCCAATTGGATGCCGTCTCTGACTTATTTAGCCTCATTCCCCTTAATCCTTCATTTTTGTTCTCTCTGAATTCATGCACTTCTTAATGTTATATTTGTTCTTTTAATAAACAATGTCATCTTTTTTTTTTAAACATATATATTTTGGTTATCCCAACCTAAGCCATAAGCTTTTTTTTTTTAATCTTAAAGTATTCTGTGTCCAGTGGGCACTCAGCAAACATCATTTGACTACTTCTTAACCAATGAGAAGTCAGAGGCATAATGACTTTACCAGATTTGAATGACAAGTGCTTCAGGTCATGTGTTACACCTGGAGGCCCCTCCCCTGATTAATCTCATGGATGTGTTCCACTACTATCAACTTTCATTCCTTTTTTCCTATATTGAAAATCTTTCTAATAGTAGATATTAGCTTCTCCCCTACCCCCTTCCCTTGAACTTAGACTAGAAAGCAGTCATAGTATCAGAGAATCTTGGTGTTGAGGTCATAGAATGCCATTAATGAAGAAATCTTAAAGGTCATCAAGTACAATCACTTCCCAAATTGAATTCTATTTATAACATCCCTAATAAAGGTCATCCAGTGTCCACTTGAAGCTTTTTTGGCATGTAGGAAACAAGTGCAGTGGATGGAACTTGAAGGGCCTGGGAATAAGGAAGACCTGAGTTCAAATCTAGCCTCAGATACTTGCTAACTTTGTGACCCCAGGCAGGTCACTTAACCTCTGTTTGTCTCAGTTTCCTCAAGTGTTAAAATGGGAAAAATAATGGCACCTATCTCCCAGGGTTGTTGTGAGGATTAAATGAGATAATATTTGTAAAAAAATAAAAAAAATTTAAAAAAAGCACTTAACACGGTGCTTGGCACTTAGTGGCTATTACATAAAATGCCTATTCCCTTCCCTTCTAAGAATGAGTAATCCATTAAATCCTTTATCTTTAAAATTTTTAGGTCTCAACCTATGATTTCTTTGGTAGAAAGAATTCTCCCCCTAATAAAAATCTGTAATCAATACAGGTTTTCGAGAGTCAGATTGGATAGTTAAATAACTGCTTTGTAAGCTAAATAACTATCTTTCCCATGATTATGTAGCAAGTGTAGATCAGAGTCAAGAAGAACCCAGGTCTTCCTAGTTCCAGGGCCAGCATTCTATCCACTAGATCACTTTCACTGAGCAGAAATTTCTCCTTATACCTTCCACCAGTCAGAGTTCTCCTAAAATGCACTAAAACATAGAATGTTGATTGTTTTTTCACTCAACAACCCTTCAAATATTTGAAAATGGCTGTGATATGTCTTCTAAATCTCCCTTCCCTAGGCTAAACATTCCCATTTCCCTCCATCAATCCTTGCTTAACACCATCCTGGTTATTTTGTTTAGATTGTGCATTACCTTCCTAATGTCTCTTCCAAAATATGGTGCCCTGAATGAGACACAATACTCTAGATGGGATCTGAAGAAAACGAGGTATAGTGGAACGATTACCTTGGAGTAAGAGTCTTTTGGTGTGGATCCAAAATGATTGCCAAGTCTCAAAGGCTATAAATCATGGAGATTTCCTTTCTCTCTTTCCTTCTCATGTACTGGTGCTCAGTCTTTGTTCTACTTACCAGTCACCACAGTCAACAAGCTTGCGGGCGAGCTACTCTCCTGTCTTTCTGCTTATAAAGAATTCTTCTCAGAAGGATTCCACTGGCTGTGTCTTTTGAATGTGTCATCTAAACTATAGGTAGCATAGCTCAGAAGATTTTTTTGTAATCCTACCCCCCTACACATGTACATACACATTCAATCTATAATCTTGAAATGACTCAATTTGATTTTGGGGGGATTTAAATCTTTAAAAAATTTCCATTCTTATCATTTGATATAAAATACATACATTTAAGACTGAATGAGATGGAATAGACCATTACATCTCTGCTCTCTCAAAGTGTGTATTTCAAGTTAATAAAAGAATCGATAAGTCTTAGAATTATAGGATCAAAAACATTTGAACGAGAAGGTTACTTAGAGGTCATCTAGTCCAGCTCTTTTATTTAGGAGATATTGAAATAGAGAGGAGTTGACTTATTCAAAGCTCAGGACTAGAATCTATTTATAAGAATCCTATTAATTGAAAACAAAGAACAGAATTAAAATCAAGTCCAGAAGCATTTATTATATCTTGTCAGGCAGGATTCTGAGCTCTGAATATCGATATTCACAGAAAGAGATAAAGATAGTCCTTGCCCTCTAGGAGTTTTACCATGGACATAAGTGCTTTGGGGGAAAAACAAAATAAAAAAGCAAAACAAAACAAAATGAACAAAACAAAAAACAGAAACAAAGGACAGAGGAGACCTTGTCAATTCATATCGTGTAGCTTTATCTTGGAGTATAGCAGCTCATCACTCCTTTCCCTCACCTCTCATTGGCTTTCTAGTCACCCCACATCAGATCCAGCTGAAGAGAATGCAAGCTGGGGTACAAATCAGAGAATAAAGGGAGGAAATTCAGTATTAATGGGGGTACATGGATGAGGGTCTCCCCAGAGACTGCTTCTCATCTTTGGTACTCCCCATGTTTTCCTCTCTACTAAAATATCTTCATCCTTACCAGGTTTCTTAGAGTTTCACAAAGCAGACCACCTGACATTAGACTCCTTGGATACCTCCATCTTTACTTTAAAATGTAAATCCTATTTTTCCCCTTTTTATTCTTCTCTTCTCAGAGGAAGAGATTTCTTTCCTCCTCTCTAAAAGCACAATTTCCACCTGTGCTCTGGACCGCTCCCCTTTCCCACCTCCTCTTGAACTTTGATTCAATGATTAGTCATTTCTTCTCTAATACGTTTGATCTTTTCCTTTCCATTGACCTCTTTCCTTCAGGCTTCAAACATGTTCTGGCCTTCTTGATCATGGGAGAAAAGAATACTATCAAAATCTCTTTCTTGATCCTACTCAATTTAGTTAACATTTAATCTCTTTTCTTCTGATCAATAACAAACTCTTCTAAGGATCATCAGTTTATATAGCCAGAAGAAACTTTATGAACCATTTAGTCCAATCCCTTCGTTATGCATATTAGGAAAATGAGTTGCTGGGAGGTGAAGGATTTATCCAAGGTTACAAAGGTAGTAAGAAGTAGCAGAGTATATATTTGAACCCTGGCCTCCCAATGCCAAATCTGGAGATTTCTCCAGCAGCATTATGCTACCTTTTTAAGGTATGACATATACTACCTCCACGTCCTATCCACAAATTCCCTTCTTAACTCTTGAAATCTGATTTTTGTCCCAAGCACTTTAATAATATTTATCTGCTCTTTAAGGCTAGGGGGTATGTTTTCACTTTACTTTTAACCCTAGTAATTATCACAGTGCCTGGCACACATTAATTGTTCGGTCGTTTTTCAGTCATATCCAACTCTTCTTGACCCCATTTAGGGTTTCTTGGCAGAGATACTGGAGTAGTTTGCCATTTCTTTCTCCAGCTTATTTTACAAATAAAGAACTCAGGCAAACAGGGTTAAGTGACTTGCCCAGGGTCACACAGCTAATAAGTGTCTGAAGTCAGATTTTAACTCAGCAAGAAGAGTCTGGAGCTAGAGGACCCAGGTTTGAATCACGGCTCTACCTTTTATTTGTGTGACTGAGAAAAAGTCATTTAACTATCTGGGCCTTCTTTGTTGCTTCATTTACAGAATGAGAGGATGAGACTGGATGACCTTTGAGGTCCTTTTCATCTCTAAATCTATTGTCCTCTCTGGGCTTGAGTTTCTTCAACTGTAAAAATTAAGGGTGATGGACTAGGTCAGGGGTTCATAAACTATAGTCTGTGAACTTTTTTTAAAAAGAATTCAATGGCTATTTTCATTCTAATTGGTTTCCTTCATAACCCTATGTATTTTTTTTTCATTCTTTTAAAAGCATTAAAGGGTTCCTAGTTTTCGCCAGACTGCCAAAGAGTTCCATGACACAGAAAAGACTATGAGCACCCAGACTACATGTTCTTTACGGTCATGCTGTCTCTTGCATTTCTCTTGGCACCTCCTAAGCTCTTGTTAATATTGTGAATGGTTTGTCTTTATTGGAAATAAACCCATGAGAGATAAGTTTAAACTGAAAATATTCATCTAGAGTATTCAACTGTTAAGGCTGTAACCTTTTTTGCAGGACCAAGGATCTTCCTTCCTTCCTTCCTTCTTTCCTTCCTTCCTTCCTTCCTTCCTTCCTTCCTTCCTTCCTTCCTTC
>NW_020945237.1:4805969-4859263 GCF_900497805.2 Vombatus ursinus | reverse complement strand
TCCTTCCTTCCTTCCTTCCTTCCTTCCTTCCTTCCTTCCTTCCTTCCATTTACTTTAAGATAAACTGGTCTTGGAGAAGGAAATGGCAAACCACTCTAGTATTTTTCCCAAGAAAACTCCAAATGGAGTCACAAAAAGTTGCACATGACTGAAATGACTCAACAATAATAACAACAACAACAGCAATGACAACAGGATGGTCTGGAATTGGAATTAGGAAGGCCTGTGACGTTTATAAACTGTTTGATCACAAGCAAGTCACTTAATACCTGCAAGCCTCAGTTTTCATGTCTATAGAATGAGTCTGGTGATATGCATACTAAATACGTCTCCTGTTGGTTGTAAGACTCAAATGAGGTAGAATGACATACGTCAAGTGCATGGCCTACTTGGAGTGCTGTGTAAAAGCCAACTACCATTAGAGATTTTGAGTATGGGTAGCATAAGGACTGCTGAATAAACACAAGGAAGCCTAGAGTAAACAAAGAAAGCACATTTGGAAACCCAGGTTGGGATCACCTTCAGTGCATGTTATGGGTTCCCTACCCTGTGGATAAGTATCACCCCATTTCCACTGAAAGTTCCATCTCAGGAGAATCTCTTGCTTTTCTTTCTGTCCGTTGTAACTTCAGGAAAACAATTGTTTTCCCAAAGTAATAGTTTTTTATCCAGCAAGAACTGCCAAGGTATATTATAGAGCCACTGCTTTTTTTAAAGGGCTGTCTGCTTACTGTACTATTAGGGGTTTGCAATTGTTACCTGCTTGAGACAACAGCTGTCGAATGTGACTTTTGAGGTCATGTGGAGTTGATCCTCACTTTAACCCAGTTTGGGGAAACGGATAGCAGTATTTATAAACATTTTTGATTTCAGTGGCGATACCAATTTTCTCACAAGAGCCACACAACAAAAATTATTAATGCTTTTTGTTTATTATTATTTTACATTTTATTGTTAATAGCATCTTAAATTAATACATTTAATAATGAAATGTGAAGAGAATGCTGCCTTATGTTGTTCCATAATAGATCTAGTAGACCAGTAGTTTGAGACTCAAAGAGAAATCCCTACACCACATAAAAGGATCTCTGAGGGCTGCCTCAATTACGTTTTAATATACTCAGGAATGTTATTATTCCATGACATGAGGGTAGAGTATTTGACCCCTCTGCACTAGACTTTAATCCACATGAGGACAGGAATTATATTTATTTTCCTATGTCCCCCAGTGCCTAGCATAGTGTTCTGTATGCATTAAGAAAGTTGACTGGATTACTTAGTTGAAGGGAAAGAATTCAAACAAGAATTTTTGTTGGGACACGATATGCTTATTTTAGCATTGTTGTCAAGAAGTGTGTGCTTTTATCAGAGAATAGCAGTTTTAAGTTAGCTCTATTCATGAGTTCAATTAAATACTCAAATGTCTTTGGGGAATTAGAAGGTTACTGCTCCCTGGAGAAAGATTAGTAACCGATGAACAGCTTTCCTTTATAGGTAAGTTTCAAACTGAGACATCAATTTTGTCAGAAGCCCTGCTATTTTCCTTATGGTCATGGCTCAATTATTTGGTCACAAATATTTGAAGAACCAGCTTTATATATAAAATGTTTTGTCTTCTGATTTCAGGTGACAATATGGATGTTTTTACTTTTCTGTTTCTGCTTCAAGGCTTAATTTTCATAATTTTCCCTTGAGGTTTCATATTGTTTATTGATGATTTTTCATATTTTCTACCCTTCCAAACGTATTTGAAATGGGATATGACTCTTTAGCTGTATAGGAGCAGCTAGGTGATACTGGATAGAGTACAGGTCCTGGAGTCAAGAGGGCTCATCTTTATGAGTTCAAATTTGGCCTCAAACATTTACTAGTTGTGTGACCCTGGGCAAGTCACTTACCTCTGCCTCAGTTTCATCATCTGTAAAATGAGCTAGAGAAGGAAATGGCAAATTATTCCAGTATCTCTGCTGAGAACACCCCATATGGGGTCATGGAGAGTTGTACATGACTAGAGTGACCGAACAACAACAAAAAATGACTCCTTTAATCCATCATCTCCACCTGTGTTTTCCCAAGGAAGTTATGCTGACTTGTTTCATGTTATCTCTAACTTCTTAGAGGAAAACACAATAATACCCCTGTTGTATAAAAGACAACAAAAATCACATTGTGTTGGCAAATTGAGTATCACCCCTCTCCAAATTTGTTAATACCCTCTCCCCTAATCATTTCACATCAAATCAGATAAATTATTATGTGTAGCCCTAGGAAAGTCACTTAGAGAGGCAGTATGGTGGAGTGGATAGAGTACCATGCTTAATGTCAGCAAAATCTGGATACAGATCCTGCCTAAGGCATGTGCTAGCTAGCTTTGAACACCTGAGAAAGTTATTTAACCTTTAGCCTCAGGTTTCTCATTGCTAAAATGGGAGATGATAATAACACTTCACAGAGCTATCATGAGTGTCAAATGAGGTAATGTACATAGATCACTCTGTATAAATGTAAAGCCTTACATAAATGTAAGCTATTGTTTTTTTTAAATTTTTCTGAGATTGTTTCCTTCTCTATAAAATGAGATAGCAATAGTACCTCTGTAATAGGGTTGTTGTGAAGCTCAAATGAAGCACTGTATATCGAGTACTTATAAAACCTTAAATCTTTATGTGAATGTCAACGATCGTTTACTTCTCTGAGCCTCAGTTTCTTCATCTGTAAAATGGGAGTTAAATATACTCCATACCTCACCCAGGAGGACCATGTTCTATGAACACTAAAGAGCTATGCTATGGGAATTGTTAATGTTATTCTTCAAGCATTTGTTGAGTATCAGCTATGCAATTATCACTATGCTAAGCTCCAGTGCTTCTTAGTTCCCAAGATAAAATAAATATAGATATGTCCACTGCAAAGCTTCTCTATGGATTCACACATGGTTTCACATGAGAATCCTGCAAAAAGGGAGACAGCGTAAATTGAAGTTCTATTAGCCCCACTGAGTCCTTTCATAAGCCTCATGCTCAATATCAGTTGAGCCAACCCTTCCTTTGAGGACCTGGGCCTATGGTCCAGTGTTTATTTCCTTGGCAATATGATAGCCCCATTCCTGCTACCCTTGTCCTCTCTCTCTTTCCCCCCTTGGAATATGAAGGTTTTGTCTGAGAATTAATTGTAAAGAAACCAGGGCTCATGATGACTGCAGATTCCCAGCCCTGCCAGACTGTGGCCAGTCACCCAGCCACATTGACGGCAGCTGGAGCTAGGCTTCAGCCCTCCCTATATGGTTTTCTCACCACTATCCAATGCCGAAATCTTTATACACTTCAAACCATCCATTCAGAACAGTGAGTTCTGTTATAACCAGCAACTGCGGGTTTTGTGAGGTTCTCTCCTAATAGCAGAGCATTTACTAGACAGGCTAGTGCCTAGACCTTGTGAAACCCAGCCATGAGTAACCTTTCATCTGTCCAAAGAGCATCATTCACATCGTTTTTTTTTTTCTCCTGTAGGAGTCGACCCCATACTTTCCTTTCCAATCTCAGTTAACTGTTTATTTTTCTAGCTAATACACAGCGGGCAGGGAGCAGAGTATTTCATTGCTTTACTTTTGCCAGTGGATGACTGTAGAGAATTCTTTTTTTTTTTCTGCTGCTGTAATACTCTTAGCCTTTTCTTCTCACTGATACTCATCTGCCTCTTTCCCAGGACATGCTGAGAAAACCACTATCTAGAGTCAAGAGATATACATCCTTTATAAGCAGTTAACCAAAGCTCTAACATGGTCAAGGGCCTCATTTTTCTTTCCCAGATAATACTTGGACAGAATGGTTTTTCCTCACAGCAAGCCTGAAGTCTCCACAGATAGCCTTTGCCACTTAACTTGTATATAACCAGTCCCACCATCACAAATGTCCTTATGTCTGCCATTAATCCGGTTTCGGAAGCTTGTTACCTATCCTGGCCCATAAGAGTGAATCCCTTTAGGACTTCTGTTGTTGCCATAACTGTAGTGACCATGAGCTATCCATTGGCCTAATCTCATGATGCATCATGAAGTACAGATGGCCCTCGCTTCTCCAAGTGATGGTACCTCCATAGCATTTCTCACTGCCACCTTCTTCTCTCCATTCTGACACTTGCCACCTGAATTCAGGTGCTTGTCAGATTTCACCTGGACTCTGATAATATCCTCCTAATTGGTTTCTCTGCCTCAAATCTAGGTATTCTTAACCTTTTGTGTGTGTTGTGGACCCCTTTAAGCAATGTGGTGAAGTCTATTGACCTTTTCTCAGAATAGTGTTTTAACCCAAAAATAAAGCATAGGATTATAAGGGAAACCAAGAATGTTGAATTTTAGTTATCATCTTTAAAAAAAAAGTTCATGGACCCAAGGTTAAAAATCTCTGCCTCTAGTCTCTCTCCTCTCCAATTCCTTGCTATAGTTGCCATTCCTAAAACATACATATAACCATGGCACCCCTTTCTCAAGAAGCTCCCATGGGTCCCAATTGCCTACTGGGTCAAATACAAATGCCTCTCCCGGACAATTTGGTTTTAGTCTCACTTTGTGGGCTCATCTTCCATTGTTACCCTGTATACACTAGTTGTGAGATTCAATTTTCTCATCTGTAAAATGGAAATAATAATAGCACCTGTTTTCAAGAGCTGTTAAAATGAGATAATATTTGTAAAGCACTTGGCAAGTCTTAAAAAAGTAAAATAAATGCCAGCTATTATCATGAGGATGAAGAAGATGGTGGTGGTGGTGGTGATGATGGTAACTATGATGATGTTTACTATTTGCTGGGTATTGGGCTGAGCAAAAGTGAAAGGAAATAGCAAAAAGACTTCCTACCTTCAAGGAGCTTACAAACTACTGCAGAGACATGATGTCCTCATAAAGCTGTATATACAAGATACCTACAGAGTAGTAGTTATCTTAAAGAGTTCAAAGTCTGTCATATAGAAGAAGGAATTGTTTTATTTTATTTCAGGAGATAGAATCAGAACTATTAAGTAAACATTATACATACATATAAGCATTGATGTAAGAAATAGCCTAATCATTAAAGTCAAACAAAGGAATGAGTGACTTTATGACATTGTGAGTCCTGGCATTGGAAATATTCAATGCCAAAGGATAGACTTTCTATTGACTATCTCCAGGCTCTTCAGGGTCCCACATCCCACCTAGGCTTCCTTCTCTGGGAGTGAGGCAAGATTCAAAATCTACATCAACCTCATCCTTCACAATTACAACTTACCTTTCCTATGTCTTATTTCCATAGTACTCTGACCTGTACTTAATGAAAAAATATATAAAAATTAGTATATGAAATATTTATATATTTAAAGTAAAATATTTTATTTAATGCTAATAGGAAAAATTAATCATTTTAGAATATAGATGCTAATATGTTAGTATGTTACTCCTAATGGCAGCTAGGTGGCGCAGTGGATAGAATGCCAGACTTGGGGTCAGGAAGAATCACCTTCCTGAGTTCAAATCCGGCTTCAGGGACTTGCTAGCTGTGTGACCCTTGACAAGTCACTTAACCCTGCTTGCCTCAGTTTCTTCACTTGTAAAATGAGCTGGAGTAGGAAATGGCAAACCACTCCAGCATCTCTGCCAAGAAAACCCCAAATTGGGGTCATGAAGGGTTTTGGACACAATTGCTAAATGATTGAACCATATTATTACTTATTGGTAAAATGCATTTTAACGGGGAGGATTTTGCAGTTGATGTTATAATTCAAAGATGGGAATCTATGAATAAGAATGACAGTGTAGGAAATATTTCTAGATTGATAGAGCCTTGTATCCAAAACAAAAGGAAGGAAGGAATGATTCAATCAACAAGCATTTATTAAGTACCTACTATGTGTCAGGTGTTAAGTGCAGGAGATACAAAGTGTTTTTCTATAAGAAAAAAAAATGAAGGTGGTGGGGGGGGAATAAGGAGTTGGATTTTAAAAAAAAGCCTAGCATGTAGTTAGATTTTTTTTTTCTAGGCTAGCTCCTACAAAAGGAGGATTTTTTTTTTTTTTTCGTTAAGAGCAGCCTGCTACATGAAGGATGCTGGGATTGTTACAAAGTTATTAAATAAAATAGCCTCTGCTCTTATTAAACATACTAAAAGAAGAGGCGTATAGAAGGTTATTTCACACCTCAGGAGAAGAAGTAGCCTGATATTACGGGGGATCCAGGACTGACTTCCCTAAAGGCATTGGATTTGTTGGGTATCACTAGCTTTACCCTCCTTTTGGCTTCTGCTTGATGTATTTCTATACCAGGTTTCTTTAGTGCAACTTGTTCAGTGGCTCCAAGGCAGACACAGCCATGTCTCTCTTCTTTGCTAAGTTTTCTTTATGAAGCATGAATAATATATTAGCTAACTTTCTAGCCCTGATCACCTAAGACATATCTTTTGTTGAAATAAGCCCTAAGCTGCATGATATGGTAGGACTAGCTTATCTTTTGCAACATTTCCAGGAAACTAATTTTTTCTTCAATGTAAGGGCAAAAATAGTTTTCATTTCATAGTGATATGAATATTTCAAAGGACAAAAATGTTGTCAAAATGTTGTGGCTTCATATGTGGAAATGATGCCCTAAAACTTCTTTATAATACATTTCAGAGAATGGATTTTTTTTTTTTTGAAAGTGACATGAGGGGAGTCTCAGACATAGGTAGATTTTGACAAAGTTGTTGCTTTTTCCCCCCAAAGGGAATTCTATGTATAAGAAGATATTAAATATATATGTCATTATATTATTCACATATATAAGAAGGACGATACTTGCACAAAATTACAACAACAATAAAAGCAATAGGGCATTTCTATAGCGCTTTAAGATTTACAAATAACTTTACATACATGATTTCATTTGAATTTTACAAAAATCCTTCTGTGGCAATTTTTTAAATTATCATCATTTTACAGATGAGGAAACTGAGGATGAAGAAAATTAAGTGACTTGCCCAGGGTCACAGAGCTAGTAGATATCTGAGGCAAGATTTGAACTCAGGTCTTCCATACTCCAAGTCCAATGTTCTATTCAGAGTGTCCCCAGCTACATATGTGAAGGTACAAAGGATGTGTGATTTCATCAACATGATTGAACTCCCATTGTGGAATTTTCCCCCCTACAAAGCAGATTGTACCATATCCAAGACTCTAACCTTTCCTGCTGAATGTGAAGTAGATGAATCTGCCACATGTGACCTGTGTAACCTTGAACAGACCCATAAATCCTAGGGAATTTTCTGAGGCCAAAGAGATTATGTGACTTGCCTAGAATCATGCACTCTAGTAAATGTCATAGCCAGGATTTGCATCTGACCCCTAGGTTAGCATTCTTTTCACCATGACACATTGACTCCATTCTATATGACTATATTTATATACATATATTAGTTACTATTTCCTTTTCCACAACCCTTTGGTCAAAAAGAATAAAAACACAGTCAGTTCCTAATACCACTGAATTCCTTCAGAACATGACATTTACAAGCTAAAGTTGCACTTACAAAGAAAGGTGAATTTATAGCACTCTCAAGGGAAAGCCTTAATTACCTCACAGGCTTAAAATGTGAGAGTGAAAGTTAGTTTACAAACTGAATGAAATGCAATGTAAGCAAGAATTTCTAAGAAAGGCTAGGATGTAGAAATCAGGAAACACCTTGAAATAGGAGAGGTATTTCTCAACACCCTAGGAAATGATGTACTATGTTTGATTTCTTGTTCGAAATCAAAATTTTAACACAGACTTTTGAAAATCAGTTTGAAAGGTTTTCTTTAACCCAATTGGGGAGAGCATTTTTTTTTTCTCTGTAGGAATAAAATCATTCAAGAATGAAGAAAAGACTTGTTGTTCCAGGGATCAAGGAAGTTTTGTGAGGGAGAAAGGATTTGGAGACTTCTATTAGGAACTGAGGGCTCACAGGTCTAGAGCAAAAGGACATTTCAAAGGACAGCTAGTCCAACCACCTCATTTTATAGATGTGGAAACTGAGGCCCAGAGAGTTTAGATAGTCTCCCAAGGCAGTATGGAGCAGACAGGATTTGATTTTATATTCCATGATTCCACATTCAGTAGGAAAGTGTCTCACTCTTTCCTCAGAGCTACTTTCTTTTGCTATCGTTTTTTTTTTCTTTAATCATATTATTACATATATTAATCAGAATGAACTACCATCAGAAACATTTTTACATTTGTTTTAATGCTGCTTTATGACCTTATTTTCACATAAGCTTCTTACCAGAAAGGGTTTATTATCCCTTTTATTCATCCACCTAAAAGTAGACTTGGTGTTGCAAATGACTTTAGGTCTATGAAAAATCTTTTTTCCCTTTCATCCACTCATTCTTTTTTCATGAATAGTATTCGTGGGGTATTGTAGTGCTGAAGAAAGCGATCATCAGTGCCTTAACTAGGGTGGGACAGCTGGGGCTTTGCCTCTAGGTAATGAATTTAGAAGATGTTAATAGCACTTCCACGTGGGTTTTTTGTCTGCCTTGCTACTGACCTTGTCTAGCAACCTTCTTGCTTCTATGTCCAGTCCTGCCTCCTGCAGCAGCAGACCTGGGAGTCTGCTAGAGGTCTCACTTACCTTTGTCTTTCTTCTCTCTGCCCAACCTCACCTCTTATAGTCCACTCAACTCTTACCCTTGGCATTATAGCAGGTTTTTCCCCCTCATGGGTAATACTTGAGTAGTGTAGAAACTTTAGAGTTCCCAGGTACAATCTTTTCCCCTTTTCAGGTCCAAGGTAAGTAACCCCACCCTGTTGTCCCACCTAAATATATTTTTCTATTTATGGCCCTGAGCATGATATAGGTCCCTTTATATGTAAGGAAAAAAGGATAGCTATCACAAAGTCTTTCCTTTAATTCATGTCACATAATATTTTATAGTAATAATGATAAGGATGTGATAATAAATAATAATGACCAGTATTTATGTGGTACTTTGAGATGTACAAGATGCCTTACACACACTGCATCATCTGATCCTCACAATAGTCATGAGATATAGATGTTATTAGTATTCCTGTTTTTACAGATGAGGAAACTGAGGCAGACAGCAGTTAAGTGACTTGTCCAGGTTTAAACAGCTAGGTGTCTGAGGCTTGATTTGAACTTAGGTCCTCATTACTCCGGGGCCAGTGTTCTATCTGCTGTGCCATCTAGATATCTATCTTTATTTAGTATTTTTTTTTTGATTTTCAGAATACTTTTATATAAGTGATTTCGTCTGCTACTACATGTGTGACCAACCTTGGACAAGCTACTTCCCAGCTTCCTTGCCCTTAAAATGAAGGGGTTGGACAAGGAAGTCTGAAAGGTTCCAACCAACTTGGAATTTGTGATTCTCACAACTATCATGTGAAATGAATCATTCAAGTGTTATAAACTCTTGATAGTTAAGTGACTGTTCCATGGCTAGTTACCAAGCAGCAGAAGTACAGTTTTCAAACCCAGGTTTTCTTATATTCAATCTCATGGTTTTCTGTCACTGTCTCACACACACACACACACATACACACACACACACACACACACACACACACACACACACGGTTTAAGGGAGAGAGATAGGGACTGGACAGTGATTTATTAGTATAGAAAATACCTCGTATCAATGCAGATCAGCAGCATCTCTGAAATGGATAGGCATAGAGAGTTTCCTAGACCACAGATGTCAAACATGCCCGCCAATCTGCAACGCTCCTGAGTATGGCCCAACCAGATGAAAATGTAATTGGGAAATATTTAAGAAAGCAATAAAATACAATAATAGAAAATAGATAATGTTTATTTGTGGTTTTCTTAGTTAATCTGCAACCCATAGGGATCCTTACGTAAGGTTTGATGGCTCTCATTTCTATTTTCATTTTGACATCACTGACCTAAAGTATTGTGAGGATAAGTGACTTACCCAAGGTCACACAGCCTTTTGTATCTCAGAGACAGTTCTTCCTGGTATCAAGGCCATCTCTCAATACCCTATGCCACGCTCCCTCTCATATACCATATTAAAGAAAAACTTAGGGAACTCCTCTAATTTGGTGCTGGTTTTAGCCATCTCCTTTGCCTTGATCTGGTATAAAAACTTGAGGGTTGCTACCTTTCTGATAGCTCAGCAGCCCTTATATTTTCCGTAGAGTGCTGGGGACAGCTTTGTAACTGTAGTATTTTCCTTTTAGGGGAAGGGAGATGTGGTTTCTTTTTGAAGACACTCATCAATAAAGCTGCTTTTTACATGTTGGTAGGATTGAGCTTTAAATTTTAGTAATTTTCTTAAATAAAATATCACTCATTTTTATTAATCAATCTATTTAGAAAAGTCTTACCTGCTTAAAAGGAGCAAATCCTAATTACTGCCTTAATTATCCATGCAGATAGGATGTTCCAAGTAAGGATTCGAAGGCAATTTAGTTAGGAACACTTTGGATAGATTCTGTCGATAACAATGAAAAGAGTTTAATTTCATTTCATTATAGTTCAGAAGCCTCCCCAGGGTGCAATTTCTGATTTCTTGCCATTGCACTATTAGCAAAACAAAAGCTGGTATTGTTTTGTTTTTGTTTTTTTTTTTTTTTATCAGCTACTTTGGCTTTTTATTATGATTATAGCTTGGGAGTTATATATAGATGCCCCATACACCATGAACAGAGTAAGCTGAATAAGATATAAATCTTTGGAATTAAAACCTAAAAACACAAAACAAATGTACCAGGCTTGGTTTAAAGTGGCACATGTTTGATGACTGTTTTTCACTTTGGGGTACATTTTTTATTTCTAACCATAACTTAGGGTTCCAGGCATTTCTTAGTTTTTATTCGCTTATTTAAAAGTCCAAATAAAAAGAGATTAAGCATTGGGAAGATAGACTAATATCTGTGATCTTACAATTTAGAAACAAGGAGGATCCTCAAATTTTGAACTGGGAAACTTTGTTCAACTCCAAAGGTTAGGAGGGTAAGAATTATTAGTATTAGGATCTGTTGGAAAGACTGCTGGATTTAGGGTCAATGGTTCTTCCTCTCCTTCCTACAGCATATGTGATCTTGTTCTTTTCCAATATTTCATGATGATGGTGATGATGATGATGATAAAATACTAGCTAGCATTTAAGGGTTTCAAAATACTTTGCAGATATGATCTCGTTATTGTCGCCATAACCCTGAGATGTAGGTGCCGTTAATGTCTTCATTTTGCTGATTAGGAAACTGAGGCAGACAGGTTAAGTGATTTACTTGGTCCATGGTGACAAAGAAAGTGTTTGAGGTCAGTTTGTATGCAAATCTTCCTGACTCCAACCTTAATGCTCTATGCAATGTGCCATGAAGCTGCTTTGATTTTAATCTGCACAACCATACTGTGAAATGAGTTCTATGGTTATTGTTATTCCCATTTTATAGATGCAGGATTTTGAGGCTCAGTGGGGTTAAGTGACTTATTTATAGACATGTAGCTAGGGGAGTATGGGAAGCAACCTGGGTCTTCCTGAATCCAAGTCAATCATTCCATGTCTTATAGCATGCTGCTTAGCATACCAGAAAAAAATTATCTGGCACTAGCATGAAGGTCATACTCAAGGGCGATGAGGGTGGAGTGGAATATTTGTACTGTACTTGAGTGGTAGCACTGGAATTAGAAAGGACAGAACAGATTCAAGAGATATTATAAAGGTAGAATTGAGAACACTTGGTCACCCATTAGATATGAGATAGCAGTGCAAAGGAAGAGTCCTAGACGGCCCTAGAATTTTAATATATAAGAAGAAGTAAATGGTGATGCTTAACATTGCATGAAGTCAGGAGGAGGAGGAGGAGGAGGAACAAAATCATCTCAGTTCTCAACATGCTGAATCTGATCTACTTCTGAGATTTCTACATGGGTATGGGCTGTAGTAGCTGGAGTTGTCAGTCTGAAGCCCAGAGGTCAAGTACAGAAATACAGAGTTGAGAGTCACCTGCAATATAGGTGAAACATTGGGAGTCAAGTGAATGAGATTGTCAAGGTAGAATAGAACGTGGTCCAGGACCAGACACCTTAGGGAACATTCATATCAAGGGGTATGGAATAGGACGTGCATCCATTGGCTGTCTTCTGTGCCTACAATACAGTATTCCCCCTTACCTTGGCCTTTACATTTTCTTGTCTTCTTTCAAGATGCGGCTCAAATCATCCCTTCCGTAGGAGGCCTTTTTCCTGTCTTCACAGTGCCTAGTACTTTCCCTTTTGAGATTATCATCCATTTATACTAACTATATCTGCCATATAACTAGCTATTTATATATTGTCTCCCCTATTGGAATGTAAGCTTTTTGAGGCTAGGGGCTGTTTTTGTCCTTTTTTTGGTGAGGGGGGGGAGTATCTCCAGAGATTCATACAGTGCCTAGATCATAAAAACTTAATAAGTGTTTATTGACTGCATGACCAACAATAACTAGTATTTCTATAATACTTTAAAGTTTGCAAACCACTTTAAATGCATTATTTCATTTGATCCTCACAATAATCCTGTGAGGAAGGTGCTTCGGGTATTATGGCCCCCATTTTACAGATAAGAAAACTGAGGTAAAAGGACATTCAGCTGTTTGGTGTCAGAGAGAAGACCTGAAGTGAGATCTTTCCAACTCCAAATCCACCACTCTAGCTACTAAATAATGTCAGTCAGAGTGGTCGGTGAGGTTCAGAACTAGGAAAAGAGTATGTTTCTAAATCCAAGGGAGAAGATGATATGAAATGAAGAGGAGGTGGTCAATAGGGTCAAATCCTGCAAAAAGGTCTTTAAGTTTGAGAAATGGAAAAAAAAAATCTGAATTAGATTTGGTGATAAGTGTGGTGTTCAAAAGACAATTTCTGGGTGATTAGTCATTTTATTAATAATGCTAGCATTTTCACAAAAGGTCAATAGCATTCTTAAATGCCAAAGACAATCATGGCAGCAGGCTCACAGTTTATGTGCGTTTGGAAGAGGGGGTGTTCCCAAGGGTGGCTTTAGGCTGTGATTGGGTAACAATTAATGAGACAATGAATGTTACAATGAGGGGCTGGACCTATTCTAATGAACTTTGATTATGTTATTTACTTCTAAGTTACCCCAGCCTTGGGCAATCTATTCAAAGAATTTATCCCCACTCAAACATGAGTAGAAGGTTGGGTGGGGTCTGACCAAAATTGAGGAGAGTTAATTCAATCTCATTATCAATAATGTCCTTCCAGAGACTGAACTTTAAAATGAGGACTATAGAAGAAGGGGGGACTCTGGATCTCCCCGAATCATTGGTCATTAATAATCATTTCTCTCATAAGGAAGTTTTTGGTGACTTGGGGGAACAGTTTCAGTAGAATGGTGGGGTACACAGGGTGGCCATAAATCAGACTGCAAAATATTGAAGAGAGAATAGGTGATAAGGAAATGGAGGAATAGATTATAGAATTTTTTTTTAGATGGATTGAGTAGAATTTATATTTAAAAATGATATATGAACATTTACAGAAAGGTAGACAGGAGCCAGTGGATAGGGAGAGAGTAAAGGTGCCTGAGAAAGAAAGAATTATTTTTGGAACTAGGCACTGGAGGAAGGCCCAGCACTTACTATATATAGTGAAGTGTTGCTTGATTGAAGTGCAAAGGTGTCAGTGATGCAGCTAAGGAATTTTGGGGAGTACAGGAAAAGACTGAGGAAGTTTTTCAGATAGTTTGAATCTGTCCTGTGGAATAGGAGGCACAGTATTCTGCTTCAAGAATGAGGGGCATGTGGTGATTGAGGGGTTGGAGAGAGGGAAAGGTCTGGACCTGCTGCATGGCTAATTAGCTAGGGAGTCAATAAGAGAGTAGTGGGGGGGTTACTGAGCAGCCTGGAAGGTCTTGCTGAGGCTATGCTCCATAAATTTTTAGTGAGTGAAAGCTCAATATTTTCTTTCTCCAGGGATGCCCAGGAACAGAATTGGCAGAACCAATTTTATCATGGCGACCTAAGGAATGAAGATTAGCAAGAAGAGGTAGAGATAGGGATTCCATTATAATGACTGGTGAATCATTAAAATGGCTGACCATGGTATCAAGGCTGGATATGATGACAATGAAGCCAGGATGAGGGAGGTGATCCAAAAGAATGCTCAGGGTTCAAGTGCTTGGAAGTCAGAATGAGATCAAGGACAAACTTGTGTGATTGAGAAAGTGAGAGATGCGGAAGGATAAGAGGTCATGGTCATAGGCTACATTATCAGAGGTGGGCCCATCTGTGAGATGCTAAGATATGATTGTACTAGGGTGTGGCTGAGCTGAGGTAGAGGAGAAAGCCCTTGAAGCCATTTAGGCTGAGACATGGCCAGAGTTTTAGAGGCATGACTCAACATACGTCTCAACGTCTCTGAGGATTTTAGGTCAAGAACTGGAAGGACCATAGAAATCATCTAGTTCAATCATTTTATTTTATATATGAAAGAAACTGAGGGAGGTTCAGTGACTTGCTAAAGATGACATAGGTAATAAGTATCAGAGGCTGGATTTGAATCCAAGACCTCTGGCTCTGGAGTCATTGTTCTTTCCCCTGTATCATACTACTTTATAATGAGGCGAAGCGATGGGGTGGAGAGTTATGTCTTTACTAAAGCCATTGGGAAAGCTGTGAGAGTGAGGCAGAATGTCACAACTGAGAAAATCATGGCTCACAGAGTCTATGGACTTCTGCTCACCTGATGTTTCTACTGATTAAGATCACGCTTCTCTGCGGCGCCGTGATAGCAGACTAAACAAGTGACAATCAAATTTCTTGAAGTAAAATGAGGACCACTTTAAAGATATGCACACAGCAGTTTTTTCTCTTAATCACAAATACGTACAACCTGTCCTGCAAATTGCTTCATTGTGGTTTTTATACCATTAGGCAGAGCACTTTTCATATTATCACACATCATCAGCCTTCATTGATTCAAATATGGCTAAACAAAACAAACTTCTAGATTTAATTACAAACAACTAATTATTTTTATGTTTAATTAAATTGAATTATATTTCCAGTTGTGGGTTGTTGACTAAAATCAGTTAAGAAAGAGCCTGAAACTATTTGTGGTGTAAGGCCCACTATAAAGTGTTATGGTTGAAAATAAATGCATTGGAAGCCATACAAAGGACCCCATTACCAGCACTTGGGAAATGAATACTTTGTCACCATAGATCTTTATGGGGACACACACTGACAATTACGCTGTGCTTTTATTTATAAAAGCAATTACAATTCGATGCATCTGCTGATCTGGCTAATGGGAAGATCTCCAGTGAACTATAGCAACTAGAATATTCAAGAGGGTTAAATAATTGCTGATTTTCACATTCAGAGGGTTTGGTGAGTCCTCTGACTTATACAGGTACCTTCTATATTACAAACTGTGCCACTGCAGTAGAAATAGACTGAGGGAGGGAGGTATGTCTGTATGACAGGAGTAAAGCCAGTGTGAAGCTGTTCAAAGACTATAGCTAGAACTTGAGTAGGATACAGTGATCAGGAGTAGATCAAGACACAGATGGAGGGAGGGGAGAGGAAGAGGAGAAAGGGAGGGAAGGAAAGGGAAGTTAGAGAGAGGCAGCAAGAGACAGAGGAGGTAGGGGAGGAAGGGAGGGAGACAGAGACAAAGAGGGAGAGACTCAAGTCAATTAATTAAAATATTAAGTTGTTGCCATGACCTTTGTGGTTCTTTCTACACTGGTTGAAATCAAAAGTGGATGAGCTATCCATTCATGACCTGACTTCACATCTGTCTTTGTAAAAGTCTTACAATGTCTGCTTACTCTACCCACCCCAGAAACAGCAATAATAACAACTTTGTCATTTCTGGCCTGTTTTACCACTTTTAAATTGCCAAGATGAAGGAGTAAATAGATCTCTCAGTTTTCAGATGATAATATTTCTGCTTTTTTGGGTAGGAAAATGGTCAGGAAGTAGAGTGAGGAAGAAGAACATGAAGATTTTAAGAGGGTCTGTGAGTGGACATAAATTAGGCCAAGCTGATGAAGAGTGCTTAAATGTGATGTAATGTGGTTACTTTGCTACATTAATGAATCTCTGATCTCGTTGATGTGGACACCCCCTTCAGGGGTGAAGATTGCAATCATTCTATGCCTTTATACCCTTCTGGAAGGATGACCCTTGTCCATCTCTTTCCTTCTTTTCTTCCCCCTTTTTTCTCTCCTTGCCTCTCTCCCTTTCTCTTCTTCCTTCCTTCCTTCCTTCCTCTCTCCCTTTTTTCCTTCCTTCCTCCTTTATTTTTCTTTATAATCTCCAAGCATTTGATCGATTGCTACCTTTTTCCACCTTTGATTGAGGACATCATCCTAGCCCTCTTTTATATACCTCAGGAAAGCCAACCCATGGAACATAAACTGAAGAGATGTAGTGACTTTCCCATAATGCCACAGGAAGTAATTAGCAGAGTTGGGACTCAGACCAGGTCTTTTGACTCCAACTGCTGAGAGGTAAAAAATGGTGCGTAAATAGTTGATGAATGTTGGGATCAGAAAGAATTGTTAAGGGAAATTGATCATATTTAATGCATAGAACTTTACCTTCTGAGGTCGACATAATGGAGCACAACTATTTCCTTGTATGGCAAGTTTCCTCTTTTCATTCTCATAAAGGAATAGAATCCTTGACATGATGACCTACTGTGTGCTCACCCTTGGCTGTTCATACAAGATGTCTGATCAGAACGTGTCAGTGGTTGAAATTCCAGTTGAATAACATGGATGGTCCCTTTGTTATTAAGCAATAGAAACTGTGGGAATTTCTCTGATAATCTAAGTCTTTGACAGTCTCAGGGTTGGAATGAACCTTAGAGGCTAACTATCAAGTGCAACCTGTATTCAACTGAGAGCCCCCTCAATAACAAGTGGTCACCCAGCTTTCACTTGGATTATTCTAGTGGCATGGAACTCACTACCTCCAAAGGCATCCCATTCTTCTTTTGCTTCACCTTGAGAGAATTAATTCTTGATCCTGTATTTTAGATTTGATTTTACTCCGGAAGTGATTTTATTCTGTAACCATATTCTATATTCGGAGTAACAAACCTAAAGCCTCTTCTCTGTCTCTCAGTGAAGAAGCTCATGTGTGCAAAAGTTCAGTCTCCCTAGATACCAAAGGCTTGAGCTGTCCCACAATGACTGATAGGTAAAGAAAAACTCCATTCTCAATACTCTAAAAAAAAATAATCTAATCATTTCTTGCAAGATTTGTGTGTTATTCTTGAGAAACTGAACTAACTGACCCTTTCCCATCTTTAGCGATTAAAAAGGTGGTCTTATCTAATCCCCCAGTCTACATACCTGGGTCCCTATCAGTGGCCTCAGGATGTAGCTGGAACCCATAAAATTTACAAAAGTATTCCTTAGAGATAGAGAAAGGTAGCTTCATCCCACATGGGAGCTATACCCACTTTTAAAAAATGTAACCAATCATAACCCCTCTCCCCTGTGATGCTGGCTATTCTTTGTTCTATGCTGTAAAAATGAGTTTTATCTTCAATTAAGTCTTTGGCATAAAAGGACGCAAGCTATTGACCCTTTTATTAATAGGTATGGCACCCTATTAATAAAGTGTTATCTTGCTTGGAGAATTGCCTCAATTTACCTTTTGGTTAAATTTCACACATGACAGCTTTATTGGTTAGGAATTTTTTCCCCCTTACAACAAATGAGATTATATTTGTAAAGCACTTTGAAAGCTTTAAAATGTCACATAAATGTCATTTTTAAGGTTGCTTTGAGTATCAGTGTTATTGTATCAAGTCTAAATTTGCCTTCCATAACCTCTACTTATGGCTCCTGGTGCTCTCCCTTGAGTTCAAACTGAATAAATCTAATTCTTTTTCATGTGAAGAATTTTCAGATATTTGAAGATGGCTACCATATTACCCCAGGTCTTTTCTTCTCCAGGCTAAACATTCCCAAGGCCCTTCAGCCTATCATCATGTTGGAAGCCCTCCAGGTACTTCACCAAGCTGGTCACCTTGCTTTGGATACTTACCAGCTTATCAGTGTCTTTCTAAAAATGAGGTGCCTATAACTCAATATCGTATTCCTGTAGTATTAATAAGAGAGAGTACAGCAAGACCACTGCTTTCCTTCTCATCATTACATTTCTCTTAGTTCAATCTAAGGTCACACTACCTTTTGTTTGGACTGCTTCATCTCACCGTTGACTTATATTGAATTTAAAATGCATCAAAACGTCCTATTTTTTTTACCCAGACAATTATCATCTAGATATATTTCTTCAGTATTATATGTATGTAGTTGCTTTTAGTAATCCATACATAAAGTTTTGCCCCAGTGTTTCAATCTGTCAGGATAACCTGACTCTGTCATCCAACCTATGAGCTATCCTAGCTTTGGGTCATCTGTAAATTGGGCAAGGATGACATGTCTGACAAAGCCGAAGAACATTATCTCATAACAATTCATCCATCACCATAAAATGTTCCAAGGTGTTGTTGCTAAAGGTCATTAATGCATATGGCTGTATTTCTTTATAAACTAAGCACAGAAATAAAATAGATTTTTAAAAAAATATACCAAAGAGAGATGACTGAACAAAAACTGGGAGGGAAAAAAACCTTCTAGAGGAAAGGATAAAGGATGAAGTCATTCTTAATATTTTAAACATTAATTACCTTTGGACAAAAAATTATGAGGGGATAAGATGGACATCATCCATCCATCCATCTATCCATCCATCCCTCCATCCATATCCATTCAGTTTATATAACAGTGTATATATACACAAAGCATAATTGATGCAATTAATTCTCATTATACGTGGGAAGTGTCTATTAAGCAGATGTTCTAATAATCTGTTGTGTGTACTTCTTAGGATGATAGGATCATAGATATTGAAGTGAAAGGGCCCTTAGTGGCTATCTAGTTTAGTTCCCTTATTTTACAGATTTGGAAACTAAGCACTTATGAGTTTAACTGGTTTGCCCCACGTCACTCAGTTAGTAATATATGACAGTTAAGACTTGAGTTCAGGTCATGTGTCTTCAGACCCAGAGACCTTTCCACTACATAATAAATATTTCATTTTATACAGTTTCATTTCAGTATTCCAAACTTACAGCTATAATGATACAGGTTACCCTGGAATGCCAACATATTGCAGTTTATTGTATACTGTATTTGATCAATGTAAATCGTTCTTTAATCATTTTTTTCCTGAGACAAAGTAATGGAGCTGCTTTGGAAAATATAAGTAATTTGAATAAATTACTTTACCTTTCCTGTTTTTTTTAAACACTATTGTAAGGTAGTTACCTCTCAGCTGCCATAAACAACATAGATTAAAATTAAATACTACACCCACTGCTTTGGATTTTCAAGTTGGTATAGCAAGAGAATGGGCCTTCAAAACTTTTACTGATACTCTCTTCCATTAATTAAAGATACATTTGTGTTTGCTTTTGGAAGACTATTTAATTTACCTGAGCAGATTTTAAGTGCCTCTATTGCTTTTTCCAGAGGAATATGAATTTTCAAAGTTTGTTAGAAACTGTTCAATAGGGAAAACAGTATAGTTCATCAATTCCCATATATTGGCATTCATGGAAAAAAAATACTTGTCAACTCAAGAGATTGTGTGTGTGTGTGTGTGTGTGTGTGTGTGTGTGTGTATGTGTGTGTGCATGTGAGCTGTTAATGTCACTTCACATGTGATGGGTGAAGGATGATGGGTAGGTAGCTCAAGTTTTCCAGTTCTTGTGATACAGTAAGGAAGTCTCCAGCAGGTTGTGTCAAACCTATGGGATGACGTGGGGCAGAGTCTCATAGGATGGGCAAACATGGATAGGTTGCAACCTGCATGACTGGAGGGAACATTGACTCAGTATTGATCACAGATCCATTTTGACATTTGTGTTTTTATTCTTGTGACCACTTCTTACTTGTGGCCAAAAAATATTATTTAAAGAAATTTATATTTCAAGCTAATGACTTATTTGAGAACTTTGTGACTGACTTTTCCTACTTGTTGGAAAATGGAGGGAGAGGAAAAAAGCAGCTCTTTATGGAAACTGGTAATTAAAAAATGTTACAATGAAATGGTAACACTAGTGACCTTACTTATGATTGTTGCAAGCATCTATTTTGATGGTTTGTATGTTTTACAAATCAGTTGTAATACATCATAGATTCTATTCATGAACACTGGTATTTCTAACAAGTCAATTGTTTAATTGTGTAAAATTTAAAAAAAAAGGCCCACTTAATTCTAATTCAGATCAATCAATCAATGATCTATTAATTAAGCTCCAACAATGTACAGGGACGTATGCTAGACACTAGGGACAAAAAGATTAAAGTGTTGCCCCAACTGAAAGGGTCATCAAATCACATTGAAACCGGTGTCTTTTAAAGACTTACTATGAATAAGTACAACATTTTCTATCATTCTCTCCATCTCAAGAAGACAAAGATAGTGTTTCTTTAAGATTCCATTTTGTATCAACACTACTTTCAGCTGGAAAAATGCTTTGTGTCTCCCCTGCTGATTAAAAAGAAACAAAAGAGATTAGATTTCTATTTATAGAAGCAATTAATAGATCTACTAAAAATCGTTAACATTTGTTTAATATAGACTGTAAAAAAGGAACATATTGCCACTTATCAGCATTAATAGAAATTTCAATAACAGCAATATACTTCACCATATGAATTTATCCCACAAAATAATGGCAGGTAGTAACTGAATCCAAGGTTTTCCATGAAAGCATAAAGTGGATTGTGCTCATATATCCCCTACGATATCTCATAAAATATATGGAACAGCCAACAAACCTTGAGTAAGTGCCTTATCAGTAAAGGTCAATCTCTATAATGCAGCAAACTCAGTCTTTTATGCACAAATGCTTTAAGGAAACAATTTCGGTGGGAAATGCAGCCAATATTAGGTTGAAAGTTAGTGAAACATCTTTCAACACAGACATGATTTAACATTGATATATGGTGATCTAAATTACTAGCAGCCATTCTTCTTTGTATATGATAAAATGCTAACATTGCCTCCTGGATTTTATGCATGATACTCCATAAGCTGTTCTCCAACCCTTATGTCTATTCTAAGAGAACAATCACTTTCTTATTTCTTCTCAGCATGACATTAGTTTTGAATTTGCCTACCTCTTCTTTAGATTTTAAATGAAGAGAGGAATTGTGAGATCATTGATTTAGAGACAGAGAACACCTTAGCAGTTTTGTAGTCCAATATCTTCATTTTAGAAGTGAAGGAACAGGTTTAAAGAGGTTAAGTGACTTCCCAAAGTTCCCATGGAAAATGTCAGAGTGTGGATTTAAACCCAAACTCTCTGATTCCAGACCCACTCTCCCATATGACCACTGAGCAGTATGAGTTCATAACAGTAAGGCATGTAATAAGAAATCCTATAACATTCTAAGATGATAGTTATTCAGCCAGTCAACAAGTGTGTATTTTTTTTAATGTTTGCTATGTGCCAGCCATTGTGCTAAGCACTAGGAATACAAACAAAGGCAAAAACATAATTCCTTTCCTCAGAGAATTCACAAACTAGTGGAAGAGACAAGGATAATAGTCAATAATAATAAAAACAAATCAAAACAAAACATTAAATGGCTACTATATGCCAGGCACTGTGCTAAGTTTTATGATCCAAAAAAAGGGCAAAAGATTATCTCTGCCTTCAAGAAGCTCACAATCTAATGAGCAAGACAACAGGTAGAAAGGTGAAGAAGGGTTGGAGTTAAGGGGAGTCACCTTGTCGGGGAGGCATGATAAAGTCAGAGGAGCCCAGCATCCTAGGAAATGTTGAGATGACTGCTCTGGACATCCTTCTTAAATGAAGAATCTGCCTGGGAGAAACGCTCCGTTGTGCACTCTCTATTACCTCCAACAGAGGGAGGGAAGAAGAGTGGGAGGGGCCAGACACAGGGGTTACTGAGGAAGTGCAGATTTCAGAATTGATGTGATCTTGTAGGGTGATGAGATTCAAAGTCCACAGTCCACAGGAGTCCAGGTAGGTGAGAAATCATGAGTTAGCGGCCCTGGGTGGGCAACATATAAATGACCAGACGTATATGATATACACATGGTTCTCTCTCTCCCTCTCTCCCTCTCTCCCTCCCTCCCTCCCTCCCACCTTCCTCGCCCCTTCCTCCCTCTCCTCCCCCTCTCTATCTTTACACACACACACACACACACACACACACACACACACACGTGTATATGTAAGATATGAATAGATTAGAAGGAAGACAAACTCAAAGGTGGAAGGCACTAGCAATTGGGGAAAGACTTTCCTAAGAAAGATGGGCTTCAATACAGGTATTGAAAGATGCCAGGGAAGCTGAGAGACAGAAGTGAGGAGGTAAAGCATTAGAGGGAAAGTAAGAAGCGGGGGAGAAGGGAAAGACAGAACGAAGGTTCAGAAACAGGAGTTAGAGTGTTATATAAAAAGAGCGGCAAGAAAGCCAGTGTCTGTGGATTGTAGAGTGCATGAAAAAGTTTAAATTGTAAGAAGACTGGAAAATGAAAAGGACCCAGGTTGTGAAGAGTTTAAATACTAAACAGAGCACTTTATATACACTCCTGTAGGTAACTGGGAGCCATGGCATTTCCTGAGTAGGGAAGTGATGTTGTCAGATCTGCACATTAGGTAAATCCCTTTGGCAGCTGAGCAGAGGATGAATGGGAATGAGGAAATATGTGAGGCAGAAAGACCAATTAGCAAACAATAGCATCAGTCCAAGCGAGAGGTGATAGGAGCTTGTATTAGGATGGTGTTGGAGTGAGCGGTGAGATAGCAAAAAATATAAAAGCTATCTTGAGACTTAAGACTGGAAGAGAACTTAGAGGTCACTCAGTCCTATTCCTTTATTTTCAGAAAACTGAGACCATAAAGATTAAGTAACTTGCCTGCAGTCATATATATAGCAAGTAGCAGAGCTGGGATTTGAACCCAAATCTAATGATGACAAATCCACTGCTTTTCCCACTCTGCTAGCTACAGTTCATTCTTAAATATGAATGCTATGGAGAAGTTGACAAGCAGCAAGCTATTATATAAAATCATTGTTGACAAGGTGGAATTGAGTGTTTTTAAATCAGAAAATAGGTAATTATTTATTGTAATATTGCTAAAGCTCACATCGTGCTGCACCCCACAGGAAGGCAGGATGATTTGAGCTATAGCAATCTGTATTCCCCCTAGGTTTTCAGGATACAGTTCTATCCTGGTTCTCCTCCTACCTATTCAATTTCTCCTCTTCAGTCTGTTTTGCTGGATCCATATCCCGATCATGTCCTTTCACTGTAGGTGTCCCACAGGATTCAGTCCTGTGCCATCTTCTCTTCTCTGGCTATACCATTTCACTTGGTGATCTCCTCAGTTCTCATGGATTCCTCTGTGCTGATGATTCCCAGATTTAACCATCTTGCCTCGAACTTGCCCTACACCCTCCTACCTTCTCTATTACGGTGGAGGACATAATTGTTCTTCCAATTCCTCAGGTTTGCAACTGAGCTGTTATCCTGGACTCCTCACTCTCTCTCACCCCCCATATCCAAGCTGTTGCCAAGTCCTATTGATTTCACTGTTGCAACACATCTCGAATACACCTCCTTCTTTCCTCTGACACTGTTCCCACTCTGGTGCATGTCCTCATCATCTCATTTCTAGATTGTTTCGGTAGCCTGTTGGAGGGTCAACCTGACTTAATTCTCTTCCCACTCTAATCCATCTTCCATTCAGCCACTGCAGTGATTTTCCTAGAGTATAGGTTTGACCATGTCACACACCCTTCCCCCCGCCCCCTCAAAAAACTCCAGTGGCTCCCTATCACTTTCAGGATCAAATGCAAAATCTTTTATTTGGTGTTTAAATCCTTTCCTAACCCAGTCCCCTCCTAACTTTTCAGTCTTCTTGCACCTTACTCCCCAACACATACCCTTCAATCCAGTGGTACTGCCTCCTGCTGTTCAACGACCAAAATGCTCCTCTGTTCAGTGCATTTTCTCTAGTTGTCCTCTATGCCGGGAACTCCTTCCCTCTTCACCTTCCCCTACTAGCTTCCTTCAAGGCCCAAGTAAAATCCCATTTTCTACAGCAAGCTTTGCCAATCTGTCTTATTTTAATCCCTCCCCTCTCGATTATTTCCTATTATCCTAGTATTCGTAATATTTCCTATTCTTATTATATTATATATTAATATCATCCCATATGTAACTTGTTTGTATGTATTTGCTTGTTTGTTGGCTCCCCTATTAAATTGTAAGCCCCTTGAGGGCAGGGACTGTCTCTTGTCTGTTTTTATATTTCCAGTGCATGGCACAGTGCCTGGCACATAGTAGGTGCTTAATAAATGCTTGACTCGGCTTAGATTTGGGGCGGAGCCAAGATGGCAGAAGGAAAGCAGTGACTTGCTTGAGCTCTCCCCCCAAACCCCTCCAAATACCTATAAAAAATGGCTCTAAACAAATTCTAAAGCAGCAGAACCCACAAAAAGACAGAGTAAAACAAATTCCCAGCCAAACACAGCCTGGATGATTGGTCAGAAAGGTATATCATGCCGGGCGGGGAGAGGAGCGCAGTTCAGCGTGGGCATGCAGGGTACAGTGACCCTGGAGCAGGCCTGAGAGGACTGAATTACGGGCAGCTGTGGCAGTTTCCAGACTTCTCAACCCATGAACACCAAAAAACAATTTAGAAGGTCAGTGGGAAAAGTCTGTGACTGCGGTGAGAGAAGGAGCTAGGTCTCAGCCACCCCCAGGACAGCAGCTGCCTCCTGAGCTTCTGGCCCACAGACTGAGGGGGAATCAAATGGCTGATCAGAGAGGGATTGCAGGGATCTCTTTGCCAGTGCTGAGGCAGGAATCTCTTGTTTTACCAGTGCTTGGATCTGGGTCACAGTTCTGAGGGGCGGTCGTGGGGTGAGGAGGAATGCTGGTGTGGTGAAGCTTGTTGTGGCAGTGGAGAGGAAACACCTTGCCCCTTATCACAGCACCTTGGAAGAACTGAAAATTTCAGGTCCCTAGAAGTATCTCTGAAAACAGCTATACAAACCCCTGAAGCTTGGGACAGTACATTCTCCACATTGGAAGCAGACTTTTACCTTAACAAAGAGTTTAAAACTCAAGTAATTGGCCAGGATCATGAGTAAGCAGCACAAGAAGAGTCAGACTATATTATCTTACTTTGGTGACAAAGAAGATCAAAACATACAACCAGAAGAAGACAACAAAGCCAAAGCTCCTACCTCTAAAGCCTCCAAGAAGAAGATGAATCAGTCCCAGATCTTGGAAGAGCTCAAAAGGGATTTTGAGAAGCAAGTAAGAGAAGGAGAGGAAAAACTGAGAGTGATGCAAGAAAATCATGAAAAACAAGTCAACAGCTTGCTAAAGGAGACCCAAAAAAATACTGAAGAAAATAATGCCTTCAAAATTAGCCTAACCCAAATGGCAAAAGAGGTCCAAAAAGCCAATGAGGAGAAGAATGCCCTAAAAAGCAAAATTGGCCAAATGGAAAAGGAAGTCCAAAAGCTTACTGAAGAAAATACTTCCTTAAAAATTAGAATAGAGCAATTGGAAGCTAGTGACTTTATAAGAAATCAAAACACTGTAAAACAAATCCAAAAGAATGAAAAATTAGAAAACAATGTGAAATATCTCATTGGAAAAACAACTGACCTGGAAAATAGATCCAGGAGAGAGAATTTAAAAATTATTGGACTATCTGAAAGCCACAATCAAAAAAAGAGCCTAGACATCATCTTTCAAGAAATTATGAAGGAAAACTGCCCTGATATTTTAGAACCAGAGGGCAAAATAGAAATTGAAAGAATCCACCGAGAAGAGATCCCCAAAGCAAAACTCCTAGGAATATTGTAGCCAAATGCCAGAGTTCCCAGGTCAAGCAGAAAATATTACAAACAGCCAGAAAGAAACAATTCAAGTATTGTGGAAGCACAATCAGGATAACATAAGATTTAGCTGCTTCTACATTAAGGCACCACAGGGTATGGAATATAATATTCTGGAGGGCAAAGGAGATAGGATTACAACCAAGAATCACCTACCCAGCAAAACTGAGTATAATCCTGCAGGGGAAAAATAGTCATTCAGTGAAATAGAGGACTTTCAAGCATTCTTGAGGAAAAGACCAGAGCTGAATAGAAAATTTGATTTTCAAATATAAGACTCAAGTAGAACATGAAGAGGTAAACAGGAAAGAAAAAATCATAAGGGACTTATTATGGTTGAACTGTTTACATTCCTGCATGGAAAGATGATATTTGTAACTCATGAGACCTTTGTCAGTATTAGGGTAGTTGGAGGGAAAAAAGTTATATGTATGTATATATAGATATAGATTGATAGATTGATAGATAGAGGGCACAGGGTGAGTTGAAAATGAAGGGGTCATATCTAGAGAATAAAATGAAGGGGTGAGAGAGGATTATACTAGGAAAAGGAGAAAGGGAGAGGTAGAACGGGGTAAATTACCTCACAAAAAAAAAACAGAAAAGAAAAGGCTCTTACAATGGAGGGGAAATGGGGGAAGGTGAGAGGGAATAAGTGAATCTTACTCTCACAGAATTTGACTTAAGGAGAGAATAACATACACACTCAATTGGATATGGAAATCTGTCTTACCCTATAGGAAAATAGGGGAGGGAAGGGGACAAGAAAGTAGGGGAATGATAGAGAGGAGGGCAGATTGGGAAAGGGGGTAATCAGAAGTAAGTACTTCTGAGGAGGGTCAGGGTCAAAAGAAAGAACAGGATAAATGGGGGGGATAGGATTAAGGGAAATAGAGTTAGTTTTTAACAGCATGTCTACTATGGAGGTGTTTTGCATAACTGCACATATAAAACCTATATTTAGTTGCTTTCCTTATCAATGAAGGTGGGTGGGGAGGGAGGAAGGGAGAAAATTTGGAAGCCAAAGTTTTAAAAACACATGTTTAAAAAAAAGTTTTCACATGCAACTGGGAAATAAAAAATACAAGAAATGGGGTACGGAAATCCATCCTGCCCTATAGTAAAATTGAAGGGCAAGGGGATAAGGGGGGGGAGAGATAGAAGGGAAAACAGACTAGGGGAAGGGGTATTCAGAATGCATGCCATTTTGGGGTGGGAGGCGAGATGGGGTGAAAATTTGGAACTCAAAATCCTGTGGAAGTAAATGTTGAAAACAAAAAAAAAATAAATAAAAATTACCATACAAAAAAAATTAAAAAAAATAAATGCTTGACTCACCGGGTTGTATATCATGTAGTAAACACTATTTCTCATTAGCGGCATCATTTTGCATCATTCAAAAACTTTTACCAAGTGCTATCTACAAACTAACGGTAGTCTCTGAAGAGAGTTAAATAGATAAAGAATCTCACTTGATGTAACCAAGATTACTCAAAAGAAGTCAATAATATGTGACAAGTTTGTTAGCCAAGAACAGGACTCTACTAACAGGAAAAGCCACACCCAATGTCGTTTTAAACTCAACCTGTATAATCAATGTGTAACTCTGGTATCCTCATTATTAGCAGAGGTTCGACCAAAGGATGCTAAATTGTAACTCATGCAGGCATATAGAAAAAAAATTAGAAATGGACAAGAAAGGTCAAACCTTTAGGCAGCTAGATGGCACCATGGATAGAGCATTAGACATGGAATCAAGAAGACCTGAATTCAAATCTTTCAGCAAATACTTAGTAGCTGTGTGACTCTGGGCAAGCCACTTCACCTCCTTCAGCTTCACTTTTCTAAACTGTAAAATGAGGCTAATAATAACATTTACTTCACAAAATTGTTGTGAGTTCCAAATGAGATAGTATGTTTTATTTCTTTCCAAACCTTAAAGCGCTATGCAAATGCTAGTTATTATTGTTATTATTATTATCATCAATGTTATTCTATCACTACCAAAAGTAACGAGGCATAGTAACATCTTACATGCAGTCATTCTGATGGCTACATATGTTGGCAAAGAGACTTTGGGATATTGCTCGTGGTGGGAAGAGACAGAGTCAAGAGACCCAGGAACATTGAGAGTTTGCTTCTGAGGAGGCCAGAGGTGGGGTTAACCGGCAGAGAAGCTTTTCTGAGGCATCTCGGGGACAGGGAAGCAAGTGGGTCATTGGATAGCTTCCAATTTTAAATAATTATTTTTTGCAGAGTGTCTTCCAAACTTAGTTTTTTCTCCCACAGAAAGAATACAAATAATATCACCAATCTTTAAACTTTCAGTGACCTGGGACAAAGTCCTGATTTCCTCACCCTGGTAAAGGCCTTTTGGCCTTTCTATATAGTCCCAAAGCATTGTAACATCTACTCTGACTTTCTTGATTATCACAAACTCTGGGCTTGTGTTCTACAAATAAAAGTATAGTAGGAATACTAAAATATTTGATGGAAAAATTGTATCCTTATGGAAGATTTATCTCTTTTTACAAACCTACCCCCACCATAATAAAGTTGAGAATCAATTGTTAAAAAATATTGCATTCTCAGAAATATGATTTAAAAGCATTATGGTTCTTACCAGTCTTAAATCCATTATCTTTTCCAAATGGAACCAAATATGACTTACAAATTAAGAGAGTTGAACCAAAACAGCTTATTAATGATTTAATGCATATGGATAACATCAAGTTTCTCTACTGAGAAACAAATTAAAGAATTCATCACCTCGTAGAATCTTCCGCAATGAGATATTAACACTACATTTGGATTCTATAGGTGTAACATTTTTAATGTAAACAAGGAAAGATAGATACAAAAGGCTTCAGGCTTAAACTTAGAGGTCAAATTTAACCAGTAGATGAAGGCAACATTTACAAATACCTTGGTCCCCTTCAGGCAAGCCACTGTAAAATGTTATTATTAAAAAAGTCATTTATAAAATGAAACACAGCAGATTTTGAAAGTATTCCAATCAAAACCCGGGCAATAACAGCAGGGCCCTTAAGGGGGCTATAGAAAGATTAAAATTTTGTCACCAAAAATTAGAAAAGAGGATCGATGGACATTCTATGAGCACATACTAAATAAATAAAACAGAAATATTTTTGAAGTAAGCAGGTATCACTTTGCCAAAAATAGCTTCTCATGTATAATTCTAACTACCGGGTCATATCGGGTAAGTATTTGGTTCACGCTAAATTTTTGCAGCCTGCAGTTATGTGTTACACAGTTTATACCATTTCTTTGCAGATTGTGCATCCAACACAAAATCCTATCTCCTCTAGAAAAATTGTGATTTCAGCTAGTAATGACCTAGTCCTGAATCACTATCATAAATAGCTCTATTTTAACAAACACAATCTGTAAGACAGCTATTTCTTTGCAATTACTTTTTTGTCAACATATTCTCTAAGTTTCTGCAAATACACACTTTAAATACCCTTGAGAAGCCAACCAATGAATTGTACTGGAATTGAAACATTGTTACAGAATGAACAGTTGCTTACAATTGCACAGAATTAATATTCACCTATTGGGCGCTAGGTGGCACCACAGAGCACACAGTGCTGAGCATGGGCGTCTCCCTGACTCATCTTCCTAAGTTCAAATCTGGCCCCAGACACTTACTAGCTGTGTGATCCCTGGGTAAGTCACTTAACCATCATTGCCTCAGTCATAAAATGACCTGGAGGAGGAAATGGCAAACCGCTCCAGCATCTTTGCCGAGAAAATCCCAAATGGGGTCATCAAGAGTTGGACAGAACTGAAAATGGCTGAACACTAGCAACATCTTTATTTGAGTGGTCTGTTTACTCCATCATGTTGCCCAGGAACTATGGTTCTGCCTATCTAGAGTCATATTTTGAAGAACCTATACTTTTAGAAACTCAGAACTATAGTTTTAATGCAGATGAAAAAGATTTTAGTGTTATTACCAAGGGACTTAGATAGCAGAGTTTTATCCATTAATGCAGCATCATGAACTTCCCATAAGACTTCCTTTTCAGTCCTAGATAAAAAAAGGGGGGGGATAATGCTTTATTGCCACATAGATAGCATAGAATCAAAATCTTCAAACTAATCAATATTCATGTGGCCTGAAATAATTGCTGCCTGTAAAACAAAGCCACACCATTTTCCGTCTGTAATAAAATTCAAATCAGAGGCTGGCAAGGTTCCAATGCTTGCTTTGGAGTTAGCAGTTTTGCAACTAATTCTTCACTCCACACAAACCTGATCCCCAGATTCATTTCACTGATGATCAGAGAGTCATTTTATTAGTTCACTTTTCCATCAAGACCTGTATTTATGAGATCTCATTCTTCTGTAAGGTGTTTTAAAGTTGCTAATGGTTACTGGGGAGTAGAATACAGATTTGTAAAAGTACATTAATACCCTATCCACCAGGACACTGGTTAGTAAGATACTTCTTGAAGAGAAAAAAAAAGAACAAGTACTTTATTTCCCAAAGACTCCATTTTTAACCTGAGAGCTGTATTCTAAGAGGGACCAAAGTAGAGTAGAATTTGGGAGGCTTCCTCTACTTTTCTAAGTGTCTGAACTCTTTAGCAGAGTAAGTAATGACTTGTAAATAGGAACTTTAAAGCCAACTTCAATTCTCCAAACAAAAATCAACAAAAGACCTACTAGTCATTATACCTTCTGGTGCATCTTTTGACTCAATGGGCCTTATTCCTGTCTTGCCCATCTCATCCTCCAACCTCTATCAATAGATGAAAATTTAGGGTCATGTAGGGTCATCCCTTATTTGTGTCTATGTGGGTTCATGGTGGTGGTTGAGGAAGAAAGTAAATGCCTCCCTACCTCATTCAAAGGACAATAGCTTTGGATTGGAGTAACTCCAAAGTGTCTTGCTCCAATATATAGCCCTTTAAATCAGCATGACTAAGACCTTGGCCAAGAGTATAGCATGGTGATTCACAAACTTTCCATAATAAATTAATTGAAGATGAGGCAGATTAGGTTTCTGATGGTCATTTTATAGCTAGAGGTCCTGAAAGAAAACACTTATTACTAGTTCTTATTAAAGTAACGTGTAATGAACTAGGTAGCCTAGTGGATAAGAGATCTGAACTTGGAGTCAGGAACACCTGAGTTCAAAATCTTGTCACAGTCACTAGCTCTGTGACCCTGGGCAAATCATTTAATCTCTTTGTACCTCAGATTCCTCATCTGTAAGTGGGGATAATAACAATAGCATCTACCTCACAGGGTTGTTGTGAAGGTCAAATGAGATAACATGCATAGTGCTTTGCAAACCATAAAGCATTATTAAATGCTAGCAATTTTTATTCTTATGAAATACATATTATATTCTGTTAAAATATTACTATTTTAATGTAAAGTAGCTTACCTCTATCTCTTCCAAAATAGTTCAGATATTTGCTTTTGCTATTCACCACTAATTTTAGTTACAAAGCTGTTGACTTTGCCGGATATATTATTTTATATTAAATGGATTCTGATTCTTGTGTAAGAATTTTGCCAAAGATGTTTGGGTTTGGATTTTCAATAGCCAAACTGTTAGGAGCTCCTTCTGACAACAAAAAGAAGAAATAACATTACTTGCATCCAAAACATGCACCCAGACTGCATTAATTCCTCATGTTCTTTGTAGTTACTCTGTATAACTATTGATTTGACAGACATGTGATATCTTGTGGCTGAACTTGGAGGTATTCATTTTATTTCTTACACCAAGACTTCTCTGTGCTGTAGAAAGCATACATAAAATTGTTTATCCCATGTTAGAAAGTCAGTAAGAGGAAATTCAGACATAAAATATTCATATTCAATCTCTATAGCAGTTAAGATTAAAAGTAATATTAGCAGCTGCAAACCCATTTGTTACAAGTACCAAAGGAACTTTTAATATAGATCTTATTACTTTAGGCAATTCTTTGGCAATTCCCCTTGCCCCCAGGCCTTCCTGCTTATCTATTTGTTATATTTACCATTCTTTCCTAAAGTTGTAAAGGTGTGAAATATCTACTCTGCTTTATACAAAACCCGAGGGTCTGTAATTTAACTTTTCATGCTAAGAAAGGGACGAAAGAAGTAATGGTGGTAATGATGGTGGCATTTACTACTTGAATGGATGGTTTGGGCTTTTGTTCTTTTAAAATTATGAAGAAGATAGAGGTTTAGTGTCCTCGGGTTGGCAAAGGGAAGTGTCTGAGACTAAGTTTAAGAATGCCTTGTCCCCAATTAATTAATTATCAAAGAATATGAATTGGCAGTTTTCAGATGAAGAAATCAAAGCTATCCATAGTCGTATAAAAATCAAATCACTATTGATTAGAGAAATCCAAATTAAAACAACTCTAAGTTCCACTTCACACCTATCAGATTGGCTGACATGACAGAAAAGGAAAATGACAAATATTGGAGAGGATGTGGGAAAACTGGGAGACTAAGGTACTGTTGGTAGAGTTGTGAACTAATTCAACCATTCCAGAGAACAATTTGGAACTGTGCCCAAAGGGCTATAAAACTGTGCATTCTTTTAACCCAGTGATACCACTACTAGGTCTATATCCCAAGAGATTTAAAAAAAAAGAAAAGGGACATATATGTACAAAGATATAGCCGCCTTTTTGTGATAGCAAAGAATTGGAAATTGTGGGCATGCCCATCAGTGGCTGAACTAGTTGTAAATAATTCTGATGGAATACTATTGTGCTTTGAGAAATGGTGAGCAAGATGGTTTCAGAAAAATCTGAAAGACTTGCTTGAACTGATGCAGAGTGAAGTGAGCAGAATGAGGAGAACATTGTACAAAATAATAGCAATATTGCACCATGATCAGTTGTGAATGATTTGACTTTTCTCATCAATACAGCAATCTAAGGCAATTCCAAAGGGTTTATGATGAAAAATGCTATTTACCTCCAGAGAAAAAATCTGATGGAGTCTGAATACAGATCAAAGCAGACTTTAAAAAAAAAAAACTTCCTTTATTTTTCTTGGGGTTTTTTTTTTGTTTACATTTTCTTTCATAACATAACTAATATGGAAATATGTTTTGCATGATTGCACTTGTATAACCTATATCAAATTGCTTGCCATCTCAGGGAGAGGGAAGACGGGGAGGAATGGAGGGAAAGAAAGAATTAGAACCCCCCAAAACTTAAATGAATCTTAATACATGTAACTGGGGAAAAAGAAAAAAAAGATAACCAAAGGGAATCTTAAAAAATGAATGTTAAAAATTGTTTTACATATAATTGGAAAAAATAATATTTGGAAGGACCAAGCTAAATCAATTGATAGAGTGCTTTTACTTTTTTCATATATAAGGCAAAGAAAATAGAAATAGTGGGGTGAAATTTTTTTATTTCAAAGTAAAATTATAATATCTTCATTTAATTATTGGTATTGTATGCATTTGCAAAGAGAATAGAATTCATGGCAAAGTATAATAAAATTATTTTTAAATAGAATTAACTCACCTAGTTCTTCTAGTGTTCAGATAGTTCTGATGTATTTCTGGGATGATTTCAATTTAATTCAACAAGCATTTATTAAGCAGATACTTATGCCAGACATTGGACCAAGCTAAAGTAAAAATATAAACAATTCAATAGTCAAGGAATTTATATTTCTTTTGGATTACAGCTTCATATACACACAAAGTTTGTACAAAGTGATTTTCAAAAGGTGGGATGGAATAGAAGAGAAGGGCTTTCAGATAAGCATATCAGAAAAGGCAGAATAAATATAGCTTGGTACAGTTATAGAATATGGTTTTTAATTTATAATGTATGTATATACATATACCACACCTATGTATACACACATATACATATGACTGGTGCTGAATAAACATAACTTGAGCTGGTCTCAAAATAGAACTAGAAATTCCAAAAGTCAGAGGTAAATAGGAAGAACATTGGGGTTGATGGGTGAGTAGGGTTCTAGCTATACAAAGCCATGGAGGCAGGAGATAGAATGTCATATATGGAGAAAAGCAAATAGGCCCGTTTTGCTAAAAGTTGTGTGTGAGGGGGATAAACGGGAAATAATTCTAGAAAGATTGATTGAAGTGAAATTGTAAAGGGTTTTAAAAGTAAAATGGGGAGTTTATATTTATTTTAAGGCAATATGGAAACACTGAAGCTTCCTCAGCAAGGGCAGGGCAGGATCAGACCAATGAATGCCTTAAGACTATTCATTTGGCTGCTGTATGAAAGAGGGAGAGGGGAGAAAATGGAGGCAAAAATTAGAAAGAAATCCTATTAAGTTGTATGTGATGTTCACCTTAAAGCACAACATCTCTTGTGTAAGTCCCCTTCTTTCCATTTATAACACAATCATCTTGGTACAAGTCCTCACCATCCATCACCTGGGATATTATCATGGTCTTCTAATTGATCTCCCTGCCTCACATGTCTTCCCACTCCAATCCATCCTTTATTCAACTGCCAAAGTGATTTTCCTAAAGCTCAGGTCTCATCATGTCACCCCCACGGGTCTAACAGTTTCCTATGACTTCCAAGATAGGATGACAATGATAATATACTGTTATTATTAATAATAATTAGTAAATAATTATTAATGATATTATTATCATTATTAGCCTTTATCTAGGACCTTAAGGTTGCCAAATTATTTACATGTTTTAACTCATTTGATTGTAGGTGCTATTTTTATGTTCATTTTACAGACGAAGAATGTGAATCGGAGAGAGATTAAGTGCCCAGGTTCACCCAGCTAAGCAGTGTCTAAGGTAGAATTTGAACTTTGGTCTTCTTGACTCCAAGTCTTGCAAATCTTATTACCATCCCCTAGCACCAAGTCCTCTTCTTCAGGTTCCAGTACATCAAAAAGGTCTAAATAGGAAGTTAGGCACTTTTTTTTTTCTGGTGCAGAATTAAGTTATAGATTTAGAAAAAAAAGTGGTTTCATATTAATGTCTCTACATCTGCTGTTGGTACAGTTATAGAATATGGCATATATATATATATATATTTGTATACACACACACACACACACATATATATATACATACACACGTGTGTGTGTGTACACATCTATCCACACACACACATATATGTGTGGGTGTGGGTGTATATATGTGTGGGTGTATACACATATTATATATATGCATATATATATGAAGGGAGAGAGAGAGAAAGAGAGAGAGAGAAGTTTGGCGAGAAGAAGGCAACCAACAGCAAAATTTTAAAAGAGAGGAAAAAGAGAAAGAAATTATACATTTTATTCAGTAATGTTGAAAAAAAAGTTATGCTTCTAATAGAATCAATGCATTAAAAATGGGAGATTTTGTTTAAGGATAACATTTGCAAAAGTTTCAGTCAAAATAAGCCAAGAGGAGGGAGATGCAATAGGTAGGTATTTGAATGGCAATTCCTTAAGAGATAGAATTAAAGTTTTAAAATGAAATTTAAAATGAAGGCTATGGTATGCTATCCTGTGTTACACAGCAGAGACTACTTAGATGAATATAAAGAATAAAAGGGAAATACTTGGATGTTGCTATAAATCTTTTCAATGGAATGAAAAAAGTTGGGCTGGAAAATAAGGAAGGCTGTAAAAATGTCAGAGAGGCAGTTATATGGGATGTTAACTGTCCAGATATTTACTAGTAAAAGGATACTTATTCTTTGAGAAAGGAAAGAATTATTTCATTCTGTTATAAGTCATATGGTCTAGAAGGGCATAGATTATTTTCTATCTAATAACTGGAAATGAGCCACGTATGATGAATAATCCTAAGACCAGAAAGTGCCTAAGATCTAGTGAGTGTCATTTGTCAGGTTTGAAAATGACAATATAGGTCAGGAGACAGGCTAGTAACTACAAAGGATTGGATGATAGAAAAGAGAACACGGAGAAAATACAGAAGTTTTAAAAATTGGGTGGACTTTTAAAATAAGACTTGAGAAATCTATAGCTTGGGAGAGAAGGAATAGAAAAATATTTAAAATAAGATTCAATGACATTAATTTTTTAAAAAATGAATTACATTTTTTTAACAAAGATCAACAAAATGATATGAGGTAGAAGAGAGAGGTGAATACCTGTATTATATTATATTCTTAATCTAGATAGTACCTACTTGTTGTTCAATCTTCATACTCAAAAAGAATCAATGACATCATGATATTGAGGTCAGGGTACAGTGTGTTTGACTGTGCTTGATCAGTCTACTGTGAGCATGGAAGGCTCTGCCATAGGTTGGGCACAAATAGTCCATTTGAGCATTTGGGATGGAACTGTCTCTAGATTTGTGCACCTCACGTTTCTTTTGTGCTACTGTGATTCTGCTTTGCTCATAGAGCAAAGTGTGCAAGCATGCATTTAAAATGGTTTAATGAGAACATGTGATGCTTTTAGCCAGATTTAGCATTTATTCCAATTCAGGAAATGTTTGCTACATCACTATCATGTAGGATGCATAGCCTAAGTGCTGAGGAGCCGCAAAGATGAATGTGTTTAGTGGGACAAGTAAACCTGAGTGGTTTTCCCAGTGTGACAGCATCTATTCCCCCTAGCATAATATCGTTAGGGAAGATATTAGCATCTGTAAAACATGGGGATTTCATTTAAGACTTGAAGGAAGTATCAGAAGCCAGGAGGCAGTGCTGAGGAGGGAGATAGGCGACAGCCAGAGAGGATGCTAGGAGCTGAGAGATAGAGTAACTAATTTATTCCTGGAATAGCAAGAATTCATTATCTCTGGATTGAAGAGTAAAAGTGTGCTTTTTAAATCAGTGAGAGTACAAAGGGAAACAAAAAGCAATTCTTGTCTTTAAGTAGCTTACATTCTACAGGAGAATGAGTAGTTAAAAAATTAAGTAGAAACAAAGTAATTTCAAGAGGGAAAGACTACTAATAACTGACGAAGGACACAGACCTTGTCAGACTTCAGAGGTCACCTGGTTCAGTCTCTCATTTTACAGAAAAGGAAACTGAGGCCCAGAAAAATGTGTGACTTACCCAAGGTCACATAGGTAGCAAACGACAGAACCAGGATTCAAATCCAAATTTTCTGATTCTAAAATCAGAATCCTTTCTCCTACCCCTGTTATTTTTTGTTGATCTGAAAAAAAAATCCATTTGAGTTGGAAGAAAAAAAATGCAGGGCTACAGGCTTTTCTCCAACAATGTGTCTTCTATGCATATATTAAAGTCATATGAGAGTTTATGACAGATGTAACCAGAGAGATAACTTTGTTCAGCAATCCACTGAGTATCAAATCAAGTGAGGTATGAAAGAGGAAGACATATGTTCATCTAATGTATTTGCTACTGTCAGGTAAAAGATCGTGTGAAGAGTTCAGATGGAAGAAAGATTCCCTATAGGAGGTATAATTGTTCAGAAGCTGCTGTTGACAGCTGGCATTGCCTCCAGAACCCTGGAAGGCCTCTTCGGCGAGATCCAGAGTCCCTGGACACATATTGAACTAAGTTTTCACACTAGGAAAACACCACCACCACCATCACCACCATCATTACCACTGCCACCACCGCCACCACCACTACCACCACTACCAACACTACCACCACTACCAACACTACCAGCAACAAACCAGATGTAAAATGCATGTAGCTTAGATTACTAATATGTATCTAAGTAGCCAGTGTGCCAGTTTATACCTTTGATGAACACTGAACTACACTCAGAATTCAACAGAAAGAAGAGGTCAGACCAGATTTCATTTCAAAAGTACATAATACGTTTTTTGTTTGTTTAGTTTTAAACAATTTTTATTGATTTTTATATGTCTATAATTTCCCCAAGTACCTATTCCCTCCCCACTCCCAGAGACCCAGCCCCTAAAAAAAATAGTGTATTTCATAGACAAAGAAAGGAAAAGAGGGGAAAAAAATCAGCATAAGTGATCAAGACAACAGGAAAGTCTGAAAATGTGTTCACTGTACATAACATTTGTACACCTTCTGCCTCTGCAAATGGGTCGAGTGGGACTGTGTTCTTATATTTGTTCTTTGAATTATGCTCTTTCTTTATAGATTAAGTATACAGTACTATTAATAACTCTAAGCTTTTTTTGTCCCCAAAGTCCATATTTAATACCACTGTTATAACTATAACCCCAACCTATAATTTTGTACTATATATTTATATAAGTGTATATGTTATAGACATACATGTAATTAAATATGAATGCACAGGTTATAAACATATATGTTACACATGCATAGATATAACATGTGTAGGTGTATACACATATATATTATGGTGTGCGTATATGTGATTATATTTCTGTGACCCATAGAATGCCACAATCTCAAAACAATAAAAACTCCGCAGGTCACCCAATGGAGAAAGAGAAAGAGAGATGATGTAGATGAGTAGGCTATAGCCACCTACCACCGCCACTGCCACCACTACCACTACCACCGCTGTCATCACAACCATAGGGCATGGTGAAAGAAGTTCAAGTTGCCAGCCTCAGTTTCCTCATTTGTAAAATAGAGACAGTAATATATTAATAACACTTTCATTACAGTGCAATGAGAATCAAATGATACAACACATATAAAGTGCTTGCAAACCTGAAAGCACCCCATAAATGTTAGCTATTATAGCTATTGTGATTGCTATTACATCTAAAGATAGCAACAGTGTTGATTTGTGTGGAATAAGTTATATAAAAAACGTCAAAAAGAACCAGATTTGGAGTCAAGAGAGCAAAATTCAAATCCCACCTCTGACATTTCTTAACTTAGCCTCTTTTCCCAAGTTACATGAGTCTCTTTAAAATTTGTTTCCTAATTTATAAAATAGGGTATAATTCTGTTTAGTCATGTCCAATTCTTCATGACCCCAGTTGGGGTTTTCTTGGCAAAGACACTAGAGTGCTTTGCCATTTTCTTCTCTAGCTCATTTTACAGATGAGGAAACTGAGGCAAACAGGATTAAGTGACTTGCAGGGTTATGTAGCTAGTAAGTATCTGAGGCCAGATTTGAACTCAGGATCCTGACTCCAAGCCTGGTACTCTGTCCACTTCATTGCCTAGCTGCCCAAGCGTATAATAATACATATCATATTCACCTAACAGGTTTGTTTGAGGTCTAAATGATTTAATGTACAGGACATGCTTTGTAAGTCTTAAAAGTAGTTTATAAAGTCAGCTGATTCCTAGTGTTGTTGTTATTATTAAAGTCTAGCAAAGGAGGTAGAGTGAAAAATAAAAAGCTGACAGTCTGAGTGTTTCAGCAACAATAAACAGAGGACAGTCCCTAGGACATTGGGTCCATACTCTATGTCAGAGGTTCCCAAATTTATTTGGCCCAGTGCCCACTTTAAAAAAAATTACTCAGCACCCCCATGGAAATCTACTTTCTTTAACACTTTAATGATGTTTTTTGGGAAATGTTTTAAAATTTGAAATAAAAAATAGTCTTAAATTTAATAATTTATTGTAAATTTGTGGGTTTTTTTCCTGCATTGAAATTTTGATGATGCAATGTTGCATCAGGTAACCATATAACATCGTATTATAAACAAGTCACTATATGTACATATTCCTGTTGATGTATGTTGGACTTCCAAACAGTGTGTGACATGTTCACCTGTCAATACTTGTTTGTTAAGACTTCTCAGCGTACTTGGCCACTGATTGGTTATAACTTGTATTTTGTGTGTTTATTTGGAAAATAATGCAATCTTTATGACTTTTACTGTGTTACACAACAGATGAAACATGTATGAACAGTTTTTCAAAATTTTCTTGTCTCCTCTTTTTTCCTTATGCTTCCACTGCCCCCTTATTTTTATTCGATGTGCCCCAATTGTACAGGAGACTACTACCACCCCACCCTGAATGTTTCCAGCCCTGCCCCAGAGGGCGGTATCCCCTACTTTAGGAACCCCTGCCTATGTCAAGTCAATTGAACAAAGATTTACCAAGTATTCACTTTTTGCCAGGCTATACATTAAGAACTGAGGATACAAAGAAAGACAAAAAGATAGCTCCTGCCCTCAAGGAGCTTATCTCCTAATAGAAGAGACAACAAATAAACAACTAGGTAGATAAAAGAAATCAATACAGAATAGACTGAAGGCACTCCTGAAAGGAAAGGCATTAACCTCTGGGCAAGGCCTGGAGAAGGCCTTCCTGAATAGGTAAGGTTTGGGTTAGGATTCTTTGTGGTGTCAAAGTATTGAATAATGCAAAATATCAATTTTTTTAAGGCTCTTCTTAACTCTTCATGAACCTTATTAACTCTTGTAATTGATATCACTGAGCACAGATCTTTCTCATTCTTCATAAGCATTATGGAAAATTTAGAAGTATGCAAGCGTGCTTTAGAATAAAAAAAATGCTTCAAGACACTGGGCAGGACACCAGAGGGAAACATCTCCTCTTCCTTTTCTTCCTCTTCCTCCTCTGTTTCCTCATCATCATTGTCATCATTATCATCATCACTATCCTCACCATCGTTGTCATTATCATCATTATCATCATCATCATCATTATCCATAGCATTCATATAGTGCATTTTTCTGATTTGGAAAGTGTTTTTCCAAATATGATCTCTATCCTTTATTTATCCCCTCAGCAGACTCAGGAAAGAAAAAAAGTGTTCTGGTAGAGTGCTTTCACTCTGGTCTGTTCCTGCTGCCAAGAAAAATAGCTAGAGATAGGAAACAATTCGAATTGTAGAATACTTTTTAAAAATTGTATTTAATTGCACTAGGGGGTACAGTGGACAGAATGTCAGGCCTGGAGTCAGGAAGGCTCATCTTCCTGAGTTCAAATCTGGCCTCAGAGACTTCCTCCCTAAGTGGCCCTGGGCGAGTCACTTGACTCTGTTTAGTTCGGTTTCCTCATTTGTAAAATGAACTGGAAAAAGAAATGGTAAACCACTCCAGTATCTTTGCCACAAAAATCCTGCGTGGAATCCCGGAGAATTGGACGCTGCTGAAACAACTAAGCAACAACAATTTTCAATTGTGTTTCAATAATAACCACAACAGTAGCAACAATAATAACAATAATAACTATCAACACAGCTCTGTGCACTTCTCACCTAGGAAGAATCCTATTAAATGGAAAGGGCATTAGAGGCGGTGCTTTCCCTGTCAGCAAACTGCCTCTCTAGGAAGGAAAAAAAAAGCCACGTAGGAAAGGATAAGGCAGGAAGACAGTGTCTGATAATAGAGCCCAAGAAAGGGACGGAGAGGGCGTCAAGGCAGAGCTGGTGTTGAGCAGATAAGTTGCTGGCCTGGGACCTCTTAACTTTCCCATGCTGGGGACATAGGCAAACAGAGCAGTTGGAATAACCATGTTAAATTTGAAATATATATATGTGTGTGTATATATATATATATATATATAAATATGAAATATATATGAAAAATATATACACATATACACACATATACACACACATGCATAGATATTAAGACAGATTAATATACATATTTATACATGCATGTATGCACGCATGAAGTATGTGTATATGTGTACTCACGTGTATGCGTATTTGTACGCACATTGTATGCATAAATATATTCATCATATATGTGAATGTGTATACATATATGTATATGCCTAAGACATTTAGTACGTATGTAACCCTGAGCAAGTCACTTAATCACTGTTTGCTTCAGTTTCCTCCTCTGTAAAATAGGGATAATAATAGCACCCACCTCCCAGGGTTGTTTTGAGGATCAAATGAAATAATAATTGTAAAGTGCTTAGTACAGTCCCTGGCACAGAGTAAGCACTATCTAAATGTTAGCTAAAATTAAATTAAACTTAAGAATTAAAATATATTTAAATAATATCTCTATGTCTATAGCTATGTATTTCAAATTTAACAGAGTCGGTTCAGCACCACCCTGTTTACACATGTGCTGGAAGATTCTAAGTGTAGTATAAGTCTAAGGTTAACAAGTCCACGTTGAGCTATCTATGTCTCAAGGTCCCTGACTCCCATTTCTTTGGGAAATATGGGTCTCACTAGATTGGTTCCCTAGGAATGCCATTGCTAACTGGGATCATTTTCTCCTGCTCAGAGGCAATGTTGCTTCATTGAGTTCCATGTTCTCTGTGCAACTAGTTTCATTCACCATGGTCTGTCTGATTCCCTTAAAACCCAAAACTAATCAAGAAGAAGGTTCTACGCCAACATTAGTAGAGTGGTCCCCTCGGATTCTGGACTTTATCTAATAAGGAAGCAAGGAAGGAAACAAGCGTTTATTCAGCATATACTATGGGCCAGACACTGTGCTGGGCACTTTTTACATATATTATTTGATTATCACAATAATCCTGGGACATAGGGGTTATTATTTGCCCCATTTTAAAGCTGAGGAAACTGAGGCTGACAGAGATAACATGATTTGTCCAGGATCACACAGCTAGGAATGTCTGAAGTCATTCTTAACTCTAGGCCCAGAACTCTTGTCTACTGCACCATCATAGCAAAGTACTACGCTTACTAAGTGTCTACTATGTGCCGGTTCTGTGCTGAAATATACCTGCCCTCCATGAACTTAGATTCCAGTTGTCAGCATAGTGTTTTCCTCACTGCAGTCCTTTGAGGTAGTATAAGTATTTTACCCCCATTTTTTGTAGATAAAGAAACTGGGGTTTTCAGTAGTGGAATGATTTAACCATAAAAAATGCTTAAGGCTGGACTGAAACCCAGATCTTCTGACTGCAAAGCCAGCACTCTACCCACTAGGCTAATTACCCTAGCACAGTATCTACATAAAGGTGTATTTCTAAGTCCACTCTACTAATGACAACAGAATGGGAAGCAAAGTAGACATTTTGTTCTTTTTTTTAAACAGCTAGTATGAAGACAAATATGATAAAGTGGTCACGTTATTTTGATTTCATTGCATATATCTATTGAACTGGAACCAATTAAGATATTTTACTAATAATTTTGTCTTCAAATAGTGCAAATTTAAATACGGTGATTACTTTACGGCATTCATCATTTGCACTACTTAGTTCCTAACTGTGTTTGTTTCCAGCCTTCCTGGGTACATAAAATAACCAGACTTAGTTTCTTACATGCCTAAAGAGGTGGGTCCTGATAGGTTGTTCATGGGTTAATAATCAGACTATCATAATATGGAAGACAGGTACTTAAGCAGTGGGTCAGGGAGAGAGCAGTATTTACATGTATCTTTGATGAAATCATCCATCTATTTCCATAGTGAGGTTGCCAGATTGGAAGAAATTGGAGGATGACTTTTTATTTTGGGCTTCAAGGAGAGTGAAGTTATGGCTGTCTGGGAGGCAGGTCGATTTAATGGGACAAAGGACTCTTGGACACTGTCTCTAATTTGGGTGAGCTCCTTCACCCTGCTCGGTTTCTTAAACTACCTCCAATTACACCAAGGTGTCAGTTCCAGGCTCCTCTTGGCAACTCTTCTCTTTAGCTTTGGGCTGGATAGAAGGTTCTCTGCTATCCTGTAGCGTAGAGGAATAAATGCTTTATTTGGAGTCATAGAACCTCAGTTCGAATCCTGACCTCACCACTAACTTTGTGATTATTTGGTTTCTCTGAGCCTTGGTTTTCTTATCCCTAAAATGGGATTAGGTAACTGCAAAAGTCCCTTACACCTTTCAATCCATGATCCTGTGATTCCCCTGCAGTGTGTCAATGATTTATCCCTCCTCCTGTTCCTCCTAAGAACAAGACAAAACTATAGGTGGAAATTAAATGAGCATCATTATGAAGGATAGAGGACTGTCGGAGCAAAGACCCAAGGAGATCATTATTAAAAAAAAAAATTCAGATTATGAGTCTCTCTATGCATATAGAGTAAAGGGTAAAATTTAGGCATTTATCTTGATATTTATCGGGAAGGACACCAGGGGATATTATAGTGCTCTCAGAGGGAGGCCCATTTGTCAAGGTGGCTGGTTTAATAAAAAGCCAAAGGAATATTAAAATAGTCTCACATTTTGATTTCTGTCTTGGCACCCCTTGCTGGCTAGGGCTTGATTGGCAGTGACATGGCTTCCTTGTTCTCATTAGAAAAAGGCTACGTTAAAGGGAGAAGGCTGCAAATGATACATGGTGTTGCCTTGGGGGTGAGAAAATAACAGTGAACTTTAAAAATGGTTTAGGTAGGGTAAAGGTTAATGGTTCCAATGATGTCTTCATAATTACTGTCATCCGATCTCTACCTTTATGTTTTTTTAATTGTTAAAAGATCATAAAACAGAAAATTTGGTACAAGCTAGAAAAAGAGCTTTTAGGGTATAACGTAATTTTATATTGATACTATCACCATAAAAATAATATGCGGAAACATTTTAATGGATTTCTTTTTTTTTTAACCCCTACACATGTTTGATCATTATCTTTTACTGTTGTTATATCTGGGAATTGGGTCAATCTTTTGTTTCTCCTCCTGGGCAAACTTAACCCTGATTTAACCTAAAGAGATAGTGTAGGTTCTTAAAATTCCCCACTACCTTGGCCTTTATGATACTATCTCTGTAAGGGAGGAGGGAAGCCTGGCCACACGGTGCAGTTTAACAAAGAATGGCCACACTCCATTGGTATAAGACAACATGGTGTACTTTATCAACCTCTTAGGATTGTTCTTTCCTGGCCACATTGCTCTCCAGTGACCAGTTGCTCAGTCCCTTTGAGTGATGCTGAACAGGGACCGATATTCATGCAGTTGCTTTAGCCGCCACTCCACCAGTATGCACAGTGGAGGGGGTAAATAGGAGGATGCAAATTGGGTGTTTTTAAACACAAGATAACCATGAGGGAATCAGGGGGAGCTATGTGGTGATAATTAAGATCCCATAAAATAATCCACTGCCTACTGTTGCCGTATTAGTAGATGAAAGTGCAATTATTATCTAAGCCTTTTCCAGCAGTAAATCTAGGATTCTATGAACTCTGCAACATACATTAATGTAGGTGGGTGTGTGAATGGTTGGTAGAGGACGTAAGGATAATGCAAGATAACACATCTTCCCAGGTTGTTTGTAGTGATTTTTAGGTGGCATTTTTGCCTACTTAAATTTGAGAGCAGGAGGAAACATGGTAAACACACATACACGTTACATATATAAACATGACAGACACAGCACACATGTGCATACATACACATTCACACATGTACCGTGCATTTATGCACACATGTATACATTTCTATGTTTATATACATGTGCATACATATACATACATATACATATATGTAAATGTGTGTATATGTATACATGTGTTTTATTTATCCACACACATATACTGTATGGAGAGCTGGTCTTATATCCAGGATGACCTGAGTTCAGCTCCTTCCTCTGACACATACTAGTTTGGTGATTGTAGGTAAGTAAGTTAGCCTCTTAGTGCTCTAGGTAACGTTCTAAAACTTTAAGTTGAAGAGAAGGTGAGGGCCTACTTGAGTAAAAGGATTTTCCTCACCTGAAAGTGGTCTATGCCAATGAAATTCCAGAACCAGATTAACTGCATCCTATACATGAGACAAAGCACTGGACTTGTACTCTAGGTGTCCTCGGGTTCAAATTCTATCCATTCCTTCAATTTACTCTATGACAATGAGCAAGAAATAAGCATCCTGAGCTTTAGTTTTTCATTCCTAAAATGCAAATAATGGTACTTGTATTACTTATCTCACAGGGTTAATTTGAGCTGACTGTAGCACTTGTCATAGCCAGTGTATGTCGGAGTCAGGAATGGAACCCAGGTCTTAATTCCAAGGTCTGCTCTTTATCCATACGGTCACATAGCCTCTTAAGAACACTGACAATGGAGTCAGAGGACTTCAGTTCAAAACCTACCTCTGTGTGATCTTGGAGAATCCATTTAACCTTCCTGAGCCTCAGTTTCCTCCCCTGTAAAATGAAGCATTGGAAAATAGCTCGAGTGCTAGAGCTGTGATGTTATGTTCCTGTAAATATCACTGGGGATGAAATAAGGAAACCAGAGGTAACAGTCCTCCTCCTGTTGGGAGGAGGTTTCACTGCTTCCCAAGGTAAGTAATCCCACTATTCCATAACTCTAATTGTCAGGAACTTGGGCTTCTCCCAATTTCCATCCACTGCTCCTCCTGGTGCCCTGGGAACAAGCCTAATCCCTCTGCCATATGACAGACCATCAGATACTTGGAGGCAATTAGAATATTCCATCCCTGCCAAGTCTTCCCTTTCCCCAGAATTCCTTTTGCCCTCTGCCTTCAATCTCTCTTTGCACCTTAACCTATACTACACACCACTGAAAGGTTAAGCTTCCTAAAATGCTCCCTTCATTGTTACTAATAGTAACCATAACAACAACTAATGTGTATCAAGCTATAGAAAGCTCTTTCCTCACAGTCATCCTGTGTTAAAATGCATTGAGAAAGTTATTTTCCAGAAACTGGAAACTGAGGTTCTCTTCATTCTTTTAATAAGCATTTATTGATCTCCTTCCTTTATTGTCTAATTTAAACTTCTCTAATTAACTGTCAAGACCTTTCATAATAGAGTTTCCCCTTCATTATTTAAATTCATTTTCCATCATCCCTAAACATAGACTTTCTTTAGTGAAATCACCTTTGCTTATGTCGTTCCCTCTCCCTGGATAGCCTCCTTCTTCAGCCCATTTATTTCCTGTCCCTAATGAACTAGCTGAAATACTAGCTTCTCTGCAGTTTTCTAGGAAAGCTATAGTCCACACTGATTTCTTTCTTGTCTGATTACACATACAAGTTTTTTTTTTTTTGGAGGCAGTGAAGGTTAAGTGACTTGCCCAAGCTCACACAGTTAATAAGTGTGTGAAGCTAGATTCGAACTAAGGTCCTGCCGACTCCAGAACTGCTGCTCAATCCACTGCGCCGTCTAGCTGCCCCTGCTTGTGTACTTTTTAAAATTAAAGTTTATTTATTTGCTTTGTTTTTACATCATCTACATTTCCCAATATGTTCTCCCTCCATCACCTTTCCCTCCCAAAGAACTAGCCCTTATAGAACCACCCCTTGTAACAGAGAATAAAAACAGGGGAGAAAGTTTAGTAAAATTAACCAATGAATCAAAAAACTTCGACATTATCTGCAATGTTCCATACCCATAGTCCCCCACCTCCACAAAAAAATCAGGGGACATTGCCATCTCATGTTTTTTCTTTGGGTCCAAACATTATCATTATACTTTTGTAGCATTCACTTTTGATCCTTTTGTATTTATTGTCCACACTATATAATTAGCTCCTTTATCTAATATCATTCTATTCTTTCATTCTCTTTAATATATAATGTACCCATATATATCAGAATGTAATATGGATGTTTATGAATATAATACTGTCTGATTTGCTCATTGTTTTATGTGTATATATGTGCATATATGTGCTTATATATATTATATATATATACATGCCTGTATATATATATTATATATATACAGGCATGTATATATCTTACTCTACCTCTCCTACTTCCATCAAATAGGTGTAAATTCCTGGTGGTCCTGAACCATTAGTACTTCTTTTGTTAGTCCTCTGCTCAAAAACTTTCAGTGGTTCCCTATTGCTTTTAGGGAAAAAAAAAAGAATCCTTAATCTGCCATTCAAGATCCAATCTACTTTCTCCAGTCTTATTTCATATTGCTTCCCCTTTATACTCTATATTTTAGCCAAACCAAACTACTAGAAGTTCCCTGAAAATTAATATTCTTTATCCCATGTCTGTGTGTTTACAAAGGCTATCTATTCTTTTTTTTTTTTTTTTAAGGCAATTGGGGTTAGGTGACTTGCCCTGGGTCACACAGCTAGTAAGTGTCAAGTGTTTGGTCTGAGGCCAGATTTGAACTCAGGTCCTCCTGACATCAGGGCCGGTGCTCTATCCACTGCACCACCTACCTGCCCCCTGTCTATTATTCATACCTAGAAAGGACACCCTCTTCAGTTTTTGCCTTTCAGAATCTTTCTTTTCCTTCCAGATTTAGCAGAGTAGATTGCTGATTTTCCCAAATGCTAGTGCTATATATAATATATATATAATTATATAATATGGTATAATAAAATAAAATGCATAATATATGATACAATGGAATATGGCACTATACTATATTATTCTATATAATATGATACTATACATTATACTATACTCTACCATACCATACTATGATAAAGTATGATAAAGTATAAAGCCTCAAATTGTATATGCTCCCCCCAGGAGGTTTGTATGCTTCTGAAGGGCAGGCACCATCTGATTTTGTCTGTGTAGCCCCAGAGCTTGGCTCGGTGCCTTATACACAATAAGAGAGAGGGATAGGGACTACTCAGTGATTTCATTTCCACTCGCAGTGGAAGAAATGTCCTTGACCACTGCCCGTTGGCACTTTGGCTGCAATTTTGTATTCTTAGAGAATTGCCTAGAACACTGAGAGATGAGGTGATTTGTCTAGGGTATAAGAGGCAGAACTGGAACTCAGATCTTCCTGGCTTTAAGGCCAACTCTCTCTCTTCCAAGTCTACCGCCTCTTACATCTGAGAAGTCGGTGTTTAGGAACCATTTGTTGACTTGAATTAAATTATATATCCCAGAGCTTCTTGCAGAAGCTTTCTTCACTTCTCAAACTGGTTTCCTAAGGAGAAGTGCTGGTAGGGCATCATTTCCTTCAATTTAGTAACAAAAATTAGTTTCATTTATTGAACTATAAAATATTTGAGGTTAAATTAAAGTGGCGATATCCATTCACTGGCTACATAGCCCACTCTGGAGAATGTCTGATTGATTTCCATTTTATCAGCTTTCTTCATCAAATTTTCTTTCCTAGTTTGTCTTTTACAACTCATCTGATGTGTGTGTCCTCAAAGAATAAAAACTATTTATTTAGAAAGTTGATTAGAGAAAAATGTGAAGGTGAGGAGAAGAGAATATTTCTCCAAGCTTTGTAGGAAGGAAAGATTATGTTGTTCTAGGTTTTAAAAGTTGTACTGTAAATCTCCTTCTCATTTTTTTTTAGTGGCAGAGAAAGGTTGAAGATAGGAAGATATAAATCCTATCACGGTTTGGTTGGGTACAGATGAGACAAAAGAACATTATCAGTTAGTGATAATAGCCTCATGGACTCTGAAAGCGGTATTATAGTGGAAAGAGCTCAGGATAGGGACTGAGAAGAGACCTAAAACTGACACTATGGCAGTAATCCTGACTTAGTTACTTAAGGTTTCTGAGCCTCGGGTCCCTCATCCATAAAATGGGCCTAATAATGTTTGCCATAAATACCTCCCAAGGTTGTTGTGAGGACAGCACTTTGTAAGTTCTATTTACTACCAGTGTCTGTCCTTCAGTTCTTTCTAATTCTCTAAGTCTGATCAGCTGATTTGGTTTTGGAATGGGAAATCTACATCAAGAAGTTCCATACTGACAGATATCTTTTATAATATGATAGTCAGCTTTTCCTACATTCCATTTTTATCCAGTTCTATTCAACTCAGCAAATAAATTTTAGGTGCTTATTTATATAGTTTATTAATGGAGTAGATAGATGGTTCAGTGGATAGAACATTGGGCCTTGAGTCAGGAAGACCTGAGTTCAAATTTGTTCTCAGATACTTAATAATTATGTGACCCTGGGCAAATCACTTAATAGTTTGCCTCAGTTTCCTCATCTGTAAAATGGAGATAATAATAACATCCACCTCTCAGGGTTTTTATGAAGATCAAATGGGTTAATAATTACAAAGGACATAGCATAATGCCTGGCAAAATAGTAAACATTATATATTTTGTTGTTGTTGTAAGTGGTGGTGGTGGTGGTGGTGGTAGTAGTAAGGTATGGGGGTTACTTCCTGGGAAAATGAAGACAAAAATAAAGCAGTTTGCTTCCCAAAAAATCACATCTTACTGGAGAAGGAATGATGGCCACTGCTCACATAATTCTACATAACCTGTGATTTCACTGATATCAGTGCTTTTTTCTCTCTCACAGATTCTAATCACAGAGTCTTCATGTCTTAGTCATAAACAAAGCAAAAACATTTTGGATCATCAGAATCAACAATATGGAGTTCAAAGGAACTTCTAAGTCAATTCATCTGCCCCCTTCCTTTTATAGGTGAGGAAATTAGAACAGAAGGATATTAAATGCTGCATATGGTCACATAACTAGCAAGTATCAGAGATAGTATTTTGAACCCAGATCCTCCTGATTCGTGGGTAATTTTTAAGACTGGGTTTCTAAACCCAGGAAGGATCTCATCCAGAAGTGGGACTGTGAGATAGGAGGTCAAATAAAGTGGATGCCAAATTGAAGGGATGTTTATTAGTGTACTAAGGAAGCTTGCATTGTAGGTAAAGATTTTCACCTTTATAGCTTTTTCAGGCCCTGCTTAAAGTATATAGCCAATTAGCAGCACTCATAATTTGAATGTACTAATGGGATGCAATCCATCCCTATGAAGTAGTTGGTCTGGAAAATTCCTAGTTGTGTGTTAGGTACAATATTTGTGGGGTTGTATTCCACTAATGTGTGCAGCAGGATTTCCTGTTTTTTAGCCTAAACAAGATGGAGGTAGTTTTGTGTATTCAGTCTGTAGCAGAATGGGGGACACAATTCATATAGCCTATTCCGATAACAAGGTTGATTTTCCTTCTTAACTCCAATACTATAACTCTGTCTACTGCATTTCCAGGTAGAAACAATAACATATATGCATGGTGCAAGTTGTAAAAATCAAGGTCTGTGTCATGTGTTTTTCCTATGCCACATACCATACATTACCAAACACCAATCATAAGGCAGCCATAGCATTGTCTGTGAAATTTCCTAATAATACCTTTCTCTACCACTTCTAAAAGCTTTTGCAGATAACCCAGGGATATATGCTTTAGAAATATGCTAGAGGTGTAGCTAGTTAGTCTGCAGAGACTTTAAATGGGAAGAACCAAACATTTTGAGAACTCTTAGAAGACATCAAAGAGGCCTCTAGAAGTCTATTGTAAAAATCGAGTTCTAAGGGAAAAAAATTAAAATAAAGTTTTGCTGAGATCTAGGCATTTTATGAAGAACGATATGAATCTCCCCTAAAATAAAGAAAAGTAAAGTCTTTGCCGTGAAGCTCAGGGATTAGGAAACAACGCTGTTGATTATTGACCTAGAAAAAGGATGGACTGGACCAAAGATGGTAAGGTGGACATTTTCCTAATGGTGCACAAGAAGCAAAACCATAGTCTATCCAAGAAGACAAAAGACAAAGAACTTCACTTCCCCAGAGTTTCTCCATAATGGGATAGATCTATAATGAGCATCACTATGGCTTGGGGAAAGAGAAAAATCACCTCTTCAAGAGAAGGTTTCCTCTTTCTGTGTTTGGGTATGAGAGGCTTGGCTTGTTGAAGTGTTGTGCTTAGGGCTTGGCAGTACCCCAGTCCTACATTCCTCTCAGGCAAGTGTTGCCTCCGTAAGCTCTAAGGATATGAGTTCTTCCTGTTCTTGCATCACTGCTTGTTTTCTTAGAATGCTTTCAAACATTTCTATACTGTGTAAAATAGAACAAAACAATTCTTTTTTCCCCCTCCATCAGAGTCACTCTTAGTGACTCTCTATCACACTCTCTCCAATGATATTTCCAAACCTCCTTTTCCTCTCTCCCAGTCTCTACCTTCACATTCAGGCCTTGGAACTGACTTTGCTAACTCTGACTGGAGCAATTTTGTAGTATAGTGAAAAGAACACTGAGATTGCAATCAGAAGAAACCTGGGTTCAAATTCTAACATTGACATGTACTCCCTATAACTCTGAGCCCCTATTTCTTCATTTATAGAATGGCTTGTGGTACCTACCTCACAGGATTGCTATGAGGATCTAATGAGATAATATTATATATAAAGCATTCTATAAATCTTGAAGTACCACATAGTTGCTGACTGTTATTATTTTGGCAATGTAGAGGCAATATGGCACAGTAGATAAAGTTAGAAAGATCTGGGTGCAAATTTTGCCTCTGCCTTTTCTCCTTTGAGACCTTGGGCAAGTCATTTAGCCTCAAAAATTATATGTGGCAGGTAAGTTGGCAACTTGGATTAGTAGAGTTTCTTCATTTGAGATTCCCTCTATGAGTGAAATCACAGTTCTAGCCCCAGTACTTATTATTGTAATAAGATTATTGATGCCGTTCCCTATGAACTCGCTCCACTTCTCTCATATCTTTCTCAATGTGCATATTTCACCTGCCCTTATATCCTCTTGTTCAAAGGTTGGCTTCCTTTTGAGTATAAATACTCAATATACTCGATGTCATCCTTTGCTCTTTGTCAATTATTTTACTCCATAATACTGTGGTAGAGTAAGAAGAGCGCTAGAGTTGGAATTGGAGGATGTGGCTTCTAGTTTCACCTCTGCTACTGACTACCTGTGGAACTGTGACCAAGTCTCTTCAATTCTTTGAACTTTAGTCTCTTCATGTATAAAGCTGTAAACTTGGTATCCTTGGTGACTAATATGGTGCCTATGATATATAAGGTTATTTATGTACCATGGTCTTTTAGTGGTTGAAATCAGATTGATTTCATTAATTTCTCTAGCAACACTCAGCAGTCCAAAAGCAGAAATATGGATGATGAATCATGGTGGTGGTGGGTGTAAAATAGACATCTAAGAATGAAGGTAACCAGAATAGGCAATGGCAGAAGGTTTAGTGAGTAAGTGAATTCAGTGTGTTAGGTAGTAAATCATTAAAATGGTGGTCTATGAGTTGCATCTAGGCATGGATTACAGCGAATACAGAGTAGAGGAGATGGGCTCAGAAAGGGTGGGGTCAGGTTGCTGGAGAGGGTAAATGGCAGTTGTTGAGAGACTGGAAGAGATAGATAAAGGAGGAAGACTGGAAGGATTTTGTTTTTTTTTGTAATGTAAAGAGACTACTCTGAGTGTAAGTGGGCTTCAAAAGAAATTATCAAATAGCTGGCAATCAGATTGAATTTCCCTTTGAGCATATGATCTTTCTCTCATGGGGATCTCTGCCCTGATAATCCCAAGAAATCAGTACTGCCATTACTGCTGGGAAGGGTGTGTCAGTCTATTCCCCTGTGGCTTCACTAACTATTCCTTCTTGTTACTTTCCAAGTGAAAGCACCCTTCAGTGGCCCGATTCCCTGTATGTAGTTTCCCCCATTAGAATGTATGCTCCCAGAGGACAGGGGCTGTCTACTTTTTATATTTCTGTTCCCAGAGTTTAGCACGGTGTTTGGCACATATTAATGCTTAATAGCCTTCTCCCTCCTTCATTTCTTCCTTCCTTCTCTCCCTTTTTTCTGTCCTTCCTTCCTTCTCTCCC
>NW_020945237.1:4694474-4805959 GCF_900497805.2 Vombatus ursinus | reverse complement strand
TCTGTCCTTCCTTCCTTCTCTCCCTTTTTTCTGTCCTTCCTTCCTTCCTTCCTTCCCTCCCTCCTCCCTCCCTCCCTCCCTCTCTCCCTCCCTTCCTCCCTCTTAAAATTCCTAATACTGGAGATAGTGTTGCTGTATACCCCTGAGCAAGTCTGATCTCTCTGAGATGCGGGTTATCCATTTATAACATTACGGGTAGGAGCTGAGAATTTCTAACCTAGAAGTGGAAGAGCTATTAAAGGCTCTCTGCTCTAACCCCTTAATTTTACACATAAGGAAACTGAGTCTTATGGAAGTTAAATAACTTGATTAAGGTCACAGAGGCAGTGTCACAGGTGGGATTTGAAACCAAGCCCTTTGTATGGCTAGTACTCTTTCCAAAATTTGGATCTACATTAGCATCTCCAAACTGTTTTCTTTTTCTGGATGATATGAGATGAATATATAATAGAAAAAGTGACTGCCTCTATCCCCAAATTTAAAAGGGAGGAGCTGGGGGATTTAACTACAGTAAAGCAATATTTCATGAAAGAGCTAGTAGCAAGCTTTACTGTGGGATTCCAGGAAAACTCATGCCACAATTATTTAGGGTGAGGCATATATCTAGATATCTATGTCTAGATATAAGATATATATATATGTGTGTGTGTGTGTGTGTGTATCTGAGATATATACTTGATCTATATCTATCTATATCTGACATATATACTATGTAGATATATATCTGAGATATATCAGATATAGATATGTTATTTCTGATATATACATATATATGTATATGTGTATGTATGTATTTATATATATACACACATATACATATACATACATATATATACCTGAGATAAGATTACACACACACACACACACACATATCTGAGATCTCTCTCTGTGTGTATACATATATTTATAGAGAGAGAATATATATTATACAGTATATTATATGTTGTATATACTCATATATATATCATATATTATGTATATAGTATATATTAGTATAATATGTATTTTATATATATAATCTATCAGGTGTATATATCAGAGATATTCAGAGATATATATCTCAGATATGTGTGTGTGTGTATGTGGTATATATATCTATATCTGATATATCTCATGTATATAATGTGTGTATGTACATATCAGAGGTGTGTATATGTATATATATCATGCATATATATATATCACACATATATGTATATCATACATTTATGTATACATGTATGTATATACACACACATTCCCAATTAGAGTCAGAGTTCATATCAGTGATGTCCTGGAACTATTTTCAACTGGAAAGCTGATTGTTAAATTTTCACTGTGAACATTTATACCTCGGAAAGTGTCCCATACTGCAAATCAGGGCTTGATTTATTGCTTTGTTCATTGTCTTGACCTACAGGGATGGAGAAAATCAATGCAGATTAAATTTAAAAGTATGTAGCAGGTTTTTGTTTTTTTTTTTTGGAGGGCATATAATTAAATACTTACCCACATGCCCCTATGTAAATAAAATTAATAAGAGCCCTATTTAGAAGTCTTTTTTTCATACCCCTTCAGCCACAGAAAGCCATCGGGCATGATTTCACCAAGTATCATCAAATGTTTACAATCCTATTAAGGTCAGAATGAGTGAGAGTCTCCCTGGTGCCCATAGTAAGTTAGATACACACTGAGCAAGGCATATTAACTCTTTCAAGCCCCCAAGGTCCCATTCAATACATTATTGCTTCAGCAACTTGGGCACTGAAGAGAATAAAGTTTAATCAGTACATTATGTGGAAGGAGAACAGAATACACTACATTTAGATTCCCTTCAGTCTTTTATGATCTCAGTGGAAATGCTCAATTAAGAGTCGTGGAATGTGTTGATTTTGCTGCTAACTTGCTGCATGCTCTGAGGATATGTGTATCAGTCACTGGAAATAATATATTAGGGGGAAAATGAAATTGTTTATGATTTGGGGGAGCTGACTACACTAGACTTGTTCTATACGTGTTTTGATATGCCATTATTTCTGAAACGCTGGGGAAACATATGTAATGAAAACTGGTTTGGAAGTCCACTTTCCTCCCAATGCAATATCAGCTAAATCTTGGTTAAATTAATGAGTGAAATATGGACCTAGTATACACATCGGGGGAATATTATTATTTAGCTAAGTTGTATTTTCTCTTCTTTTTGACAATACTTAACTCATCTTGCCCTTTCCCTCACCATGTAGCACCTAGAGAATGTCTCTGGCTTTGAGAAGTATCTCTTATTTTATTTCATTCTCAAATTGTATGGCTGGAAAGGGATATAATAATTGAGGATTGGGAAGAAGGGATTCTAAGTGCCAGTCCCATCTTTGCCTCAATCCCTTCCCTCTACCCACTTTTCTGATCCCATGGAACATTTAAAAGTGGGCATTTACTGTCATGAGACTGTCACATGTGCCTCATGCCTTTACTCACCCCATTACCTCTCAGTCTTCCTGTACAGAACTAGGAGAAGTTCATAAATTTATGACTCAGGTTGTTTAAGAGAAAATCTGATTTTATAGATTTTCATCACCTCTCCATTGGCATGCTCTGGAGTCAGGAGCATTAGGACCCGAGGGAGATAACTTTCTCACCTTGGAGGAAGTGGTGCACCACTGGGGCTCTGTCTCTGCTTGGTCAATGTGTGCCCTGATGTCTCCACTCCTGCCTCATGTGCAGAATGGACCACTCTATGCTCTTTGTCCTTGTCAGAGTCCTTTCAGATTGAATTCAATCTCTAATTTTGTTGCCATCCACATTCTGGGCACCAACTTTATTACTCTGATCCCAAAGAATAACTCTCCATCCATGCTCTTATCATCCCCATACTGGGGCCAGTCTCTGACTATTCCATGAAAGAAATGCCAAGTCTGATGCTACACCCTGACGCTCTTGAATAAACCTGGAGATTAGCTCTAGCCTTTTTCTGTAACCTCCCAGATTCAACTGGTGCTGTTTCCTCTTTACCCCCTCAATTCCCCATCTCTTGGCAGTGATAAGTGGGTCTGCTCTTGACTGTACTCCTTTGTTTCATGAGGTCCAAAAGAATTTTTTGTTAGGCAGCAGGAATAGAATGCTAGACTTGGAGTCAGGAAGACCAGAGTTCAAATATTCTCTCATTCACATACTATCTGTGTGACCCAAGGCAAGCTTCTTAAACCTTCTCAGCCTCAGTTTCTACATCTATAAAATGGGGATAATAATAACACCTACCTCAAAGGGGTGTATCAAGGAACAAAGTGCTCTATAATCCTTTAAGCACAATGTCAGCTGGAGTTGCTATTTCAGAGCTGTGTGTGCCTATGAAGATTTTAGAAGATAAGGTGACCTTAGCCATTTCAGTGATAATGCTGGGAGCCCAGTGTCTTTTGGCAATTATGGTACAGAAGTTCAATATTCTTCCCAAGGTGTTTTTATAACTTACACTGTGTAAACAAAGTGGATGAAAAAATTTTCCTCAACCTTGTGAATTCAATGAAGGATTAATGGCCGACAAAGGGAAGCTTTCTTATTTCAGTTCAATTCAATTAATGTTATTTATTTAGTATCTCCTTTGTGTCAGGAACTGTGCTAGCACTAGATCTGGTAAATCAATTAGCATTTATTGAGCACCTCCTATGCACCATGTACTGTAAGATCCAACCAGTTCTTACCCTCAGGGAACTTGTATATCGTGTACACTAGTTCTGTCTCATACAGACTAGCTTACTGAGAAGAGAAGATTCAGATTTGCATTCAAATTCTGCTTTCCGTTCCTTGTGTGACCAATAGATAAATTATGTAACCTTTCTGGGGCTAGAGTAGAGTATTCTAGGATAATATACTTGTGGAAAAGTTCATAAGTTTTGGTTGTTGTCTGAAAAAATATCTGCCCAGGCCTGGCAAGCAGTCCAAGATCTGAGAATTAATGGGTATGCCATCACAATGAGGTAGAATGATATTGGTAAATAGGAAATACCCAGATCCAGGAGCCTGACCTACTCCATTTCACACATGGCTCAGTTTGCTGTTCCTTAGGCAGGCTAGACCTCAATCGCCAGTCTGAGGGCTTACCATGTTGTTGCACAGACAGCAGGATGACTTTATTCTACTGCAGCTCAGAACTCCTAAGCTCAAGCCATCCACAATCCTCAGTCCTGACATAAGCAGGACCCTAACCTCAACCTGCAGATGAGGAAACCTAGTGAATTTAAAGGTCTTATCCAAGGTGACATAAATAGTAAACATTTTTCAGAGAATTGCATAGATGGCTGTTTATCAATGTCACAAAGCCAGGAGGGAAAATTAAAACCCTAGGTGATAGGATCCAGTAAAATCTAGAATACCGAGCCACATTTAATAGGAGAACATTGAACAGAGGTAAATGTAAAATCTTATACTTGGCTTGAAAGAAATAACTTCACAAGTGTGTTTGTGATGGAGGAAACTCAGCCATTTTATCTGAAAGAGATATGAGGTTTTGGTAACTGCATGTTTACTACATAGAGTGTGATTTGGAAGCCAAAAAAATCTCATGTGATTTTGTGGAGCATTAAAAGAGGGAAAGCTTCTAGTAAGCAAGAGGCAGTAGTAATCCTCCTGTATTCTTCCTTGGTCAAACCAAATCTAGACTAATAGGTTCTGTTCTGGTCATCACACTTTAGGAAGTACAGTGATGACCTAGAGAGTGCCCACGAGAAGACAGTCAAAATATTGAGGGACCTTGAGTTCATTCTGTATCAGTATCATTGGCTTAAATAGAGATCGTTAGTCTGGAGAAGACAAAGGAGAGTGGGAGGTCAAATGGGGACATGTATAGTACTGAACATATAATCACTGAGGAATTCCAAAGACCAGGAGTAAATAATTTCATCAAGTAGTTGTAATGACTGGAAAAGAAGATGAACTGGTCACATGCCAAGAGTTGGAGATGATACCTGAACAATGGAGTCTGAGGACTCCATTGGTATCTTTGACTTCTACCACATTGGGCAGACCACCTGTGGTAAACTTTGGAGAGATCAAGGAAGAGAGTTACCTAGGATGGGCAGGCATGGTGAGGGTTGCCATGTGCACCCCTGGAGGAAATTCCTTGATTGATGAGATCACAGATCCATCAAAGAGATTATGAAGGCCCAACAACCATACTACCAAATTTACTGTGTTCATTGGCAAGTGAATAATTTTAATTAAGATTTGTTTCATTACCCATAATTTTAGTATAAAATTATGATAAAATATAGAATCCTTTGTTTAGAGTTTGAAGTCCTTTACATCTGTCTCCAGTCTGTTTTTCTGGCACTATTACACATTATTCCTCTTTGCTTACTTTATGTTCTAATGAAACTTGCTCTGGTTCATTCATGATTTTCCACCTTCTGTCTAAAGAGGCAGGAGATACCTTTTCACAGGCCATCCTTCATGCTAGGAATATTCTTGCTTATCTTCAGCCTCTAGTATTAGTTTATCTAAATACATATATCTCTTCACATCCATCTATCCCCTCCCATGTAGAATATATGTATCTTGAGAATTATTTTTTTTGGTCTTTGTCCTCAGTGTCCAGGACAGAATTTGGCTTGTGGTAGGCAATTAATAAATGACTATTGATTAATGTTTCTGTTGGCTATTAATTTCAAAAATACTCAAACTAGAATACTTCTTAGTACAAGGTAATATGTTATTGATTTCTCATCTCACTAAATAGCACGCTGTAAGCTTGGAGCATGACAATTTCTGTAAATAGTCATTCATACCATCATTTTATTAGAATGATTAAAAAAAGACAAATATTGACTTTGGTGGGGAAAAGTAATGTGGCTTTCTCATTTCAGGGGAATGAATTGATTTAGTGCACACTTTCATTTTCCCTTGTGTTCTTCTTCTGCTAATCTCCACAAATTAAATTACTTGTTCAACATCCATCCTGTGCATTTAAAACATGACTGTCAAAATCAAAACTTGTTTGAAGAATCAGTGCTTTCTCAATTGTGGCCAGTAGTTATCAATGGACACAGTCTGTACATTAGCAACATTCAACTTTGGCAACGTGTTTTTCACCCTCTTCAGCATTTACTGTAGTGTTTGCAAGGATGAAAGAATGAGTTTTTTGCTTTCCAGACATCAAGCAAGGGGAAATTGACTTGGTGCTTCCTTTGGGTTGTGTGCTTAAAATTCTTGCTTGACTCTTTTCCACTACATAAAACTTTTGCATCATTACGCCTTTATTGATGGTGAAAGGTAGTTCTTGGCAATGATTGATAAAGGTGCGATTGGTGATAATTGCCTGTTTTCTCTAAGATGTTCAATTTGTAAAAATGATATGAATGCGAGGGAGCCCAGTTGATTGTGTTTTTTGTAGCCTCTAAACATTTGTAGAAGTATAGACCTTGCTACATACAAAGCTCCAAGATAAGGCAACTTCCCAATGCCTTTATGGCACTTAGTAGAGGCCTTTTTTCCACTGAGAGAAACAATACAAGAGGCCCACAGCTGCTAATTGACAAGGTAAGTAATAATCCTTTGATTACAGTAGCTAAAGGCTGTTCTCTAATGGATTTTACTTGTCACTTTTAATTCTTTTTAATCTTTGTCTGCATTTCATTAGACCGGCTTTATCATCCTGATGGCCCTCCTGTCATTATTCTGATTGAGTTAATGGGTTGTCTTCATACCATGGAGATCCTGCATAAAATATAATCGAGGGATATTTATGGTCTTTGGGGACATTTTAAGGATGATTACTTTTCCAATCAGCTTCTGCTGGTTTTCATGTTACATATTCGTGTGTGTATGAAGGGAATGTGTTTGTATTTTCTCTTTTCATACATGCCCTGAGCAAGCTTCTGTTCTAATCTTCCATGACTTAATCTACCTACCAAATACAAGACAGTTGGAGAGGCAGCCAGCAGAGAACCTGTTATCGTTTCCTGTTCTACATGTCTTCTGTGATTTGACTTTCTTGTTTAAAAGCAATAGGCTTCTTCTGTGCCACTCAGCTAACAGATGATTGAGGTACTGAAAAAATATTTGTAAAATTTGTCACAGTCTGTTGTATTACTGTAAAAGTGTGTTTTGTTTCAAAACCCAGCTCATTGTGTTTTCAGCCTATGGAAATGTCAGGTTCAGGCCTTCAGGTATCATTTATTCTTTGAGAAAGAATTTTGTAGTATCCTAAAAAGCTATCATTGTAAGAAACTAGGACCTTGAGTGCAAATGCATGTCCTGTGATCAGTTCGCATTCTTGCATTACTCATGTGTTAACCATAAGACTGTTTTATAGGGTACATGGTTATTGTTGAATTCTAGAGATCAGGGTAAGATATTCTAATGTTTTCATAGCTGCAAGGTGAAGGAACAGGGATGTAGAATTGGGTTTTTCAGGAAGAAGAGAATGTTAACCATCCATTTTGTGGGTTCAGTCTAATCCATTATGGGGACAGATATCTAGGATGCATGTTCGACTGAACTATTTAACAACAGTATCTGGCAATGGTTTTATGCTTGATATGCTACCAGCAGATGGTAGAATTACAGGATGCAACCTTTTATGAGGCTTCTTCCCCAAAGTTCTATAAAGTGTGATCTATTGCATGTTTGTTACAATGAGTTAATTTTGCCGGGAAGCTTGTATATGAGTAATTCTGTTATGCAGTTATAAGAGACATTTGTCTTCATATGAAATGGAATTCACTCCAAATTATTCCTTTACTGTGCACAGCAGAGAACCTCAGAAATGAAAGAAGGCAGACTTTTCAAAGAAGTAGGTGTATTATTGATTTTTAGTCTCTATCAGGGAAGTAACAGCCTGTTGAAGTATACTTGGTAGATTAAATGGATTTCATTTTTGGTAATGCAACTAAGAGGATTTAAATTATAGAAACTCTTGTTAGTAAAATATTGAAGTGAATGAGATGAGCAATCCTTTTCTTCATTCCAACCATTGTTTCTCATTTAAAGTTCAGTAGAAAGATTTGGTGATCCTATAGGCATGTTGCTTATTACAACTTTACTGTTTATGAGCAGTGGAGAAGTAGATTAAAAAGAAATATAGATCAAATGTAATTTTATATCTACAGAATATGTTTTCCTAATGGATATTTTTTGAATGTGTAGATAATGATAAAGAAAATTGATTATATTCTGGTTTGTCTTTGGATAATTTTGACTGTTTTTCCCAATTTTTCAGTTGAAAGCTTTATTATGACATAATTTGGTTATTTATTATATTCTGTGCGATTTTTTTTTTTAAAGCACAACTATATAACTAAAAGTACAATTAACTATACTAAGAGGTTTGGCATAGTACAGGAATATAGTAATGCTCATTTGTTTCTTTCATTACTTTCCTTCTTACTGTATAAGACTAGCTGGTAAGCATTGACCCTGATTCTCCCTTTTGCCACTAGCTGCTTCTACTTTCATCTCTTCCTTTCACCTTCTAACATCCACCAATAGAGAAAGTGTGGAAAGAATAGAAAGAATGCTTGGCTTGAATTACCAGGAGACCTGTGTTGAGTCTTAGCTCTACCATTCTACTAATTGAAGCAGACGAACTATGTTTCATGACGGGGAAAATGTGATATTTCAATGATAAAGATTTGAAAAGAAATGTGCTAATAGCTGATAGGAAAGGCAACCTAGTTGAAACAGATGAATCAAATGAAATCTGCCAAAAAAGACCAAGTTTACATTCTTAATTTCCCATCTCTGTGCATTTGCACTGATTCTGCCCCAAGGCCCGGAATGTACTCCAACTCCACCTCTCTCTCTGCTTCTCAAAAAACCTTGTCTTCTTTCAAGAGACAGCTCAGATAACAATTCCTCCATGGGGTCTTTTCTGAACCTTTTAATAGTTATACAGCTCTCAAGGAGAGTCGTCTCTCCTCCCTCATATTACCTTATATTTACTTATCTGGGTACTTGCTATATCTTCTCCTTTCTTTCTTATGTTTCTATCTCTTGTACCTGGCAGAGTGACTTTCATACAGTTTTTTACTTATATATTTATCATTAAATTATGTCACAAAGGTAAGTGATTAAAATGATGCTAGTTTGTTTCTTTATCTGTCAGACTGGAATAATGGCATGATCTCTGCATTGTTTCCCTTCACCTCAACAAGTGTTTGTTCTGAATGTTATGATAAAAGTTCATTGTAAAGTTTAAAATGGTTTTTAAGTTTGACTTGCTATGATAACAAAAATAACAATAGCAATAAAGGAAAGAGAACAGGATAGCTGCTTGGACCAGGAACATTGCACCTGAACTCAGTTGAATAAGATGAGGACGATTTTTCAATAATAATAGCAATGTAATTTAAAAATGCATTTATTAAGTATTTGCAATGTGCCAAGCACTGCACTAAGTTCTAGGGATACAGACAGAAAATCAGTACAGCTTTCAAGGTGCTAAAATTCTAATTGGAGGAGATAACGCTCATATGAGGGGGGACACAGCTGCAGGACAGATGGAAAAGAAGAGAGAGAGAGAGAGTAACTAGAGTTAGTCACTGGGGTTTTATGATCTTCTCCAGCTCAAGTCAGTAGTAAAGGAATAGGAGCAAGGTCATGGGATGGTGGAAATAAGCCAAGGTTGGGCTTTGGCAAGGCATGATTGACAATAGTAGGAGAGGCAAGGGATTCAAGAGTAGAAGGTAGTATATAGTTGGACTGATACACCAAGGAGTTAAATAGTTAAGTGTTAAGTCAATGTGGGGTTAATGGCCTGGGAAAAACTGAGGGACTGGAGTTACTGGAAGTCCCAGTGAAGACAAATAAAGTGGTGAAGGGTCATAAGGCAGAAGGTAACATGGAGTGATAAAATCTTATAATGTGATATAGGAATTTGAAAGTTCATGACATAGAAGAGAAACACTTACGGGTGATGGCAAGATCAAGGGTATGACCGTCTCTGTGTGTAGCTGAGCTGGAGTAGAGGGGTAGGTCATAGGAATTTATTAGATTGGGGAACTGGAAAGTTAAGATGTAAAAGAATATATCAGTATATGTGTTAAGTCCCTTAGTATGAGGGAGGAATAGGGATAGAGAGATATTATGAGCCAGAGACAGTACTCATTGAAGAAGGAAAGAGAATGTCCTTGGAGTTACTATAATAGTCACAGGATCTGGAATAAGTGATAAATTTTAATAGCACATATGTCAAAGGTGGGTAGGTTTCTGGTAGAGGGTTAGGATTAAGGGTAGGATCTAGAATTAGTAATGCAATCAGAGAGTATTCTAATTCTACCACCAGGATCAGTCAGTAAGGCCGTGAAAGTATAACCAGTTATTTAAAAAGTGGCCAAGTATACAGCTGGAGGAAACCAAATCTCAGTGAGTGAAAGAAGATGGAAGGGGTGAAAAAGGAAAAGGTTTAAGATGAAAGTAAGTTTGTTACTTATGGAACAGGCATTCTAGAGAATACAATAAGGGTCAGGTAGACCTGGAATAGGACATTTGGGAGACACAGTTGAGGGCATGAGAGTAAGATAGTCAGCAATTCATGATGGGAGACAGGATTTGTTACATCTGTAGCTGGTTATTCAGAATCTCTGGGATGGGGAGAGTCTTGAGGTGGGGGAAAAGTCTACTAACCATTTAGGAGTGAGTCCAAGTAGAATATTCATATATTGATAGAAGTCTATTAAGGGAGATGAAAGATCAGATTGTTTAAGGTGCTCCTCTAGGTCTACCCTCAAGGTAGTAGTGTTTTTGTTGTTGTTATTTTGCTTTTTTTTCTTTGCCACATAGCAAATTGAACCAGGTCTGGTAAATTTAGGCAGTAAGAAAGTGGGTCCGCAGTTTTCATTTAAAACGTTGCAGAAGGCCCTGGAGTTCAGAGACCAGAGACATGTAGCCTGGATCTGGGATTGGTGTGTTCCACATGCCTAGTGTAGCCAATATAAGCAAGATCATAAATTTGTGTTTCAGGATCTGGTTATCTTGGCTCTCCATCATGGTGACTTAGCCTGAACTAGTCATACCTCATAAGAGGAAGAAAGCAGTTATTCTAATTGGCCATGAAAAGTGAAAGTGCTAGTGAGGAAGGGAGTTAATATGGCATTGCAGAGATGGGAAGAGGGTAGAGACCTTCTGTATCAAAGAGGAAGAGTATTGGAAACCTAGCTGTGAAATTGGCAGAGATGACTAAATATCAGAGTAATGAATGTTGGTGCATTTGTGGAAAGACAGACACACTAATGTTTTATTGTTTTATTAAAGTCTTAATATAACCATTCAGGAAATCAATTTGAAATTGTGCAAATATAGGAGCTAAAATGTTGACAATCTCTGACCTAGAGATTCTACTGCGAGGCATATACCATAGGAGGTCATTGATAAAAAGGAAGGCTCCACATACACCAAATATTTGTAACAGCACTTTTTTTGGTGGTAACAAAGATCTGGAAGCAAAGTAGATGCCCAATGACTAGTGAATGGCTAAACAACTAGTGGTAGATGGACATAAAGGAATTTTATTGTGCTTAAAAAAGGACAAATGAATACAGAGAAGCATGGAAAGATACACATGAACTTATGCAAAGTAAGTACATGCTTACATAAAGTAAGCACATAGAAGGAAACATGTACATGGAAAGAATAAACACAGAACAGTCAAAAGTGATTATTGCTAAATTACAAAGAATAAGCTTGGTTCCAAAGAAGAGATTAGAGAAAAGACCTCCTCTCATTCCTTTGCAGAGATGGAGTGGGGACCCACAACTGTGGAATACTGTATATATATATTCAGATATATTCAATGAATTGATCTGTATTTTTTCTCTTGATTTTCCTTTTTTTCTTTTTTAATCTTTATTATAAAGATTGGCTTTCTAGAAGTGGGAAGATTAACAAATAGAGGGAGAAATTTAGGCAATATAAAAACAAATTATATCATTAAAATGTATTTCCCAAAAAAAGTCTAATTGAGGTCAATCATCTTCTCATATAATTTACTCTGGGTAGAAATCCATTGTAATCCCTCATAATTCACAAGCATAGGTGGGCCTAGAAAGTGTACTGGGATACCAACTAGTGTCCATTTACTTCTACTGAGAGGAAGGGAAAGACTAAAGAAAATTAACACCTGCAGGGTATTCCCGCAGGTCCACAGACCTTGTAGGTATGTCTATATTTACAACTCAAGGAGTTTATGCAGGACAAAAAGTATGTGCACATTACAGAAATGGAAGGAGGAAGGCAAAATAGTGAGGAAGGAAGCTGCAGAGATAAGCTACTGGGAATGTAAGAAAAAGAATGAAAGATGAAAAATTTAAAAGGCAGTGGACATAAGATTATACCTCAAGTAAATAAGCCAACAAAGAGAATCACATATAAAGAAAATTAATAAAAATCTGAAATGGAATAACATTGTACAGCCATTAAACAATAAAGAAAAAATTGCCCCCAAGCTTTAATAACAAAGATAATTTTGCAGACTTCCAAGATCTTATGAAGTAATAAGAAACTTTAGAATGGTTCAAAAGAATGGCACCACCTTTAAAATAAGATATTAAGGTAGATATTTGACCTAAAATTGTAGTTCTTAAAGCATAAATAAGGAAGACATAAAATAGTGTATATGACCTAAAAGACAAGATGGAGACTTCAAACAAAGAAAAACTCTGAAAAAGTGACTGATAAATTTGGAACTCAGAAATGGAGAAGTATCAGGAAATTGGACAAAAAAGAGGCTAAAACCAAACAATATTGAAACACACACACACACACACAAATTCTATACCAGCTAAACTGACAGACTTTGAAAATAAGATTCAAATACATAACTTAAGTATAATGTGTCCCAGAAAAATAATGACGTTTTAAAACTCTGATTCTTGTACTTTGAGGAAAATTACCAGAAGTTTTAAAGGGAAAATGTGTAGGTTGGTCAAATATACAGATATACTCAAAAGAAAGTCGTGACACTTGAACCATCAGTAGTTAAATATGGAAATTTCAGTGCTAAAAGACAAATTTTTCGCACATCTAGGAAAAAAAAAAGATGAAAGAACACCAATTAGTCCAGGATTATTCCATAACCTTAAGAAATCGGAGAGAAAGAAAACTTGAAGTAAGATATTTTAAAAAGCAAAGAACCCATTCTGAAATCCAGAATAGCATATCCTGCAAATATTTGTCTAATAAGCAATGAAAAAGATGAATCTTCAAAGATATTAAACAGAAACAACATACATTGGGGAATTCTTACAAAAAATAACAATAGCAAAGAAAGAATTGAACAAAGCATTCAGACTGCAAACACCTCAAGCAAAAGAAACATGAGCAACATAAGTGTGATTATCAAGAAATGATTAAGCAATGAAATAAATTTCTTCATGCTTCTAGCATGAATTTTTTTTCCTTTGGTTTGTTTTAAATTTGGATTGAAGGATAAGCAAGAGTACAAAGAAGTATCATAAAGGAAAGGACAAAAGGGATCAAAAGGGATAAAGCTTTAAGGGGATCTAAATAAGCTAGGTGACAGGAGGGGAAAACTGAATTCATAGTACATCAGATCTCACCCTTTCTTATAACTGAATATACACATACATGTATGTAAAGCATATATACACTATACATGCATGCATTACACATGTGTGATATGCATGTATGTGTTGTATATATGCATATAGATATATATGTGTATAGATAGATGCATATAGATATATGTGTGTAAATACAAGGGAAAGTAAACAACGATGATAATGATAGCATTTATATAGCACTTTAAGTTTTGCAAAGCATATTGAAAGTACTATCTCATTTGATCTAACAACAATTCTGGGAGAGTGGTGGTAGTATTCTGATTTTACAGGTGAGGAAAGTGAGGCAGAGGTTAGGTGAATTTCCCAAAGTCACACAGCTTAGTCATTGTCTGAGGCTAGATTTGAACTAGTATTAGATTCATACATGGTATACATGGCATATGCGGGTCTTAGGAAAGGGAGTGATCATTGTATGGATAACAGTAGGACCAGGCTTCATGATTGAGATAAAAAATAAGTCTGACCATGCTTTACTAACTCCTGTATGAGCTGCTATTTCTAGGTGTGAAGTACAGTGTAAGAAGGCCCCACCAAAACCAAAAAGAAACATGCACATACACACACGGATTAAAGGGAAGAAAGTGGAGAGATCTTTAATTTTGCTAACATGGAAATGGGGAAAATGGGAAAGCTCAAATTTGATTGAATTTGGAAGTTTTGTATCTCATGAAGAATGATAAAAATGAAGAAACAGCCACATAAATGGTGGAATAGAATCCAGATAGATTAAAAGAGGATAGCAATAATAAGAAGAAAAAAATTAATAATTATCAGAAAAAAATGTTGCAATAGAATGCTCCTTGAACTAAGAGGTTGAAGGAAAATTAGTAGGGTGGATTTTGAAGCATATATTTATCTGGAGAGAAAAAACAGAGTTCAAAGAGGTGAGAGCAAGGAAGAGAAATAGACCGTCAAATATATAGAAGAAAGGAAGAAAAGGAGAAATAAAGGAAGGGAAGAAAAAAAGAAAGGAAGAAAAAAGAAAGGAAGAAAGAAAGAAAGAAAGGAAGAAAGAAAATGCAAAATTTTAAATATTTTCAAAGAAGTTGGAATCAAGCAGGAAAACAAGAGTGGGAGCAGAGAGAAAACCTGTGAGAATCAATAAGTGACAAAATGATTCAACTAATAATAATCACAGGGACAAAATGCTCACTTAAAAGAGGATATGGATAAAAATCAATAGAACACAAATAAATGTGACAAAACAGCAGCCTAAAAATCATAATCTTAAATGTGAATTGATTCCACAATCCAATAAAACCAAAGAGAATGGCAGAATGGATAAGAAAACAAAATCCAGAAATTTGCTACATATAAGAAAAAAAATGAACCAAAAAAAAAACCCATATAAAAAGAGTAGTTAATACAGTGATCACAAAGGAAAGAGATTCAAAGTAAGAAATATATAAAATAGTAACTATATAAGAAAACAGTAACTATGAGACAAGTTAACAAAATTTGTGTGATGAAGCTAACACAATCCTCAGAGGAAATTTACTTCTCTTAAAATATATGTTACAAAAGAGTAATGAATGGAGTATGAAGCTAAACATCTAAAAAATCAATACCTTAATAAATGCAAAATAAATGCTAGAAGAGAAATTTTGAAAATTAGAAGAAATAAATGAAAAGCCAAATGATTATAAAAACAATAAGGCTAAAAGATGGTTCCTTGAAAAGACTAACAAAATTGATAATTATTCCATTCACTTGATTTTTAGAAAGAGCAGGGGCACCTAGGTGGTGCAGTGAATAGAACTCTGGCCTTGGAGTCAGGAGGACTGGAGTTCAAATCCAGGGTCAGACATTTAACACTTACTAGCTGTGTGACCCTGGGCAAGTCACTTAACCCCAATCGCCTCACTAAAAAGCAAAAAAAAAAAAAAGAGAGAGAGAGAGCAGAGGTAATTTAATTATTAAAAATAGTTAAGGTGAATTCTCAACAGAGAAGAAATGAAAATTATCAGAATCTTCTGTATGTAATTATGTATGTACATATGTACATATATACACATATATTCCATTCAATTCTTCATTTTACACACACGTGCATGTACATAACATATACATTTATGTTTATATAGGTGATTACCTATAAAACTATTATTTAACAAACAAGTTAACCAAGCAAAGCATAGAGGTATCTTTTTTTTTAACTTAATCTCATAGTGAAATTGAAGATGTGAAGAAACTACTAAAGAAAAGAAACTTTAGACAAATTAACAGATTAAGTTTCAAAAGAGTGAGTAATACCTATGCCACACAAATTCATCTCTGTAATTGAGGCAGAATGTGCTTTCAAACTCCTTTTATGAAATCATATATGATCCTAATACCTAAATTAAGGTGGTATAAAGAGGAAAAATACAACAGTAGAATAACTAATGGATATTGATGCAACAACTTTTAAATAAAATCTTAGCAAAATGTGTGAAAAAAAACTCTGACCAAATTGGTTTTAAAAGAAGAATGCAGAGTTGATTGAATGTTGAGAAGATACCAAATATGATATTATTAAATGCCAAACCAACCAAAATACTATTATCATTTCAATAGACTTAGTAAAAGCCATTTGACAAAATTCATCACTCTTTTTGCTGGAAAACCCAAAAAGCAGAGGCTTAGAAGGACTATTTTTAATATTATTAAAAGTATACAGGGGCAGCTAGGTGGCACAGTGGATACAGCACCGGCCCTGAAGTCAGGACTACCTGTGTTCAAATCTGGCCTCAAACCAAACACTTGACACTTACTAGCTGTGTGACACTGGGCAAGTCATTTAACCCCAATTGCCTAAAAAAAAAAAAGTATACATCTAATGTCATAATCTATCTTTAATTGCAATGGAGAAAAATTACAATATTTAACAATGAACAGAGGTCAACAATGCTACCTCTTTCCCCTGTTATTGAATGTAGTTCCAGAAATGCAAGTTATAATAAGAAAAAAGAAAAAAGTAAGCATAGACATGCAAACAGAAAACAGAACTACCCTTATTTGAATATGACACAATGACTTACTTAGAATACCCCAATGAATCTACAGTAAATCTAATTAAAATAATTTATAAAGTCAATTAAACAACAATGCAAAATAAATCCATAGAAATCATGAGCATTTTACATAGTAATTTTAAATGCAGGAGGAAATAGCAGAAAGATAAATCCCTTTCAAAATGCCAAGCTAAAAAAAATACCTTAGAAACATTCTACTGAGACATACCCAAGGCATAAATAAAATTACAAAACATGTTTTAGAAATAAAGATTTAAATAACTGGAGAGACATAGTCTTTGCTCAGTTTTAGGTCACATCAATATAATGGAAATTATAATACTATGTAAATTAATTCATAAATTGTACGTAATAATAATAAAAACAACAGAGGTACTAGCTTACAGTACTAGAAGAGATCACAGAATTCATTTAGAGGAAGAAATTATCTGGAATCTCAATGGAAATAATGGGAAAAAACAGGAATGATGGGGAGAACAGCACTTTCAGACTTCAAGATTATATTTTAAAGCAGTAAGTGTCAAAAGTGTTAGACATTAGTTTAAAAAAATAGGTAAGTAGGTCCATGGAATGAACTCCACAAGCAATAGTCAGAAACAAGTTAATTCAATAATTCTGTGTTAGATAAATCCAAGGATGTAAACTACATGGGGAAAAACTCTCACTTTTGAGTTTAGAGGAATTAGGGGAAAGCTAGGAAGTTATTTATTGCAAAATAGGTTTTGACCAGAAACTTATGTCATATACCACAATAAATTCCAAAAGGATGATTAAACTCAATAGCAAAAGTCATATAACTAAAAAAAAAAAACAGCATAGAAGAAAATGGAAGGACTTATTTCTCACAATCATAGCCCCTTGGAGAATAAGAGGAAATGTAAATTAAATGTAAACTCTGAGGTTCCACACTCAGTGAATTGGCAGAGAGGAGAAAAAATGGAAAGGGTCAATGTTGCTAGGGCTTTGGGAAGATAGCCCACACCCTGTGGTAGAGCTGTCAGTCGCAATCACGCTGAAAAAAACAATTTGAAGTCATTAGAAAACAGTGACTGAACTGTTCGTACTTTGTATGCTCCTACTGCAGGGTATGTGGCTGAAAGAAGTCGAAGGTATTAAATGACAGGGTTGGAATAGATATCTGTGATCCTAAGCCATCTTCATTCAATGTCTTTAAAAGCAGCTCCAAAAAAGTACCATTGTATCACCTTTTGTGGCAGCAAAAAAAAAGGTGAAAACAATGTTTATTTTCAGTTATTACTAGTACTGTTACTATTATTGCTATCAGGGAGGCTATGCAAAGCATATTATGCGAATGTAACATTGTCTCTTAATAAGTAGTTGCTATGCTGAATTCATACAAACATGGAAAATTGTAGATATATTGATACAGAGTGAAATAAAGAGAACCAAGAATAGGTGTTATTATTATCCCCATTTTACAGATGAGGAAACTGAAATTAAATGACTTGCCCAGGGTCACACTGCTAGTAAATGTCTTGAGGCAGGATCTGAACTCAAGTCTTCCTGACTCCAGGTACAGCCCTTTGTCCACTGTACCATCCAATGACTACAACAATGTAAATTAAGTAGATTATAAAATAAAGCTGAATTTTCGTGATAACAATGACAAAGGTTGAAGATGGAGAAAATATTAAAAAAAATACCTTAACCCCTTAGATGGAAAGGGTGGGAATCTATGGGCATGGGCTGTTCTATGTACTGGCAAATAGGGTCTCTGTGTTAATTGATTTTGCTTAACATTTTTCCTTTGTTACGAGGGAAGTGTCAAAATAAGGGAGGGATAGGTATATCTGAGAATGGTTGATACAAAAAAAAAACCCAAAAGCATCAATACAACTTTTAACATACTGATAATAAAATAAGAAGCTAGTAGAGTGTAGAGGCTGAGAGCTCCTCTCCTTTCCTACTCAAGGAAAGCTTTCAGCTGCTTGCCTAAAATACATTCTTTGTTATATTTTGTTCTCAACTCCTCATTTTTATACTCCTCTTCCTTTCTCACTTAAGTACCCAGTGTTTTCACTGTACCCTCTGCCTGCTCATAGATACCCATTGCACTGGCCATTTGGGACCACCCTCCAATGTTTGCCAACTATCTCCTGTCTTTTAAATCTTTAATGGAGGCATGCCTGTCGTTCCAATATATCCATATTTTCTGATGCCCACATTATTTTCTGCTGATAGTGCTTTTAGGCAACCTGATGGGCCATTTAGGGGAGTTGGGAAAATTTGAAAACTTACCTACAATATGCCCTTTAACTAACCATGTGTTTTGCCAAAGTATCTCATTGGTGAGGATGATTTACCTTCAGTGGACGTTGCCATATAAGCAATTATCTTCTAGAGCAAACATGTATGTATATACATGCATATACATATGTATCTACACATGCATATCTATTTCCATACACATATGTGTATGTGGAGAGAGAGTGAGCACATTCTGGAATGACACTGTCATGTAGAAATATAACTTTTTTGAAGCTACTTTTAAAAACATTGAATGAAGATGGCTTAGGATCATAGATATCTAGTCCAACCCTGTCATTTAATAGATTTGGTAAAACAGATGCAGAGGGTTGCCTCTTGTCTCGGAATTCTTAGAAAAGCTAGAATTTCACAATACAAATTGAACTTATATAATACTGATGATGATAATAGACAGCATTTATATAGTGCTTGAAGGTTTATAAAACACTTTCCATGTTATTCTGTTTGGTGTGATCCCCACAAAAATCATGTGAGGCAAATGTACTATTATTCCCATTTTGAAGATGAGGAAATGGAGGCTAAAATAGGGTATGTGATTTTACCAGCATCAGAAGCAGGATTCAAATCCAGGTCCTCTTGACTACAAGTCTGATGTTCTGTCCCGCTGTCCAATCTCAGCTAGCTGCTCCTCTGTCTTCTAATTTTAACTCCAGGGCACTTTCTAGTCTATTCTCAATAACTTGGTCATTATAATTCTTACCTTTATACTCCCTCTCCTACACCATCCTCGTCTCTTTGGTGCTGAATTATTTGTTCCCTATAATTCATCTTTAACATTTCTGATCTTTAATCTGTACATAAAGCAAAAAGCGTTTCAGTTGTAGGACTAACTTTCCAAATGCCTCCAAGATGGCCTTGGGCTAAATTCTATATTGGAATTAAAGCTGAATCTTCAACTCAAATTAATGGGAAACGTGAGGGTGCATCTCCAGGTGGAACTTGTGTCTTAGTGTTCCCTGCAGCTATCCCCATTTATCAGCTGAGCCCTCCGGGTCTGTTGCAATTGCTTTAAAGCAGGCTCCATCTTTTCTTTCATTTCCTCTTTATTTGCTAGTTCCCCTTATCACTCGATGACTGACTTCTCTGTACTTGGATTAAAGATCAATTTTAGTAGCATGGATGTTTATAATATGCATAAATGAGCTGGTTGAGGGTATTGAAACAAAATCTCTGAAACTGAAAATTAGACTCAAATAGGAAACAGAAAATAATGAGGGACAATGAAACCTGATTTAAGGAGAAGAGGATGTAGGTGACAGGGGCAGCCAACATCAAATCAACTTAAATGGAGCCACACAGAAGATGATTTGTCTGGGAGCAAAGAATCAAGCTACAGAATGTTTGCTAAGTGGAACAACGATTTAGCACGCTGAAAACGTAAAGGGTTCGACAGTTATTTTGGCATATCACTAAAGCTATTGGCAACAAAAAGAGGAGCTAATGTTGAATATAAATAAGGTTATAGTTTGTGGCTTGAGAAAGAGAAGATACCAATCAAAAAGGTGAAAATCATTATGACACATAATACCGGTTATACCTCTCCTGAAATGTTCTTTACAAAAACTTGGATGGAGTTTTATTACCTTAGCAAGTATATTCAATGGGGCAAAATGGAATTGATGTGAGGAGGATCTTGTAAGGGAACAACCTCTTAATGTAATACATTGCCCTCTTTCTCCCTGCCCCCAACCCTCATATATCGTCCAACAGTACTGCATTCCTGGATAACCTTAATCATAAGGTCCTTGATTTAAAAAAAAATGGTCTTAGTTCATCATTCAACTTATTTTCTTCTTATTCTTTGGGAAATCTATGATTATATTATTGTGAATACTCCTTCTTCTTATGTGGCTCACGTCCTCACCATGCTTTCTCAACTGATACTGTTCTTGTGCATGACTGTCTACACCTCACATCAAGGGTAGACTTAATGCCATGGGGACTTTGCTCTTCACTGTCCCCATAATAGGAATAGAACACTTAGATTATTGATTTGTTTTTTCTCATTTTTCTACATGAACAGGCTTTTGTTCTGGGTGTACATGGCATGGATGTCTACTATACTATTTCTCAAATATAAATCATTTTTGCAAGTATGTCACAACCTACATTATATCTACCATATGTGTCTTTCCTTAGTATTTGAGTAAACTGTAATTTCTTCTAAGACTGTGGTCTTTTATGATTGGGAATCAAGTACCATCACTGGGAAAAAAAAGGGACAGGATCTGTAGCAGCAATAGGTAGTTCGGAATCCTTGAAAGCAGTGTGATGTTTCCCAAATTAAGATTAGGTCAAATTTGTGAAACTTCCAATTGCTTTCAAGGATTCCAATTTTACCTCTTCAAACTATTTGTTTTTGGACCAAGTTCATCATCCATGTATAACACTCATAAAGATATACATATTTTAATTGACTAACTTAACAGATGATCAGTACAGCTGTATGTCATGATATGAGCAGAATGTGTATGCATGTATATAGACACTGCATACACATATACTGCTCATATATATGTGTGTATGTATGCATGTGTACATATGTATATGTGTAGAGATATAGATATAAATATAGATATGCAGGGCATTTAGGTGGTTCAGGGGATAGAATATCAGGTCTGGAGTCAGGAAGACCTGAATTCAAATCTGGCCTCAGAAACTAACTATCTGTGTGACCCTAGGCAAGTCATTTAATCCTGTTTGTCTCAGTTTCCTCATCTCTAAAATTAACTACAGTAGGAAATAGCAAACCACTCTAGTATCTTTGCCAAAAATACTCCAAATGGAGTCACAAAGATTCATCTGAAATGACTGAAAAACAAAAAGTATATGTATATACAATGCATATGTGTTTATGTTTAAATATATAAATATACAAATGTGACTATAGATAAAGTATATGCATGTGTGTATACACACATACAAATGCACATACATACACATAGAGACTGTGTTCCCACAGTATATGGTCAGCAGAGAATTTTTTAGTGTTCAGGTGTTCAGTGCAGTGAGTATAGGTCATTTGAAAATACATCATGTGAAACTTTGTCATGAATGAATGCTCCTTCTTTTGTTTGAACTTCACACGGATAATCTGGGAAAGACTTTAGGTGACTACATGCCTTCCAGTGTTATTCCTTCCTTGATATCTCTGCTTACTAGATCATTAAAAAAAAAGTTCCTTCTCTGGTAGCTTCAGTTAAATTCTTATGTAACTTTATGATTCCTTTAAAGGTCACCAAGGATAATTTGATTCCCACATAACTTACCAGTTGTACTTTCTATTACTACCCTTCACCAACTCCAGTAGTCTGGTTTCACTATAACTGTAGCTGTTTCAAGAGCTCATTACACATTTCCTGTGTTATCTGCATCAACACAAACAATTCCCCAAAACTGGAAGGCATTCCCTGCTCATCCCTGTCTTGCCAAATCCTTGCATTTCTTTAAAGCTCATGTATTATCTTCTTGGTTAAGCCTTCTCAAACTTTGCCTCTTCCCTCCGCATCCACCAGTTGTCAGTGCTCTTCGGCCTCAGATTAATTTGTATTTACTTACTTGTCACGTGATCTAACCCTTCCATTCAACTAAGAGAATGGAAACCGCACATGGGACTCGTTGTCTTTGCATTCCCACCTCCTAGCAAAATACCTTGAACATAATGATACTTAATGAATGATAGTTGCATTTAATTGAGAGCTTTCAGATTTCTTGAACAAAGGAGTTATGGCTTTATATTTATCCTTGTTAAAATTCATCTTATTTAGGGACAGCTAGGTGGCATAGTGGATAGAGCTCTGGCCTTGGAGTTAGGAGTACCTGAGTTCAAATCCAGCTTCAGACACTTGACACTTACTAACTGTGTGACCCTGGGCAAGTCACTTAACCCCATTGCCTAGCCAAAAAAAAATTCATCTTATTTGATTAGGCATAGCAGCTAACCTGTCAAGATTGTTTTATTTGCTGTCACCCACCATGTTGGCTATACCTCGAGCATTGTATCTGTAAATTTGATAAGCATCCTATGTCTATCTGAGTTATTGGAAAAAAATGTTAAATAGCCCAGGAGCAAGTACAGATCACTGAGATACTCTACTAGAGACTTCAATCTAAGAAGACATAAAACAATAAATTACAAATCTTTGGTTATGATTTTTCAACTTGTATTATCTTTTCCCCCAAATTCTCCCACATTCTAAACTTCTCTATTTCTGTCAAGGGTACCACAATCCTCCTAGTCACTCAGGCTTGCAGCCTAGATGTTATCCTTAAGTATCACTTTCTCATGTCCCATACATACATGTATACATATGCGTATATATGTGTATGTGTACATGTATGTATATGTATATATGTGTGTGTATGTGTGTGTGTATACAAACCTGTTGCCAAGACCTGTTGATTTTGCCTTCATATCTTCTTTTGCACTCATCCCCTTCTGAACTCTTTACACTGCAACCATCTTAGTGCATGCCCTTATTACCTCATGCCTAAACTATTGAAATAGTCTTCTGGTTGTTCTCCATGTCTTAAGTCTTTTCCCACTCCAATACTCTTCTGCTCATCTGTAAATTAATCTTCGTAAGGTTCAGGTCTGATCATATCATGCTCCTATTTAATAAACTCAAATGCAAAAAAATGTTCCGGAGAGTTGTCTCTCTTCCTCCCACTCCCACACCCACTGAGAAAGCAACCAATATGATATAAATTATACAAGTGAAATCATGCAAAACATATTTCCATATTAGACAAATTATAAGAAAAAAGAAAGAAAAATGAAGAAAATAAGAAAATTATACTTTAGTTTGCACTCAGAGTTCATCAGTTCTCTCTCTGGAGGCAGTTAGCATTTTTTCTTTATGAATTGTCTTGGATCATTGTACTGATTAGAATAGCCAGGTCTTTCACAATTGATCATCATTACAACATTGCTGCTATTTTGAACAATGATCTCCCAGCTCTTCTCACTTCATTGCATTAGTCCATATAGTTTTTGCTATGTGTTTTTCTGAAACCACCCCCTCATCATTTCCTATAGAACAGTAGTATTCCATCACCATAGCCACTACTTGTTCAGCCACTCTCCAGTTGATGAATATCCTCCCAATTTCTAATTCTTTCTGACACAAAAAGAGCTGCTATAAATGTTTTTATACATATAGATCCTTTTCTTTTTTCTTTCTTTCTTTTTTGATTGGTTTGGGATACAGACCTAGTAGTGGTATTGCTGGGTCAAAGGGTATGCACAGTTTTATAGCCCTGTGGTCATAGTTCCAAATTGTTCTCCAGAATGGTTGGACCAGTACACTACTCCACCAGCGGTTCATTAATGTGCCTATTTTTCCCTCATCCGCTCCAGCATTTATCATTTCTGATAGCTATGGGATGGTACTTAAGAGTTGTTTTAATTTGTTTTTCTCTAACCAATAGTGATTTAGAGCCTTTTTCCATATAACTATAGATAGCTTTGATTTCTTCTTCTGAAAACTATCTGTTTATATCCTTTGACCATTTATCAGTTAGGGAATGGCTCTTATTTTTATAAATTTGACTCAGTTTTATACTTGTTATGTATTTGAAAAATGAGGTCTTTATCAGAGAAACTTGTAATTTTTTTATATTACTTCATTGTCTACAGTACCTTTTAGAATAATGTAGTTCCCTCATTATCTCTTTTAATTTTGTCTCTTTTTGTTTTTATTTTGTCTAAGATCATGACAGCTACCCTTGCCTTTTTGATTTGAGCCGAAGCATATTATATTCTGCTCCAACCCTTTATTTTAACTCTCTGTGTGTCTTTCTGTTTCAAATGTCTCTTTTGTAAACAACGTATTGTTAAATTCTGGTTTCTAAACTATTCTACTACCTGCTTCCATTTTATGGGAGAGCTCAATCCATTTCCATTTATGATTACTGTGTATTTCCTTCTATACCATTTTCTTCTGCTCCTTCATCTCTCTTTTTATTCTGTCTATTTTGCTTCTAACCACTGCCTCCCTTACTCTGCCCTTCCTTCTATTATCCCCCTGCTTTCTTTTGTCTCCTTCCCCTCCTCTTTCCCTATTGGGTAAGTTACATTTTTATATACAATTCTGTGTGTGTGTGTGTGTGTGTGTGTGTATATACACACATGTATATGTGTGTATATACATATGTGTGTATATATATATATATATATATATACACACATATGTATTCTTTTCTCTTTGAACCAATTTGGATGAGAGTAAAGTTCAAGCATTGCCTGCCATCTGCCCCTCCATTTTCTCCTCCATTATAAAAATTCTTCCTTCTGTGCTTCTTTTATGTGAGAAAAATTTCCCCATTCTACCTCTCCCTTCCCCCTTCTCCCAGTGCATCCCTCTTTCTAACCTCTTCATTATTTTTTCTGGACATCATTCCAACATTATTGACTCACACCCATACCTTCTGTCTGTGTAAACTCCTTTTAACTGTTCTAATAATGATACAATTCTTAGGAGTTACATGGATCATTTTCCTACATAGGAATGTAACCTGTTTAACTTTATTGAGTCTCTTATGATCAGATTTACCTCTTTATACTTCTCTTGAGTCTTGTGTTTAAATGTCATATTTTCCATTAAGCTCTGGTCTTTTCATCAGGAATGCTTGGAAGTCCTCTATTTCATTACATATCCATTTTTCAACCCTGAAAGATTACATTCAGTTTTGCTGGGTAGGTTATTCTTGGTTATAATCCTAGTTCCTTTGCCTTCCTGAATATAATATTGTAAACCATCTGATCCTTTAATGAGAAAGCTGCTAATTCTTGTGTGATACTGACTGTGGCTTCATAATTGAATTGTTTCTTTCTGGCTGCTTGAAGTACTTTCTCTTTGACCTGGGAGCACTGAAATTTGTCTATAATGTTCCTGGAAGTTTTCATTTTGAGATTTCTTTCAGGAGATGATTGATGAATTATTTCAATTTCTATTTTACCCCCAGATCTAATATATTAGGGCAGTTTTCCTTGAAAATTTCTTGAGATATGACATCTTTCTTTGATCATAGCTTTTAGGTAGTCCAATAATTCTTAAATTATCTTTTCTGGATCTGTTTTCCAGGCTAGTTGTTTTTCCAGTGAGATATTTCACATATTCTTCTCTTTTTCATCCTTTTGACTTTGTTTTATTGTTTCTCAGTGTATCATGGAATCATTAGGTTCTACTTGTCCAATTCTAATTTTTAAGGATTTTCTTCAGTGATATTTTGCCCCACTTATCCTGTTTAGTTAATTCTTCTTTTTAAGTCCTTCTCTTCAGTGGATTTTTATGTTTCTTTTTAGCATTTAGCCAATTTTGTTTTTTAAGGCGTTATTTTCTTCAATCCTTTTTGTGCCTCTTTGAGCTGTCAATTCTCTTTTCATAATTTTCTTGCAGCAATCTCATTTCTTTCCCCATTTTTTCCTTTACCACTTCTTTAATTCTTCCACAAATCCTTGTTGGATTTGGGTCCAAATAGCATTCTTTGGGGGCTATTTTTGTAGCAGTTTCCACATTGTTGTTTTCTTCCGAGTTTATGTTTTGGTCTTTCCTGCCATGGCAGTAGCTCTTTATGATCAAATTCTTTCTTTATTGCTTGCTCATTTTTCAACCTGTTTCTTGACTTTGAACTTTATGTTAAAATTGAGCTCTGCTCACCTGCAGGTGGGGATGCACTGTCCCAAGCTTCAGGGCATTCTGTGCTGCTATTTTCAGAGCTAGCTCTGGGGGTCTGCAAAATTTGAGTGCTTTTAAGGTGGTGCGATTTTGGGAGAGGTATTGTCACTGCTTTCCTGGTCTGTATGTACTTTGGTTATACCCAGGAAGGATCCCTGGTCCTCTGCAGTCACAAGTGCTAGTGCTCCTCTTTGCTTGGAACTGTGACCAGAGACCCTACTCCCTTGTAACAAACTCCCAGTACTTCTCTCCACCCTGGACCTGCAAAACAGAATTATGTACAGGCAATAGATTTGCCAATCTATGCTAGCTATACTCAATGCCAGCAAAGGATCCTTTGTAATTTGTTTCTCACCATTTGTCTGACCCCTTTACTGTCTCTGAGCTGAGAGCTTCTGAAGCTGCTGCTGCTGTTACTATGACTGCTGTTGTCACCCCTGCACACATGGTCTTCAGGTAGACCTCCACCCTATTACTACAGATGTCTCCTCCTGACCTTTTAAGTTTTCTTAGGCTGGAAAAATGTCTCACCTAGACTTTGGGGCTCTACTGCTCTAAAATTTGATTTGAGACATGATTTTAAAGTTTTTTAGAAGGAATATTGGAAGAATTCAACCAGGTGGCTGCCCCTAATGCACCATCTTGATGCCTCCTCCCCATCTCTTTCTTCTTACATTTTATGTATTCTGCTATCCAATGATAACGGCCTTTCTTTACTCTTTCTTGAACAAGAACTTGCACATGTTTTCCAACTCTGGGCATTTTCACTTGCTGTCTTCCATTCCTAGAATTCTCTCCTTCATTTCTGCCTCTTGCTATCCCTGGTTTCCTTCAAATTTTAGCTAAACTCCCTCTTCCTTCTACAAGAAACTTTTCACAATTCCCATGAATTCTAGTGCCTTCCCTTGGTGGTTATCTCTAATTTATTCTGTATACAGCTCATTTGAACATAGCTGTTTTCACATTTTCTCTCTCATAAATGTGAACTTCCTGCACACTTGGAGTATCCTTTGCCATTATTTATACCCCCAATTGTTTAGAATATTGCCTGGTACATATTAGGCACTTAATAAATGTTTACTGATTTACTGACTGGCAATAGTTTGCCTTACACTTTTCTATGTCATCCATACAATTGTAAGAAGCTACAAAATTGCTTGCTTCTGTACATACCTTTATTTTAAAATTACTTTTTAAAATGTCCAGGAATATATCTAAACCAGAAGAGCATTTGGTTTATTCTCAGTAAGGCATGGCCATTTATAGTTGTGTTTATAAGACAGAAAAACACCAACTTAAAAACAAATTAGTTTCATCTTAATAATGAGATTGAACTAAAGTTCTTAACCAAAATAATATGGATCAACTATTAAGTGCCACTTTATGTAAGGTAACAAGTATTTTATTCATGCCCCCTCTGGAATATGGGGTACTAGCACAAAATATTGAATGAAAAGTACAGTTAAGGTAGGTCCTCCTTCCTCTTTGGAGGGAGGGAAATGATTGCACTTTTTGGGGAGGACACCTAAGGACAGGAGACTGAGCTATAGATTCCAAGTTCATGCATGTCTCAGTTATTCAACAACATGTAGCCAATAGCTGAATGAATTACTTTGTAGCTAAGGGCCTTATTTGCATTCTCAGGTCTCTGCTTACTGCTTTTTAGGACAATTCCCTTCATCACTTTGGTCTCATTTTGTACAATGGGCAGAGAGGAGGAAAGGTTTGAATCCAATCTTGAAGTAGATCTGGACTTTGTGAAGCCTCAAGGTATTTAAAAACAATAGAAAGTAAAGCAGTAGACTGGAGAAAACCCATAAGATTAAAAGACAAGAGGCCTGTTAGGGAAGAGGGGGATTGACCCAGAGCTCCATACATGATACCAACAAGCATCTGGAAAAGACAAAAGGGATGGTCAAATGATAGTGACAAAAAAGAAGGACCATGCCCTCTAGAGATACCCCATGGATGAAGGGGTATGAAGGAAGGAAGGAGGCACCAGCCCTGGAGAATGTGGCATCTGTAAGAGTAGGCTAGGTTTCAGTAAGCCTCAGAAGATGGAAGGACCTTGAGAGCAAGAGGCCTGGGATCCTTGGACCACAACTCTAGCCTATGAAGGGCCCTTAGAGGAAGCCTAGTGCATCTCCCTCATTTTACAGATGAGGAAACTGAGGTCCAAGGACATTTTCCCAGGGATGCATACGTAATAAATGACAGAACATGTTGATTTAAATTCAGGTTCTTTGATTCTAAAGCCAGGGATTTTTCTCTGCCCCACAAAAGAGAAAGATTCTTTTTAGGTACACTATAAAGAGAGGTCAAGATCATCCTTGAGTGAGTGGGGCAGGATTCGGCAAATAGTGGAGAGGAGGGAATAGTTTGTCTCCTGTATTGATCCTGCACTAATCCCACTTGTCTCCCCGAGAGGTGGGAGGTTGGGAAGGGTGTTACAGCAGAAGTGGCGGAAGATAGGAAGCACTTTCCTTTTATCTTTATGGGAAGGTTCCAGAGAGGTATGATGGCCATGGGACTCTGGAGGTTGGTAGAAAGTTCAGAGGGGGGTAAAGGTTTAGACCAGGGGTGGTGGCCTTCTAGGTCATTGGGTGCGACCTTTTGACCGAGCCCGAGTTTTACAGAACAAACTGTTTTATTAAGGAGATTTGTTCTGTGAAGTTTGGATTCAGTCAAAGGACATCACTTGAGGACCTAGAGAGCCACATGTGGCCTCAAGACTGCAGGTTCCCCTCCCCTGGTTTGGGCAATCAAGTAACTGGTACCTGTATGGATACAGCTTAAGACTTTATAATTATTTCTTGAAAAGTAGGCATTAAAAGATACCATGAAACAAATGGGATAAAAAGGGAGTAGAAGATTAGTGCCTGGATTTTCAGATTTCTCTCTTGTGTACTGCATATTCGATATGCTATATTTAAACAACTTGGCATTTATTAAAGTAAATTTTCCAGACAAACACATTTTACTCTTGAATTATTTATCTTTTTAACTTTGCAAAAAGCCCAAGAGTATATTATTATCAGGGTGATTCCACTGTCATATACAATCTATATATCAAGTTTATATAGTAACTAGATTCATGATTTGCTTTTGCTGTGCCAGGAAATTTCCTCTGGGATCCAGATCAGCCAACGTTCAAGAGACATGAATCCAGTCTTTTCTCTTTTTTCTTCCCAAACAAAAATTCATTAATGAATAAGAAAATGCAATGCAATTTTAGAAAGAACTACTTTAATGTCGCAGTTTTGTTAATGTACATGAGATCGTTCAAAGATGCTGTGTTCGCTTACAGTCACTTACCGAAAATCATGGTAATCTGTATTCATTACATCAAACAGCCTCCTACAGTAGGCACACTCAGCTCTCAAGAAACGGCTTTTAATGGTGTGCACTTCACCAGTTGGGTGAAGTTGGTATTCAAAGCAGATGCATCCAAAGTGAAGATTTTGCATTTTTATCAGATATGCTTAGTTTATTACCATATTAATTTTCCTTAGAAACTCTTAATATGAAATACTATACCACATAAACTTCTTTCTGCTCTAGCTGGGCTTTTGGTGTAGTTTTAATGGTGGCCCTATACACTTGCCCTCTCCTTTAAATTATATGGTCAGTAATTTTTATACCTTTTAAATTTCTTAATCCTTCTCTACTTTTAAAACTATAAAAATCCACCAAGTGTATGCCTATGAGGAGAAGGAATTTCTATTTCCAGAAACTGATTTTCCAAAGAAGGACTAGATATTGAGACAATAATCTCTGCTTATAAAAGCAGAAAATGACAACCTTGATGCAACCATATTAAAGGCAAAATGGAAAACACACGCCCTTGCTTCCTCCAATTTGTAGCAAGTGATAAGATTTGTAGCATCCCAGTTGTAGTAATAATGTGTTAGAGGGGATCAGAAATTTAGAGTTAAAATGTATCTCAGAGACGATCTAATCTGTTCCTAATATTTTTCAGATGGGTAAATTGAGGCTCAGTGGCATTAATTAATTTGTGCAAGGTCAAAGAGGTAATAAGTGGCAGATTCAGGACTTAATGCTGGATTCTCTATCTTGAAAATCAGAGCTCTTTCCACTATCCTGTATTGCTCCATATATTTGCCAAGCAATCAGGAATATTTATTGAGTGTATATTCTTTACATGGAGAAGTAGCTCCTCATTTTAGAGAGGAAGAAACTGAGATCCAGAGAGGTTAGGAGATTTTGCAAAGGTCATGTAGATAATCTGTTTAAAGGCTCTTAGATCTAGACGCAGAAGGATCTTAGTTCAACCCCATAATTTTACAAATGAGAAAAATGAATGTCAGGAAGCGAAATGTCTTATTCAGAGTCACATGAGGTGTGGGGTTAAAAGGTGAAATTTGAACCCAGAACCAGAACTCTGACTCCAGAAGCAGTGAGTGCCCTTTCTGTTATACATATCATTGAGACCTGGGTTCAAGTCCTTACCTTTGACACGTACACTTTTTTCATCTCACTGTTTTCCATTTATATATCATGCATTTATATTATATACATACACAAATATATATTACAAACATGCTTGCATTACACTGTTTTCTACACTTTTCTATAATATCAAGACCTGGGTTTAAGTCATACCTTAGGTGCATATTAGTTTGTAACCATGGAAAAGACACTGAAGATTTCACTGTTGCCACGAAACTCTTGAAGTAAGAGCTTCCCTTGTTGGAAATTCCAGACACTGAGAAAATCCCAGATTCGGGCAAAATAAACAAATAACATAGTCTACATCTAGTACTTGGGGAATATGCAAGAATTATAATGTACAATATAGGACATATGGAAATAGAGAAAAGTAGAAGACAGAGAAGCAGCATTGTATGGTGGAAAGAATATTCTACTAGAAATCAGAAGACATGGGTTAATATCCTGTCTCTACCATGGAGGATTTGTCAAATCTTGGAGAAGTCATTTAATAGAATAAGCCTAATTGCTCTAGGTGGTACAGTGGATAGAGTGCTAGCCCTGGATTCAGGAAGACCTGACTTCAAACTTGGCGTCAGACACTTACTAGCTTTGTGACACTGGGCAAGTCACTTAACCTTTGCCTCAGTTTTCTCATCTGTAAAAATGGGATAATAATAGTACCTGCATCCCAGGTTGTTGTGAGGATCAAATGAGATTATAATTAAATGCACTTAGTGTAGTACCTGGTACATAGTAAATGATGTAAAAAAGTTAGCTATAATATTGATAGTAATATTAATAATAACATTGATTGTTATTATTAGAATCCTGGAAATATTTGAAGACAACAATATTTCTCCTTTAGTTCTCTTAGTTTCTTGTCAAAATGTCCTTAGTTCCTTAAGATGATCCTAGTGTGGTAGGCTTTCTCACCATCCTTTCTCCCTGTTCTTTCTAGGGTGTGGCACACTGAGCTGAACATGGTACTCCATGTATGGTATGACTAGAGCACAGTACAGCTAAATCCTGATTAGTGCGAATGATGAATGATGAATCCTGTGAAGTCTTTGCATTCTTCAAATTTGCACTATTCAAAGTTATCAGAATATGTAAAATATAGTAATTGGTTCCAGCCCAATGGAAATATCCAACGAACATTTAAATAATGATACGATTTTATGACATTCATCTGGACATTATTCCCTCTAGCACTTCCCAAAAGAATATTTACATTTTTTCTGAGATAGGATACTGTTGATTATACTTTCAGGCTATGAAAATTTTACAGATATCTTTTCACATGGATTCTTTTCTATCTAAGGTGCCTGCGATTACAATTTTGAAGTTGATTTTTTGAACTGTGGTGTAGAACTTTGCACTGATCCCTATTCATTCTAGTATAGCAAGGAAAGTGCTGTCCAATGCTTTGCTGAAGTCTAAAGAGCTTATGTCATTTTTCTGATCTGATATCCCTTCTCCTTTCCCTCTCCCACCCTCTACCTCTCCAAAAAAGGAATTAATGTAGGTGAGCATCATGTGTCCTTTGATGAAGCTATGATGAATTTTAGTGATCACTGATTCTGCTTTTAAATACTAAAAACAATCACTTTAACAGTGTGCTCTATAATTTTGCCAGAAATAGAAATTAAGTTCACTGGCATATACATTAGAGACTCTATCCTCTTCTATTTGTTTTGTTTTGTTTTGTTTTGTTTTTTACTTTTGGCATAACATTTGCTGTTCTTCAGTCCTGGGAACATTTCCCATTCTCCAAAATTTGTACTATACCATAGTGACTAGACTTTAGTACCTAGTTTAGATATTAGAAGCCATAGAAATCATATATGAGGGCTGCAGTATTCATTGAAAGTTTCATAAATGAGTTGGGGCTAGAACTAAGTCATGAAACATTGGGTTGAATTTCAAAGGGAGGAGAGGATGGGGACTAGCTTTCTAAGCAGGGATAACAACAGGGTTGGATGGAGGAAGGCATGAGCATGACAGGTACATGGGAGAATGTTGACGCTGGCCTGACTGAAAGAAAGAATTAGTTTTTGATAGTACGTCTTGTGAAAGATGATAAATTGGGTAAGGACAGGAGTTACATTATGCAAGGCTTTGAGTATTTTGTTGTTATTCAGTTGTTTCAGTCATGTCCAACTCTTCATGGCAAAAATATTGGAGTGGTTTGCCATTTCCTTCTCCAGCTCATTTTATAGATCAGGAAACTGAGGCAAATTAGGGTAAGTGACTTGCGCAGGGTCACTCAGCTAGTAAGTGTCTGAGGCCAGATTTGAATTCAATTCTTCCTGAATCCAGTCCTGGCATTCTATCCACTGTGCCACCTAGCTGCCCTATTGAATAGTAGACTAAGGAATTTGGAGTTGGAGGAATACATTCAATGAGGGAACATTGTATATTCAGGAGCAGGGCACTGACATAATGAAAGCAGATTTTGATTTTGATTTTGATTTTCAAAGCTAATCTTGGTCTATCTTGAAGTGTGGACCGGACAGTAGAGCAGAAAATAGTACCACCACAACAGTAAGGGTCTTGTCTAGGGTTCTAGCAGTGAGAGTGGAGAAAAAAAGAGTGGCTATGAGAGATATTTCATAGGAGAAATATGTCGCTCTTGGTGACTAGCTAAGTTAGGATCTAAAGAATCCAAAATTTCAGTCTGGGGAACCAGGAAATGTGATCTAATATTGATATAAAGAATCTGGGAAAGGATGTTGTTTTGGAAGGAAGAAGGAGGAAGAAGTGAGTTTGATTTGGTATACATGAGGTTTAAATTTATAATGGAGGCATATTTAATAAGTAGATTGAGTAGATTGATTGGAAGTAGATTGAGCTTGAACTCAGAAAGAGTTCACAGAATAATCACAGAAATTGAGTTAAAAAGGACCTAAAATCTTGTGTTGACCGATTCATAAGAGAACAATAATATCTCTCTCCAACATCCCTTCTAAGTGGTCATCCAAGCTTCACTTGAAGACGTGTAGTAATGGAGCACTTGCACACTTCTAAGATGGTCTGTTTCACTTTTGGATAGCTTTAGTGTGAAGGCATCCTTGCTTTACTTTTAGTCTAAACCTAAAGTTTCTCTGTGACTTGTATACATTTTTTGAGTTCCATTCTCTGGGGTCAGTCGAGCAAAATGATTCAATTTAACAAGCACTTATTAAGTATCCAGGCACTGCTCTAGGGGATGAAAATGAAAAAAAAATTCAGTTCCATCCCCAGGAAACTTACTTTATTCAGGCTCTAATTTCTACTCTACATGGTAGCATTCACATATTTGAAGGTAGTTAGGTATCCTCATCTGGCATAAACACCAGTTGGGTAAATTTCTCTGGATGCTTTCCAACTTTTAATCAATCAATCAATAAACATTTACTAAGCACCTATTATGTGAGAGGCACTATGCTGAGCTCCAGGGATACCAAAAGAGTCCAAAGATAGTCCCTGCCAACAAGGAACTTACAATCTAATGGAGGAGGCAACATGCAAACATACAAAATCTATGTCTACTCTATGTAAACAATGGAAATGAGGTTAGTTTGGCATACCCTGTTGTTGAAAAAGTAATAATGATTCCTATTAGTCACCACTTTCCTATATGGTCAATTAATATCCATTTGGGGATTTTCCTAGGAATTAAGGAATTAAGATATTTTAAGAAGTATCTATTGGAGTTCATAGCGTAGACAAAAATTGAATCATTGAGAATTGCTAATATCTCCAAGGATAACGTATAGAGGGAGAAAAACAGAAAAATTTAAGTACAAAGCCTTAGGGGACGTGTATTTGGTGGAAAAGATGGAGTAGTATATTCAGTGACATATGGAGAAGTGATTGGAGAGGTAGGACAATAAGATAGTGTGCAAGAATGGAACCCAAGAAAGGAGATATTTTCAAGGAGGGATCTTTAAGCAGTATGTAATGCCACAGAAGGTTAAGGAGAATAATTCCACTAGATTTGATTGGGAAAGTATCACCACTGACCTTTAGCAAAGCTGTTTCAGTAGTGATGGTGACAACACCTAGCATACTGAGTTCTAAGTAGGGAAGAAGTGATAACAAAAGGAAGGCAATAGGTTCAGCTCAAGAATTATTGCAGCAAAAGCTTAGTAGGAAGATGCTAGATGGGGTAGCAGAATCAGGTGAACAGGAAAACTTGTGTATCTTTGAGGATTAAAAAGGGAGAAACCTGTAAGAGAGGAAGAGACTGAAGATGAGAAAGAGGCATGATGTTAAAGGGTTGAATAATAACTAAGCTTATATCTTAGGATCTTTAAAAGAAAAAATAAAATGACACCTAACTAGAATTACAGCATTGGTAAAGGTGAAAGGTGCCCACTTAATAGCTTTGATATATTAATAAGTCAAATAAATCGTTTGAATATAATTAGTAAAAAAGAGCATTGATCAAGAAGAAATATTTTTAATCTACTAATAGCCCTTGAAATAAATCATTCATTGGGGTACAGTGACTGGCAGAATTCCTGGACTATTACAAAAGAGATGAAGGTATGACTTTTTTTTAATTTAGCTAGTTCTTTTAAATTAAAACTGAAGTTTGTATTTTATGTTATCATTTGGGATAGCATTGAGGTAAGATAGGAATAGAAACTAGATCTGTGATTTCATTAGGATAGGGAACTCCATGATCAGGAAATTCCTTCTACCAATGCATGTTGGCACCTTTTCAACAATTTAGAATCTTAGAGAGATGACTAGAGCCCTAAGAAGTTGTGGGACTTGCCCAGGTTACATTGCTAGTTTTTGTCAGAAGGGGCCTAGAAACCATGACTTACTGCTTCTGCAGCACCTCTCTATCCACTAACATGCTGCCTCTCTAGGACTCAGATAGGAAGAAAGATCTTTTTGAAATGATCAACTGATTTTTCCTTTATATATCCATACGAATAGAGAAAATACCCTAGTTATACCTTGCATCAATACAATTTGCTTGATTAATGATGTTTCAATACAATAACAATAGTGCAAATAGCAACAACCACAAAAATACTAATTAACATTTATGTATCACTTTGGGCAGGTAGGTGGCTGAGTAGATAGAGCCTGGGCTTAGAATCAGGAATGCTCATCTTCCTGAGTTCAAATCTGGCCTCAAACACAAACATGTGTTTGACCCTTGGCAAGTCACTTAAACCCATTTGCTTTAGTTTTCTCATCTGTAAAATGAGCTGGTGAAGGAAATGGCAAATTGGCTCCAGTATCTTTGCCAAGAAAACCCCAAATGGGGTCACCAAGAGTTGGGCACAATTGAAATGAATGAACAACAATATATCATTTTAAGGTTTTGCAGTGTGCTTTACAAATATCTTATTTGATCCTCACAACAGCTCAGGGAAGGAGGTGCTATTATTATCCCCACTAGACATGAGGAAACCAAGGCAAACAGATATTAAGTGACTTGCCCAAAGGCATATATCTAGTAAGTGTTTGAGACAGGATTCAAACTCTAGTCTTCCTGACTCAAAGTTCTGCTTTATCCACTGCAACACCTAGCCATCTACCTTCAAAATGACTGCCTATAAAAATCTCTCTTCAGGATTAGTCAGAGAGTCATTGAGGTGACCCCAAAAAGGCTACAGACAATCTAAAATGACGATTGCCTAAATTGCTGAATGTGCATTTAATCTGTGGCTAATTATAGCGTTGAGTAATGTTGGCTAAATCAAGATGTCTTAATCACCATTCCAGTGTATAACTCTCTCTGAATCCTATTACTCTTACAGTAAATAAACACTACACAATTCAGTATTTAAGTATTCTTTTGTTCTTTCATGTGTGTTAGTTTTGTCTTCCCATATTGCTTATAAATTCCATGACGGCCCCTTTACAGAGTTTGGTACAGAACTGACCATCTATATGACTAGTGCTTCATCAATACTTATTGGTTGTTCTCTGAATCACAGGAAGCAGGCTAACGAATGATCCGATATGATATTTGAAATGGATTTAAATATGAAAGAACTGGATTTGCAGCATAGTAGATGGTTAATTATATTACTCCTCTTCCTTGGCCCTCTATTTCTTCCTCTGTGTATACTCAGGTAACACCTGCACTACCCACTTCAGATTATGGTTGAGAGAAACTATACAATGGTATAAGCAATACACTTTATTAGCTGAAAGCTAATATAGAGATGCCAGCTATTATTATAATTAAGCAAATGTCCTTATTCATTACAAATCTGAAAAAAAAATTACACCAGTAACTTGGTGAACAGCTTTGCCAATAGTAGAACTAGCAAAATCAGAAAGAGGAAGTGGGTCAGGGGACATGGTTCTTTTGTTTGTTTTTTTGTTGTTTGTTTGTTTGTTTGTTTTTACCATTTTGAGCCACAGCTGCCATTGGGAAATGCAGGTGGACATATTCTATCCATAGGTCTGGATCTCCATTAGAAGACTAGGCAAGGAGTTATAAATTTGGAAGTTATCTGCAAAAAAAGTGGTGGGATTGTTATGATAAATTCTGGTCTGAAGAGTGTGGAGAGAGAAGAGAAAAAAAGTGTGAAGAGAAAAAAATAAAAGGGTCAAGGAGAGAAAATTACTGAATGCCTACTCTAAGGACTCAGAAAAAGAAAGAGAAGTCAGCAAGAGATTGAGGAGCAAAGAAAAACTCAGAAAATACAATGGCCCTAGAACCAAGAGAGGATTGAATATCTGGAAGGAAGTCAGGAGTATCAAATGCTTAAAATTTTAACAAAGAGGCTACAGAAACATCTTACAAAAATTATATACATTGACCAGTTTGAATTTATACCAGGAATCCAAGGTAGTTGCAATATTAAAAAACAACCACAAACATAAAATACTATATTAATGACAAGAATAAAAAAATTATATGCATTGACATAGAAAACAATCTCTTAATTAAATATAACATGCATTTAAGAAGGTTTAGGTAAGATGAAAATCAGAAAAAAAGCCTTTGGGTTTAGTGATTAGTGGATGATTATGTTCCCAGGCTTGTCCACAAATGTAGACTTACCTCCAATGTACAGAAACATATAATCCTATACTAAAGATGTTAAGATGTATACATCCTAACCTCTAGATGGAATCATAATTCTAGAGGAAAATACATTCAGAGTTTCAATTCAGGATTCCATGAATACATTTTTCCCTCCATCACACTGGAATTGAATACTTTTCCTACCTACAAATTGGACTCCTCCAACTCCAAATCCCTAGTGATAATCTCTTTGGGATTCCAACAAAGCCTGGAGAATTTAAGGCAAGCATAAAAATATTGGGAAGTTGGTCAGGTCAGTTGGGCCAAAGAATTGGGATAGGAGTTCATGAGGTTCAGGACAACGACAAGGAATTCTTAGGGAGCAGGAGACCTTTCTGCCAATGTAAAAGTTCCTGAGGACACTTTATCATCTTGGTTCTTTCTTAGGCTAGGGTTGGAAGATATGGTAAAAGGAGGCTTGCTTTATTCTTTTGCCACTACCAATCACCAGATCAACCACGTGGGATAAGCTTTGCCTCAAGGTGTCCTGTAGTGGTCTTGGGTCAAGACAAAACTGGTGAATGTTAATTGAATAAGATTTACACTCAGGAATAATGATGAATTCTCTACAAAGTAGTTGTTGTTTTTTTTAATTTGATGTGATTTTGTTGGTTTAGGGAACTTCTGATCAAGAGACTTCCTCCACGAATACAGATTGGTGCCTGCTCTGTGATTTATCATGTTAGACACTTGCCAGGAGAACTGGTGGTTTAAGTGACTTGTCGCACAGCTAGAATGTATTAAAGGCAGGACTAGAAGCCCTTTCTTCCTGACTCTAAGGCCAGCCCTGAATATGCTAGACTACTTCTCTTCAAAGCTTGTGATTAGGTTTTATAGTATGAAAATAGGACAGGGTTAAATTTGCATTATTCTGCTGTACATACAACATAAATATTTGCTTGCTCTTGTATGACACAGTTCCCCCTTAGCATCAGATTATTAGAAAGGAGTTTAGAGAAACTTGAAGTAGGTCATGGTGTACAGGAGAAAACCATTGAATTAATAAATTGTCATTGAGCGTCATGAATATAAAAATGTCAAATGGTTAAATTTGCATTAATCACCTGTTAAGTCCAACATCTGGGCAAGAAATAAAAAAAAATCAGATGCTTTGAAAGAGGCTATAAATGTATTATAATTTGCATCCAGGAGAAGTATATAAATTAAGGAGGGAGAGATTTTATAGATACATAATGGTAGGAGTTTTGAGTTTCTAAATTATTTGGCATGTGTTTTAAAGATGAAGTATTAATGAAAGATTCTGGAATAAGAATACTGCAAATGGAAATACCCTGTTATTTAGGATTTATTTTGCATTCTGTGGAGTTTTAAAGGAAATAATTTTCTGGGGAGAAAAGAAAAAATCACACAGGGTTCATTGGGGATGGATATAGGTGGATATTTGAAAATGACTGTTGTAAAAACAAAGATATCACTAACATTTTGATTGTGTGTGGGGGTGTGTGTGCGCGCACGTATGTGCTTGGGGGATTGGTTTCCTACATGTTTTCTTGTCATTCTTTTATCTATGCAACATTTAACTGATGTCATTATGTAGCCATAAAATCTTAGCCCTCCTTAATTTATGCAGTCTTTTTAAATTGGAATTACAGTGCATTTATAACCTCTTTCAAAGCACCTAATATTTTGTTTCTATTGCTTGTCCAGATGTGGACTTAATAGCCAAATGATGCAAATTTAACCAGGTCCTGATATTTTCATATTTATGATACCCAAGAGGAACTTATTAAAATCATTGTTTTTCTCTAGCACTAACTGGAGTTACTTTATGTTATTTAGGATGAAGTAAGCTTAGGAACACATACATACGTGTATACGCATAAACCTATACACACACGTGTATCCATATCCATGCATGTATATACATATGATTGTTCTTGTTAACCAGATACTAAATTCTGTTTTTCCAAATGCTCCTGAAGGGTGGTAAACATTGTCAGTGTCATTAAATCTGGTGCCCTAGGGCAAAGCCTACATTGCCTCACCTACTTAATGTTCTAGGATTTAGAACAGAATAGTAGGTAGTGGGAAAAGGCTTGCTTCTCCTATGTACACAAACATGTAGATACACACAGGTATATGTATATGTGTACATACTTATATGTTTGTGTTCAAATACATTTCCATACGTGTACAAGAAAAATATTTCTGTAGGATCTTAGCATCTTTGATCAGAGCAAAATTACAACTCTTGAAAATGGTGCACATCCATTTCTGGATGATATTTTGCTGACTTCTGTTTGACTCATACTTTGACCAATGACAAATACTAGTCTTGGTGAAGTTTTTGTCTTCTTTGCATCCTTGTATTTGTTGTACTATGCTTTCCTTTTTCTGGGAAAAGAAGTGTGAAAGAAATTTCCCAAAGCATATGTCTTCACTTGCCTAAGCTATCAAAGTTTTATTTCTTTCAATCCCTGCAGTTGTAGATGTTATTTTCCAATAAGACAAATGGAATGATCCCTCATGTGTACAATCTTGCATCTACTATCTCTCATTCTTTCTATTTTCCTGAACATAAACAAACTCACTGTTATTACAGGTTCCTTAAGAAATAGAAATAAAAGTAAGGTAAAACTCTAAAAGGCAACTCTTAAACTCTTAAGATCTGGGTCCACAGGCCAAAGGTAGGGTCAAACTTGGCTTATTACTGTTATCATTAGTATTTACTATCACTTAGAAACAGTTATTGGAGGTTCAAAGGCCACAGTCAAATTTAAAATAAAAAGAGTTGAGAGGAGAGAAAACATGTTTGTTAAATAAAATATTTGAACTTCCTATGGCTCACCATGGACAAGGGTTGTGACATGCATAGTTATTATGAATCTTAGGTTACTGTGTTAATTAAAAGGATTGGCAAAAATTTTGGCTAACTGAGTATGCAAAAGCAACTGTGTAAGGGCCTGGAGACTTCAGCAGCAGTGTTCCCAGATCTGGTACTATACTTTAAAGATGTTTTCTGGAGGCTCTTTAAGATACCTTTTCCAGTGCCTTTCCCTCTGCTATAATGGAAACCACCTTTTAAAAGTGATTGTTTTTGTTCAGTCATTTTCAGTCATGTCTAACTCTTCATGACCCCATCTGGGGTTTCCTTGGCAAAGTTGCTGGAGTGGTTTGCCTTTTCCTTCTCCACCTCATTTTTTACAGAAGAGGAAACTGAGGCAAACAGGGTTCAGTAACTTGCCCCGGGTCACAGTAAATGTCTGAAGCCAGATTTGAACTCAGGAAGATGAGTTTTTCCTAATTCCATCCGTGGCACTCTCTCCACTGTGCCACCTGATTGCCTTTAACAGTGAAGCACAGATCAAATCAGCACACTGAAAATGTGTACCTCATTCTGCATGGATAGCTCACCACTTCTTTTTTGAAGGGAGGGAGATGTGCTTCACCCTAATTCCTCTGAAGTCATGATTGGTCATGGCATCGACCACAATTCTGATCTTTCATTGTTATTTCAGCATTATTTGTATTCATTGTATACACTGGTCCCTTTCTTCCTACTTTACTCTATGTAGGTGTAAGATTCCCTGTGTTTCTCTGAATTCTTCTTGTTCATCATTTGTTGTGGCTCAAATAATCTTCAATTTGGAATCATCCATGATTCACAATTGGTTCAGCTATTCTACTATTGATGGATGCTTACTTTCCTTGCAAATTCTTGGCTGCTATAAAAAGGACTACTATAAGTATTTTTGGCTATTTCAGAATTTTTCTTTGTCTTAAATGTCCCAGTAACAATATCTTTGGGTCAACAGATCTGTACAACTTAATGACTTTTCAAATGTAATTCTAAAGGGTTTTCCTGAATAATTGAACCAATTCATAGATCCATCAACACATGAGTGTTCTTGTTTTCCTACAACCCCTCCCACATTTGCCATCCTATCTTTTGTTAGGCTTGCCAATTCATACCTTTTCTAAAACAACGCCTTTTCTTTTTTACAGACTTCTGAATCAAAAGTCTCTAAAATAGTCATGTGATATACAAAGTCTTGAAAGTGAAATAAAAATTTACAAACAAGTAATTTTTTATGAGATATATGCATACTTAAATAAACATTGGACTAAAGAGTGTACTTATAATATCCCTTTGAAGTGTTGACACCATAGGGTCTCAGTTATGTGGCTACAAATTGATTCCCTCTCAATTATCATGTATATAGTTGAGATTACTCCATTGTTAAACAAGTTAGGTTTTTGTATCTCTGATCTTAATTCCTCCTTGGCAGGCCAATGAGTAATTAGCTCCTATTACAGAAATGTGTTTCAAAATGGATGAGGCTCATGTGACAGTTATGGAGAAAAATCACACTTACAGCACACAGGTGATTATTAAATTGTTCATTATTACAGTTCTCTTGTGTTTCTTTTAAATTTAAAACCACATAGATGAGAAAGTGCTGAAGTTTTCCCTACCATTTTAACTGTATTATGTACTGTCATTCTTCGAATGTGGTAATTGATCAACTCCAGGATACCTTTTTAAATAATTAAAATTTTGCCTTATGAAAGATCTTTTCAATCAGCAACATAAAGGCCGCCATTACTCAGAGAGACACTTGGTTGGTCAAGTTCAAGTAATTTGCTTTAGAGGATTAAGGTTAAAAATGCTCAAATTGCAATTGCTTTGAAACCTACTACCGATGCCCTAGTTCATTATTCATAGTGATATGGGTATTATGAAGGTATGGCATCTTTGACTATGCAGATATTTCTTATTAACCTTACTATATGCATGAAAAATACACATACACACATATACATACATACATACATACACACGTATAAACATAGACATATGTCTGTATGATTAAAAAGATGAGATTTCAAAGCCTGTAATATCTGAATTCATGTTTAGAACATAATGCTAGTCTTAGCATTGGTTTTTGAAAACTACACAGAAAGGTTTTGAAAATGTTATGCTTTTGATATATTCTCAAGATTCATCATCTGTTTTTCCTTTCCTCTTACCCTCTTAAAAATCGGAAGTTTAATATACTTTTATATTTAACTGTTGGTTTGATGTCAAATGGAAAATATTCTTGGATATGGGACTAAATCCACAGAAAAACATGACATTGACCTTCTCATTTTCCCCAAATATTTTAGGCCCTCACTATCTCTTCCCTGGCTATTATTAGCCTCCTAACAGCCTCCTAACATGTTCTCCCTTCCTCCAGTCTCTGCTGTCCAGCCTGTCCTCTCACACTTGCCAAAATAATCTTATTTTGTTGCATTTGGTCATGCCTCTCCTTTACTCAGAAACCAGTGGCTCCTTGTTAGCACTCAGGAGCAAAGCAAACTCCTAAAGTCACTGTATGAGGCTTTCTACAACTTTTCTCTAACCTACCCTCCCAGAATTACTTCACATTATAACCCTCCATCTAGTCCATGTTTTAGCCAAACTGGACAACTAGCTGTTCTCTAACCTCTGAGTGCTATCTCTCTTCTCTGTAGATATATACCAGTCGTGGCCCATGACTAGAAAGTATTCACTTTTCATTTCTGCCTTCAGAAACTTCATTTTCCTTCAAGACTGCTTCTTGCATGAAGCCTTCCTTAATTCCTTCAGATAAATGTGGTCTCTCCCTTTCCAAAGTTTCTTAGAGCACTTTGTCTGCTTCTTTACTCTGCCCCATCAAGATGACTTTGCACTGTCTTTATGATACTATAAGTGAAACAGATGTAGCGTGGAAAGAGTCCTGAACTGGGAAATCAGAAGGAAATGGTTTTCCAGTCCCACTTCTGACACTTTATGTATAACCTTGGACAAGTTCTTTTTTCTCTTTTTTAGCCTCAGTTTCTTCATCTTTCAAATGGGGATAATGATTTTACCAACCTCACAAAATTTTAATGAGAAACATATATGTATGTGTATATACATATATATAGCTTTGTGTGTATACACATACATGTGCATATGTGTGTACATATACATACACACATAGATATATACAAAAACACCCATATACATCCACACATATATACACATATACATACATACACACATATATAAATTCTGGTTGCATGTCCTATCCTTACCACTGAAATTAGAATTTGATTCTTTGAGGATAGAGACTGTGACTTAATTATTTCTCTCTTTTCTATCCGCCAGCATAGAACTCACACTTTGTTCAGAGCTGGGATTGTATCAGTGTGGGGGAACTCCTGGAGTGAAAATTCCCTTCACTAGTAAGGATAGCTACCTCATCTGCAATTTATAGTCTTTAAAGGATAGCCTGTGACACTGAGAAGATAAACGACTTGCCCATGGTCATATGTACCCAGATCTGGCTAATCCCAAGGCCAGTATAGAAGTAATATCATACAGCGAAAGAAAAAAAAAGTTATGCGTGAGTCAGAAGACCAGGGTTTAAATCCTAACTCTGAAATCTTCCTTTGGGGAAGACTTTTAACCTGCCTAGACTTTAGTCTCTTGTCTATAAAATGAGCAGTTTGGCCTCTGAGGTTTCTTCCAATCCCAGATCACTGATTTTATCAGTAAGTAGATACCTACCTGGCACAGTGGATAGAGCACTGGGCTTGGAGTCAGGGAGTTAGTTCTGAGTTCAAATTGGTTGAAGACACTTTACGAGCTGTGTGACCCTGGGCAAGTGACTTAGCCTCTCTCTGTCTGTCTCCTTGTCTGTAAAGAGGAGATAACAATGCCATCAACATCCCAGGGTTGGTGTGAGGGTAGGGGTAGGTAGGTAATACCATAGTGCACAGAGTGCTGGGCCTGGAGTCAGAAAGATTGATCTTCCTGACTTCAAATCTGGCTTCAGACACTTACTAGCTGTGTGACCCTGGGCAAGTCACTTAACCCTGTTTGTCTCCATTTCCTCATCTATAAAATGAACTGGAGAAGGAAAAGGTAAACTGCTCTAATACCTCTGCCAAGAAACTCCCAAATGGGGGCACACAGAGTTGAACCAGACTGAAAAATGACTTAACAATAACTAAAAATGAGATATTTGTAAAGCATTTTGTCAACCTTAAGTGCTATATAAATGCTAGGTCTTCTAATTATTATAGCTATTATTATTATTATCATGATGATCCTTAAGCATTATACAAGGCTGAATCTTGCTCTGCAAAGTGTATATAAATAGTATTTCAAAAGTTTTTTATTATGTACCTACTTTATGCAAAGCACTTTCTTAGTTGTTGAGGTTACAGAGATAGAACGTGACTCAGACCCTGTTCTCAGGAAGCTTACAATCCTCAAAAGGAATGAGATACATGTGTAGCAATGTAATAACTCTAATATAACTAAATATCTATATAACATGATGGTACCATTTAACTGGTATAGTAACCCCATTGCTTCTAAGACTATTTAGTTTTTATTTTATATGCAGGAGGGAAAAAATGGATTTTAATTCCCTGTGTGTATTGTAATTTCCACCTTCTTTTTGAAACAACAGGAAAAGAATCACCATATTCAGGATATAGTGGAACAAGGGCACAAAGTTGATTAAATGAAAACAACGTGCGATCTCCTGAGCTTTCAAAGGCAATGTAATGAGTTTCTCACAGGAAAAATAGCCACCACATAATGTGCCCCTGGCCCTTTCACTTTTAATATGCTATTAAATTAAGTTCCTTAGGCCCTTAACCAAAAAGTTCTATCCCAAAGCCACTCAAAAATTATGGATTACTTCCAGATGATTGTAATAGTTGGCTGAAATGCCAACCTGTTTAAATTCCCTTTTGCCAGTGATTATAGAATTCTGAGATTCTATGGGGACCTGCAAAATTTGTCCCCCAAACTGTTTGATTTATAAAGTACTTTATAGATCCATGTATAAGTAAGACATGGGCCCATACATTTTTATAATGGCAATGGGCCCCAGGTATCTATGAGAATTGAGGCAAATAACTTCACTAAGTTAGTCCTCAAGTTCCCATTTCTGAGACAAAGACATTGGACAAGAACATGGGTTTTCAACTTGGAATCCATGACCTTGTCTATGTTAAAGAATATTTTTGATAACTGCATATGAATATAATTTTTTGGTAATCCTATGTATTTTATTTTGTGCATTTAATTCTGAAATTCAGAGGTTTCACCAGACTGACAAAAGGTGACTAAAAAGAAAACCAGTTAAGAACCCCTGGACTAAAGTTTCTAATATTTTACGGTTCTGGGGTTCTCTGATAGTAACAACAATAGCTGAAAATTCCTGAAAATTTTGCTATAGGGACAGACAGAAGTCTATTTTCTAATCCTATTTCTGACATTAACATAGTTAAGACAGACAAGAGAAGTCATAATATTCATTCCTGTGTACTGTAGCCCTTTATATATTTTTTAATTATCATCATCAATAAGTATTAATTACTTACGATGTGATAGCTACTGTGCTGAGAAAGGTGAAAAAACATGGCCCCTAGCCTCAAGGAGCTCATATTCATCAAATATTATGTTATTTTATTATTTTATATAGCATTTACATATATTATATTTTCAAACATTCAAACAACTATGTACCTATAGTACATATACAGTATAAATGAGCAAATGTGGAATAATCTCAGAAGGAAGGCATTAGCAGTGGAGGGTAGAGGGAAGGGGAGGGCAAGATCAAGAAAGGTCTCTTGTAGAAGATGGGATTTGAGCTGAATCAAATCAAGTCAGCGAGCATTTATTAAACGTTTGCTGTTTGCTGGATACTGTATTAAGCATAGGGATACAAAGAAAAATAAAACAATGCCTGCTCTTAAGGAACATTATATTCCAGTTGAGTCTTGAAGGAAGCCAGGAATATTTTAATTATTGGTTCAATTTCATTAGAATTTAATTGAGAGGATTCATACTCTTTCTATATAGTATTCTATATAGCCACCAAGTACTTGATAGAGGTAATTACATATTATATCCACTTTGTTTCACTCATAAGAGTAAAAGAATGTTTAGCCATTGAAAAGCCTCTCTATAGAGTTTTTGTTTTGGATTTATTATTTTTTTTTATTTTTTGGCCATCTATACTCCTCAAACTAAAGTTCAGATAATCATCGTGCATTGGTCTTTCCTTCTTCCTCATTTTCAAATTAAAAATCGTTAGAGTGTCATCTCCTCATTGCTTGGGGAAGATGGCAGATGAATGCACATGACGAAGCCCATCTACATTATTGCAAAATAGTAAAACATGCCAAATTAAAAAAAAAAACAGAAATGAGAAGAAAAGAAGAAGACTGTCACAGGAAAAAGTATTGTGGGAAAACTAACAGATTAAAGAAAAGAGTGAAACAAGTTCCCAACAAAATGAACAAATAGTACTCTCAAAAAGAGAATTCAACTATACCTCACTGAGGAAAAGAGTAGTCATAACCCAAGAACCTTCAAGAAGCTGAGAATCACAATAAGAGATGTAAAAAAATAAATGGCACCTATAAGACTGGAAAAAAAAAAGATCACTGAAAGAAGACTTTGAAAAGACACGCATGACAATTCACAATTTAGCAAAGAGGAATCTTTCAATGAGCAGTGTGGTTCAGAGAGGAAGAAAGAAAATGCAGCAATGGAGGAAATAATAGAGATTGAGATAAAAATGGCAGAATTTGGAGAATACTTTAGATTTTTACAAACTAAAGTACTGGAGTTAGAGAATAGAGCTTGCTGAGATATTGTGAGAATTATTGATCTCCCAGAAAAACCCAAGGAAATAAAGATTCATTCAAGTAAAATGTCTGGAAGTACTGGAGACAGAATGGTCTGAACAAATTTATAGAATCTGTAGTATAATGACAGAGAGAAAATCCAAATTTAACTAATCTTAAAAAATACCCCTATTCCAGATTTGTGTTAAAACAACTTCTAATGTTCAGGAAGAAGCAATTTAAATATAAGTAAACATTTCTAACTTCCCTAAACTGCTTAATTATACTAATGAAAAATTGAGGCTAGAAATATATGTGTGTATACGTGTAGTTGATCTTTATATGCTTATCTATGCATATATATATAATACATATTAGCATCTGTATGAGGGAAATTAGCCTGAACTTTCAAATTACCTGTCTTTTAAAATGGAGTATACTCTCCTATGAGAGATGGAAGTTCTTCAAAATGGTTAGACTTTTCTTTCTTTCCTACCATAATGGACAGATAGGTAGGGTCTTTAACATTCAAAAGGACTAAAGCAGCTAACACTTGAGACAAACTGCAAATAATAAGTAAAGACTGACACAATTTGTAAGCTAAAAATATTCTACAGCTTTTAAGTAATGTTGAGTGTAATGGTCATTGAAAATACAAAGGCTACGGGGCAGCTAAGTGGCGGTGCATAGAGCACCAGCCCTGGAGTCAGCAGTACCTGAATTCAAATGTGACTTCAGACACTTAACACTTACTTAGCTGTGTGACCTTGGGCATGTCACTTAATCCCATTGCTTAGCCAAAAAAAAAATATGAAGGCTAGGAGACTGAGGAATTTCTTGAAGTTAGAAATGACAGCCTTAGATCATCTGGAAGACCAAGGAGAAGGGAGGAGTTGGCAAGTGAAATGATATTTTTTTAAGTGTGTTAAAAAGAGTTTGGGGATGTGGGAGAGAAGGTGACTTTTAAACCACATTTATGTCTGGGTTAAGCTAGGAAAAAACAATTTTTAAAAAAGATCATATCAGTAAAAGAATTCGGAGAGGAAAGGTGAATTGTGTGTACTTTCGGGGCTTAAAACAGCATTGTAATGAAGAAAGATAAACTTTATTTGTGTTATAGATGAATGAAAATTGGTAATAACTGTGTGTGACTGCAGAGAGTAAGATTAGGTTGTTAAAAACAAAAGATATAATACCTTAGAATCTAATGGAAGTGAATAGAAACTTCAAAATTGAATGCTAATGTATTAAGTTTACCAATAAAAAGGAAAAAAACTAGGAAAGAAATTTTGTACAAATAAGAAAAATGCAAATAGAGTAAGAAAATATGTGGAATGTAAAAATGTAAAAATTTTCAATAAAGCCTGACATCCAAAAGTTAACTTCAAAAAAATCCATAAAGCAAAGAACCATTCCTCAATCGAGAAGTGGGTCCAAGTGATATAAATAAACAACTCTCAAAATAAGAAAGACAAACTATCAATAGCCATCCAAACAAATGCTCAAAATTGCAAATTAAACTCTGAGATAACAAATTGTACACATTAAATTTGCAAGGACAGTGTAAGATTAAAAAAAAACATCAATATTAATGGAATGTGAGAAAATAAGAACACTGATTCACTGGTGGAACTGTGCATTGATCCAACTATTTTGGAAAACAGTTAGGAATAATGCAGGCTGGGTTATGAAATTCTTCATGCCTGTTGATCCGATGATTTCACTATTGTATTTATGTTCCAGGGAGGAAGTAATTTACAGTAAGAAATGAGTATTTCTAAATGATATCTTCAAAGCAGCTCTTTTGTAAAGTGGCAAAGATTTGGGGGGGGGATATGTGCTTAATAATTGAGAAATGATGTGCATATGAATGAAATGCATTATTACTAGAATAATGACTATGAGGAATTCAGAGAAATGTGGAAAGACCTATATGAATGATACAGAGTGAAAAAAGTAGTTCTGAAACGGTAGTGTTTTCAATTACTCTGACTGTATAAATCAAGTTTGTGTGTGAGTGTGTGTGTGTGTGTGTGTGTGGCAATTGGGGTTCAGTGACTTGCCCAGAGTCACACAGCTAGTGAGCGTTGTGCATTTGAGGCCGGATTTGAACTTGGGCCCTCCTGGCCAGTGCTCTATCCACTGCCCCACCTAGCTGCCCCATAAAAAAGCTGACTTTAAGCAGTAATGGAACTCATCAGAAACATTGGTCAATTGTATATTAATAATACACATTTCTATCTTATTAAAAAACAAATGGTAAACCACCAAGGGGCAAAGTTTCATGTAAAGTATAAGCTTTCAGAGTGTGTATTGTTGGGGTTTCAAGTGTGACTATACTAGGGTTTTGTATGATGCACTGGATAGAATTTATTATTAAAAAACTCATTTTGCATGACTACACATGTATAACCTAGGTCAAATTTCTTACCTTCTTAGTGAAGGGGCAGGAGGAGGGAAAGAATTTAGAACTCAAAATTTGAAAAAAATAATGTTAAAATTGTTTTTACATATAATTGGGGAAAAATAAAATATTAAATAAAAAAAATAGACAGCCAAAATGCATGTATCTCTGAGATAACTAATCATAATGAATGATCTGGAATATAATGAAAAGAGTTCTCAACTTTGAACCACAAAACATACATTCGATTTCTTGCCCTGCAATTTATTAGTTAAGTGAGCTTAGATAAGATGTTTCAACTTTCTGGTTCTCAGTTCCCTCATCTTTAAAATAAGAGGCTATGCTTGCTGGCATCTAAAGTCATTCCAGCTCTATTATTCTGTGATTCCCCCATCCCCATCTATATTCCATAGAATCATAAGATTTTGTACCTGGAAGGGACCTTAAGGATTAACTGAATCCAACAAATATGCACTGAGATTTGGATATCGTGCTAGTCCACATGGATACAAAGAAATTGACCAAATGTCTGCCCTTAAGGAGCTTCTATTCCATTTAGGGTGGAGGAGGATATGTCCTGCTGCGGCACGGTAGAGTACTTTCCATTCTCCCATTCCACCCCCACTTCTTTAAGCCCAGTTTCCGTGAAATCAGAAATCTAGTTGCCTTGACTGAGTGACTAGATCAAAGCAGGAGATCTGATGATTTTTTGGCAAGACCTTGCTTATGCCAAAAAAAATCAATTACTCCCAATTGCTTTTTAAAGGTATAAGAACATCAGCATTTATACATCTGTGTGTATGTATATACATATATATATATACATATATACATGTATGTTTTATGCATGTTTTCACCCCCTATGCACAATTATATTGTGAAAAACAAAAACAAAAAAAATCCCTACCTACCTATTCATAAATAGGCTTTGCATCTTTTGTCCTGTCTCTCTTCCCTCTTTCCTTCCGACAGACTCTTCTAGGAGGTAGAAGCAAGGGACATGATTGCCTGGGAAAACCAATTAACTCTGCTTCTGAGGCAGAGCAGGCATTTCCCAAAGAAAAACACTTGCCTCCTGAAATGATCCAACCCAGTTGGTGGGGAGGGAGGTAGAGCTTTTATTGTAATGGGTGATTAACACAGCTGGCCAAGGTGGGGGCCGAGTAACAATGCTGCTGGGAACAGAGCTCCAGCTACAGGTGCAGCCATTCCAAGATTTATTTTTTTAAGACCTACATCCACAAAATGATCTGTCCTTAATCTAGTTCTGCCTTAAGGCTCATGCACAAAGCTTTCACTTCCCTTAAAACAAAAACAAAATCATTCCATGCATGTAGAAGATATAGTTTTGCAATCTTATTCTATAGGCATATAAATAAAAAATATATAAACCACCTTCAAACATTTTACCAAGGAAAATGGTACTTCCCTATAGAGACAGCTCCTTTGGTTTTTAAGAGAGCAAGTGTGCTGAGCCCAGATATCCAGATGTGTAAGCCTGGCAGTGAGATACTAAAGGGATGTACATTATTTATTTCATTTTTGTTTTTACTCAATGCACTAAGGAAAAAAATTTTTTAATTATTTTTTAAAACTTCTGAACTTAATGAACACCAAAGAAAATGGGTTTTTCCACCTGCAAAGTAGAGCAGAGAAAGATGATTGTCTATGAAATTGTAAATCGGTATCACGTACAGCATTTTTTGTTTTAGGTAGTTAACCATTCAACTAACGTTTGTCAAATGTCTAGTATGTGCCAGCTACTATGCTAAGCACTGGAGATATGGGGAAAGGCAAATAAAGGTCTCTTTTCTCAAAGAATTCACAGTCTAGTGTCACATAACCAGTTCAACATGTAATTTTCAAAGCTGTGGACTAAAAGCGTGCTATTTAGCAAGAAGCACCATGGCATAGTCGATAGGGAGTCATTAAGACCTGGCTCCATGTCCTATGTCTGATATATGGTGAACGTTGTCAAGTTACTTAACCTTTAAATGGCCCCAGATAACTTTCCACAATAATATTAATTATGCACATGAATAGATAAAGTTTCTCTTAGGAACAAAAGTTTTCATGGAAGACAACATCCCTTAAAGCCTTCAGTTTACTCCTCTGATGTAGCCAATTTGGTCATGATTCCAGTCATTAGTATAAGAATTGCAAGAAGTCATAGGGCATGCCCTTCAGATGTTGGCACCTCCAGAAGTATGGGATTAGATTGAGTAACACCCATGCATATAATAGGTTTCCAAGCTTACAATTTACTTCCTAACCTTGAACATCAGTTATTAGAGTCTTTTTACAAATGCTTTGAAAGATAAAATATTCAGAGGCCTTTTCCTTGTATTATTCTTTTATTGTTCATTATTTTTTCCTTACTATACTTGTATAGCACTGGTATTTTCAAGGATGTTGAGTTCTTTTGTTTTGTGCAACCTATTTGGTAAGAGCTAAAATATAATTTAGCTATGCCTCCATGGTTTCAAGAGCGCCCAAGGTCACAAATGTTTTCATACTTTTTTTTAAAATGTGGCAAGTTTTGAAAATCTTCTTCATCCAGATTCACTTCCACTTGTAAACGTGGCACTTTGAGGCTCTGCATTTATGTTGGTGGATGAAGGCCTGACTATTCATGAAATAGATGGTGTAAATGAAAGAGGCCTTTGGTGGTTACTGACCATTAAGGCAGCGTTCTGATAGGCCTGACTTGGTTCTAGAATTGGTTAGCTGCATTAGGGAACCTACGTAATTATTTCCCCAAAATAAGGAGACCTCATCATAGTGTCCTCAAGTGTGGAACTATCATATGTCTTTTTTCCTGTTTATGATTTGTTTTATTTTATCTTATTTTTTAATTTACTTGATTAAGATCTGTTCTTTCAACATTTTGATGCTTAAATGGAGTGGAGGTTTCACCAGGGTGGGCACTTTTCCCACTAATGTAGGAATCCCTCCGTGCCTTATGAGGATATTCCATTCTCATTAATGTTTTCCCTTACATTGTCTATCAAGATTCTTCCCTACACTCTGAAAGTCTTCCTTTTGTTTGTAAATATCTCAGAAGGTACAAATCTAGCATATTGGAAATATATTATCTCTCATTTTCAATAATGAACACACAACTTTCTTGTTCATATCTTCCCTTACGTTTTTTTATGACTTCTTTGCTTCTTGCATGAAAGTTATAGTAAATAATTATGTTTATCATGACACCTACCACCCCCTCCCATGAAACATTCTCATGGGTTTGGGGGGGCTTGTTTGTAAATTTGTTCCTCTGAATTTGTGGTATATAGTGATTCCTAGCTATATATATCATCACCAAGAGTATATTATTGTTAAAACTGTGGACTTTGGGAGTGGAAGGCAATTGGTGATCTTTGAAAACAATGAGAAATAGGTATTTTATTGATTAGAAAATGGTTTACTTGGTAACATTATGGTCATAATTCTTAGCAAAATAAAATGCAGTCAGAGGACCAGGTCATTTACTCATGGTCCACAGACTAATAAGAACAGAAACAGATATCTCATCACTCCTGGATCTATCTTACTCTATCACAACCAATTCAACCAATCATATCCATTGTTCTCATGTGTTGGTTCAAGCTTCACGTACAGATCTGATTCAGAGAGTGATTTGTTTGGGGGTGAGGTAACTGAGGTTAAGTGACTTGCCCAGAGTCACACAGTTAGTGAGTGTGATGTGTCTGAAGTCACATTTGAACTCAGGTCCTCCTGACTCCAGGGACAGTGCTCTATCCACTGTGCCCCCTAGCTGCCCAGAGAGTGAATTCTAAGTGGTATTCATCATGTCACAGTTATATCCAGGAGGAAAAGTTTTCCATTACTTCATTGAATACTAAGAATTATACTCAATGTATAGATTTATCTTACTTTAATGTCTTATCTTACTGTAATATGTTGTATCAAACCATACTTCACCTTACCTAATATAGCATTATATTCTTAAAATTGAATAAAGCTCTATTGAAATAATGGCTAGTCTGTTTAAAGAGGACCAACCTTGAAATCCCTGGTTTAGGTCATGCATTTCACCTTTGATATCATCAAGGGGCAACTGTGCAATGTTTGTAAAGAAATGTAAGAGCTCAAATATAAATTGTGTCAAGGCTGAAAATTGAAAGAAAACAATATTCCCCTTTGGAAAACATAGTAGTGAGGACATAGTAAATATGGATGTGATTGTGTCTATGGCGATCGCCCGAAAATTCAAACATCAGCTCTGATAGAAAACTACCCATGTAAACCCCAGTGGAAATATGAAGAAAGATAGAGGTGGGTAGTGGGGTTTTTTAAGTTGTTTTTACCATTTTTTTTTGTCCTAGAATCTCCAAGGAGTACAGCTCCCAAAACAATTTTTTCAAGTCTTTTTGTTGTCCAAGTTAGAATTGTTTTGAATGGAAAATCTTCGAGGCAGTGCAGCAAACCCAGGAGAAAAGCAGTGTTTCAGTTGCACTCCTGAATGCTTCCTGTTGTACTGGGGGGAGAAAAAAAGAAAAACTCTTTAAAAGGTACAGAGCAGAATATTCCTTTGGACCGGGTTGCATTCTCCAACGAATTCCCAAATGTTTTCATAGCATCTGGAAATCTGGAGAAATGGCAAAACAGAGAAAATATAAACCCACCAGAATGTTGTAGTTCTCTTAGTAACTGAATAGTTAGGATGAGCAACAGTCTGCCAGCTGGCTGCCTCGTGTGAGCTCTGAATAGCATGTGGTCCACATACTAGTCTGTCTTGGTCTTGTACAAATCCATTCCAATATATTAAAATATTATTTTAGTACCTTTTGTCTCCTTTCTCCCTCCCATACATTATACCCCCAGCAGGAGAGATAAAGCCTGGTATAGTAGATAGAGGCTGGCCTAGGACTAGGAAAGCCTGGATTCAAATGCTGCCTCTTGAGTAAAACTAGTTTTTTAACCCCCAGGAAGTCACTTAATCTCTTAGTACTCCAAGCACCTCTAAGACTATGACTATAAATTGCAAAGAAAATGTCATTCTGCATTAGTGGAGGGAATTCTTCTATACTGATGAAATCAAAGGGGGAAAAAACTCCAACCCCTGTGTGCTAATCTTTGTTGTGTTGTTGCTGCTAAAGCATGGGTAAATGCTGTCAGTGCCTTCTAAATCCAGCCCCTTGGGCAGAGCCCCAGTTATGCTGCGCTGATATGACTCTGCCTGCACTTTCTATAAATTGCTTGTCCTTTGGACTGTTGTCATCTAGGTATTAGGTAGAAAGGAACTCTGTCAATGGGATTAAATCTGCTCTCCCCTTACAGGATAAAAGAAAGTGCACCCAGCTGTGAAGATCTTGATCTGAGTGAACATAGGATTGAAATTGGTTTTCTATAGCTCATGTGCAGAGAGGGATGAACAAGCCAAGACATCTAAGCCCCCCCCCCCGCCTTGTACTAATTTAAAAGATAATCAAAACGCCTGAAACACAGTGGGAAATGTATCAGTAAACATGGCTTTGGATTTAGCTCCTTTTATTTGGAAACCGGAAAGGCCGCCAGCCCCGATCTACAAGTGAAATCAGGGCTGGCATAGACTTCTTGAGATGAGTCAGAAGTAATAAAATGTTGTTAGTCGGCATGGCCAGCTCAGTGTCCGCAACATGTGTTCTTGGAGATTAGAAGAAGCGGATATGCATACATTGGACAAATGTTGATTAAAGGGTAGACTTCATAATAGTCTGCAAATGTTTGAAGGGTATAATCATAGAGGAAGGGACAGGAAGTCCCGAGCATGGTACCAAAAGCTACAAATGGAAGCCATCTGATAAAGGGGAAAAGGGAGAATCAAAAATGAATGTCAGGGGAAATTACTCAGTGGTCAGAACTTTGCTCATGCCAGACTCCCAGAGGAAATTGTCTCCCTAGGAAATGGGAATTTCTCAAATCACATTAAATTTGAAAAGGCTAAGTACTTTGTGGGTCATCCTTTGTATTCAAAGATGACTTCAGTGATGCTCTTTCTACTTGTCAGCAACCCTTCAACTCCCCAGGAGGGATGGAGTGTTCAGTTAAATTAAATAACCAATCACTAAACACCAGCAAAGGGCCTTGATTGAAATCTTGGTTCTGCTGTTTCATATGTATGTGACTTTGGGTAAGTCACTTCACATCTTTGGGCCTCAGTTTCCTCATTTGTAAAATGAGGGGTTTGGGCTAGATGACCTCTAAAATCCCTTCCCTCTCTGTACCTATTATCCAAAGAGTCTGTAGCTTCTCACCTGTTTTACTTTAGACAAGTTACTTGGACTCTCCAGGCTTTAATTTCCTCATCTGGAACATGAGGAGGCTTGACTAGGTGGGTTCTGAGTTTCGTTTTAGCTTTAGCTCTATGATACCAAGTTAGGCGCTGGAGACACAAAGACAAAGGAAGAAAACAGTTCTTTCCCTTAAGAAGCTTACCTTTTCCAAAATACCTCCAGGTTACCATGGTCCTCTCTAGGGTGTGGGCTTTTTTTCTGGGAATTCAGTAGGCAATCCATCTGCTTTTAGTCTGTAACCCCAAGGTCCGAACTCTGCCAGCAAACGCCTCGTGTGTGACACAACCTGAAATTAGCCACTATTAATCCACCACCTACTATGTGCTCAGCCCTTTCCTCATGGTGCGAAATAGAGTACAATGTAGCTGGGGGATGGCAGATCTGAAGACCTCAAAGGGCAGAGTGTTTGCACCCTAGGCAGGTATCACATTGGGTTTAAAGAAGAATTGGATCGTTTGCATTTTAAATTATTGTATTGCTAAAATATAAATGTTGTGTAACACTATACAACTTTGAAAAGAAAAATAAACTGTGAATACATAGTCAATGTAAATATTAAATGAAATAAATATTAAAAAAAATTAAAAAGAAGACTAGGAGGTTGGGAAGGTTCTCAGAGTTTGACTGTGGATGCATGGAAGGGAATGTGGGGAGGATTACAGGCTGCATGGTGATGAGTAGACTTGCATGTGAGTATGAATAGTGTTAGCTAATCACAAAGGAAGGATGTTGCTAATGCTACTGACTATTATTGTGAGCAACTAGAAACTTGCTTGGCTTACTTGAGGAATGTTGGGATGGAACATGCTATTTGGTTGACTATACCTACTTCAAAGTTGAAGACCTGGTCTCCATTCCCCTTCCTCCTTATCTGATTGCTAGCTGGTGAATTGGCCTCCATTTCCTGTTGTTTTAAGCTTCGTTTAATTCCTGTATACTTTTACAATGGGTTTTGTCTCCAGATAGAGATGATCTCATTTTTATTGAATTCTGAGTGACTATTTGCTATAAAGGAGTGAATAAAAGAGGGAACAGAGGAGAGGAAGACTTCTTCCCTTGTCTGGAGGTTTGGCATGATTAGCTTTCTGAAACTGCAGGAGTTAAGAATCAATGTGAACCAATGATTGGCTGGAATGTTAAAGAAGAAAGAAAGAAACAAAAACAACATGAGCCTGTATTAACTCCTCTGGAGACACAAAGGGGAACTTTGGTGGCGTAAGAGGAAATCCCTGTCATCAAGGAGCTTACCATCTAGATGAACAGACAGGACTAACACACATGAATTAATCCAACAGTTGATTAGCATTTCTCTGCTAGGCATCGTGCTAAGGTTCTAGACACTGATGCTCAAAATGACTGTAAATAATGAAGGGCTAAACTGTGTGGAACAGTCCAATTATAATAAGCTGGGCCTTATCTAGTCCCTTGATACCTCCGGGGGAATGAAATAAAACACTTTTTGTCATTACATAGTTAACAAAAAGAGTTTTTTCTTGAAGGATACTCAAAAAGGATGTAGCATATGTCTTTATTAGATATGGCCACTCTCTCAGGGTCTGCTCAGCAGAGAAAAATGTGGTATCTCACTTGGCTGTGAGCCATCCACCTAATCTGTAGCTCCATGTGCACTAGTCAGGAAGCCATATCTAGACTCAGGATTAGTCTACCGACCCAATCAAATCTTCAGGATGGTTTTTCTTTTACCTTTTTAATTAATTTTTATTGATTTATTTTAAGTAGCTTACATTTTCTGCTATATCCTTCTTTCTCTCCTCTCTCCAAGAGAACCATTATATACATATATATATATGTATATATGTATATATATATATATATATAAAACATTAAAAAAAGAAAATAGAAAAAGGGGAAAAATAAGCAAAACTGATCAATGTATTGAAAAAATTGACAAGATATGTAATGTTACATAATTGTAAACTCCACACCTCTGCAAATAATTTTTAACATTCACTTTTTTTTTAAATTTTGAATTCCAAGTTCTTTCCTTTTCTCTCTCCCTTCCATCCTTGTTGTAGGTTATACATGTGAAAGAAAACACATATCAAAAATAAAAAAGCAGAAAGAATAAGAAAAATGAAAAATGATTTGTTCAGACTCCATCAGTTCTTTCTCTGGAGATGGATAGCATTTTTCATCATGAGTCCTTTGTAACAGTCTTGGATCATTATATTGTTGAGAATAGCAAAGTCATTCACAGATGGACATCATACAATATTGCTATTACTCTGTACATCATTCCTCTGGTTTTGCTCACTTCATTTTGTATCAGTTCATAAAAGTCTTTCCACGTTTTTCTGAAATCTACCTGCTCATTATTTCTTATAGCACAATAATATTCCACCACAACCACACACCACAACTTGTTCAGCCATTTCCCAATTGATGGACATCCCCTCAATTTCTGATTCTTTGCTACCACAAAAAGAGCTACTATAAAAATTTTTGTACAAATAGGTCCTCCCTCCTTTTTTAATCTCTTTGGGATACAGAATTAATAGTGGTATTGCTAGGTCAAAGGGTATGCACAGTTTGATAGCCCTTTGGGCATAGTTCCAAATTAGTCTCCACAATTGTTGGATCAGTTCACAACTCCACCAACAATGCATTAATGTCCAAATTTTCCCACATCCTCCCAATATTTATCATTTCCTTTTCTGTCTTATTATGCAATCTGACTGGTGTTTTAATTCTCATTTCTCTAATAGTAGTGATTTAGTGGGGTTTTTTTCATATGACTATAGATTGCTTTGTTTTCTTTGAAAACTGCCTGTTTATCTTTTGACCATTTATCAATTGGGGAATGACCTATATTCTTGTACATTTGACTCAGTTCTCTCTGTATTTGAAAAATGAGGACTTTTTCAGAGATACTTTTAAAAATTTCCCCACAGCTTTCTGCTTTTCTTCTAATCTTGGTTGTATTGGTTTTGTTTGTGCAAAAACTTTTAAATTTAATATAATCAAATTTATCCACTTTATATCTTGTAATGCTCTCTATCTTTTGTTTGGTCATAAATTATTTCCTTATGGATAGAGATGACAGGTAAACTATTCCATGCTCCCCTAATTTGTCCATGGTATGACACTTTATGTCTAAATCATTTACCAATTTTGACCTTATCTTGGGATATACTGTGAGATGTTGGTCTATACCTAGTTTCTGCCATACTATTTTCCAATTTTCCCAGCAGCTTTTGTCAAATAGTGAGTTTTTGTCCCAAAAGCTTGTATTTTGAGGTTTATCAAACACTAGTTTACTACGATCATTTACTACTATGTCCTATGTACCTAATATATTACGCTGATCCACCACTTTATTTCTTAGATGGTAGCAAATAGTTTTGATGATTACTGCGTTATGATATAGTTTTAGATCTGGTATGACCAGGTTACCTTCCTTTCCTTTTTTTTTCTTTATTAATTCCCTTAATATTCTTGATGTTTTGTTCTTCCAGATGAATTTTATAATTTTTTCTACCCCTAGAAAATATTTTTGATAATTTGATTGATATAGTACTGAATAAGTAAATTACTTTAGGTAGAATTATCATTTTATTATATTAGCTCAGCCTACCCATGAGCAATTGATATTTTTCCAGTTATTTAGGTCTGTCTGTATTTGTGTGAAAAGCATTATGTAATTGAGTTCATATAGTTCCTGGATTTGTCTTGGCCAGTAAACTCCCAAATATTTTATATTGTCTACAGTGATTTAAAATGGAATTTCTCTATCTCTTAGTGCTGGGCTTTATTACTAATATATAGAAATGCTGATATTTATGTAGGTTTATTTTATATCCTGCAACTTTGCTAGCGTTGAGTATTTCAATTAGTTTTTTACTTGATTCTCTAGGATTCTCTAAGTTTGCCATCATATCATCTGCAAAGACTGATAGTTTTGTTTCCTTATTGCATACTCTAATTCTTTAAATTTTCTTTTCTTCTCTTATTGCTAAAGCTAACATTTCTTGTACAATATTGAATAATATTGGTGATAATGGGCATCCTTGTTTTACCCCTTATCTTATTGGGAAGGCTTTTAGCTTATCCCCATTATACATAGTGCTTGCCAATGATTTTAGATAGCTACTGCTTATCACTTTAAGGAAAGCTCCATTTATTCCTTTGCTCTCTAGTGTTTTTTAATAGGAATGGATGCTATATTTTGTCAAAAGCTGTTTCTGCATCTATTGAGATAATCATATAATTTCTGCTGGTTTTGTTTTTGATATGGTCAATATACTAATAGGTTTCCTAATATTGAACCAGCCCTACATTCCTAGTATAAATCCCACCTGGTTAAAGTGTATTATCCTGGAGATAAATTGCTGTAATCTCTTTGGTAATATTTTATTTAAAACTTTTGTATCAATATTCATTAGGGAAATTGGTATATAATTTTCTTCCTTTGTTTTGGCTTTTCCTGACTTAAGTATCAGCACCATATTTATGTCATATAAGGAATTTGGTAGAAATTCTTCTTTGTCTATTTTTTCCAAATAATTTACAAAGTATTGGAATTAATTGTTCTTTAAATGTTTGGTAGAATTCACTCATAAATCCATCTGGCCCTAAAGATTTTTTCCTTAGGGAGTTCATTGATGGCTGTTCAATTTCTTTTAATAGGGTTAGTTCAGTATTTTATTTCCTCTTCTGTTAATCTGGGCAATTCATATTTTTTGTAAACATTCATTCATTTCACATAGATTTTCAGATTTATTGGCATGCATTTGGGCAAAATAGCTCCTAAATATTGCTTTAATTTCCTTTTCATTGGTGGTGAATTCACCCTTCTCATTTTTGATACTGTTCTTTTAGTTTCCTTCTTTCTTTTTTTAAATCAGATCAGCCAGTTTTATCTATTTTATTGTGTTTTCCCCCATAAAACCAGCTCTTAGTTTTATTTATTAGTTCAATAGTTTTCTTACTTTCAATTTTATTAATCTCGCCTTTGATTTTCAGAATTTCTAATTTGGTCTTTAATTGAGGATTGTTCATTTTTTTTTCTAGGTTTTTTTTAATTGCATGCCCAATTCATTGATCTGCTTTTTCTCTATTTTGTTCATGTGAGCATTTAGAGGTATAAAATTCCCCCTAAGTATTACTTTGTCTGAATTGTCATAAATTTTGATATGTTGTCTCATTGTTGTTATTCCCTTTGATGAAATAATGATTATATCAATGATTTATTGTTTGACCCACTCATTCTTTAAGATTAGATTTAGTTTCCAATTAATTTTTAATCTATTTTTCCATGGTCCTTTATTACATGCAAATTTTTTTTTGCATCATGATCTGAAGAGGATGCATTTAATATTTCAGTCCTTCTGCATTTAAATGTGAGGTTTTTATGCCCTAATACCTGGCCAATTTTTATGTAGGTTCCATATACCACTGAGAAAAAAGTATATTCCTTTCTATCCCCATTCAATTTTTTTCAGAGGTCTATCATATCTAACTTTACCAAAATTCTGTTCACCTTCTTACCTTCTTTCTTGTTTATTTTGTGGTTAAATTTATCTAGTTCTGAAAGGGGGAGGTTGAGTTCCCCCACTAGTATAGTTTTGCTGTCTATTTCTCCCTGTAACTCACTTAACTTCTCATCTCAGAATCTGGGTGCTATACTACTTCGTGCATCTGTGTTTAGTATTGACATTACTTCATTGTCTATGGTACCTTTCAGCAAGGTGCAGTTTCATTTCTTGTCTCTTTTAATTAAATCTATTTTTGATTGTGCTTTGTCTAAAATCAGGATTCCTAACCCAGTTTTTTTTTAACTTCAGCTGAAGCATAATAGATTCTGTTCCAGCCTTTTACCTCTATCCTGTGTGTTTCTCTCTGCTTTAAATGTGTTTCTTGTAAATGACATATTGTAGGATTCTGGTTTTTAATTCACTCTGCTATCCATCTCCATTTTATGGGAGAGTTCATTCCATGACAGTTATGATTACTCTGTTTCTCTCCATCCTATTTTCCCCCGTTTATATTTTTTTCTCTCTCTCCTTTCACCCTGTCCCTCCTCATTAGTGTTTTGCTTTTCGCCACCACCTCCCCCAATCTGCCCTCCCTTCTATCACCCCTCCTTTTTTTTTTTCTTTTCCCTTTCACCTACAGCTTCTCTATAGGGTAAGATAGATTTCTTTACACAACTGAATGTGTATGTTATACTCTCTTTGAGCCGAATCCAATAAGAGTAAAGTTAAAACAATGCTCATCCCCTCTCCTTTCCTTCTGCTGTAATAAATCTTTCATATCTATTCATGTGATATAATTTATCCCATTCTGCCATCCCCTTTCATCTCCCAGTACAATCCTTTTTTCACCCCTTAATAAAAATATTTTTATAATCACATCAAAGTCAACTTATACCCATGCCCCCTGTCTAAGTTAAGTATACTCCTTCTAACTGCCCTAATAAAAATACAGTTCTTAAGCATTACAAGTACCATCTTCCAGTGTAGGTATGTAAATAGTTTAACTTTATTGAATACCATTTTTCTTTCTTGTTTACCTTTTTATGTTTCTCTTGAGCCTTGTATTTGAAGATCAAATTTTCTGTTCAGTCCTGGTCTTTTCATCAGGAAAGTTTGAAAGTCTCCTATTTCATTGAATTTGAATCTTTTACCATGGAAAATTATGCTCAGTTTTGCTGGGTGGTTGATTCTTGGTTGTAGTCCAAGTTTCTTTGCCTTATGGAATATCATATTCCAAGCCCTCTGATCCTTTAATGTAGAAGCTGCTAAGTCCCGTGTAATCATGACTGTGGCTCCATGATATTTGAATTGTTTCTCTCTGGCTGCTTGTAGTATTTTCTCTTTGACCTGATAACTCTGGAATTTGGCTACAATATTGGAATTGGAATTTTTGTTTTGAAACTTCTTTCAGGAGATGATTAGTGAATTCTTTCAATCATTATTTTACCCTCTGGTTCTAGGACATCAGGTCAGTTTTCCTTGATAATTTTTTTTTGATGAGGCAATTGGAGTTAAGTGACTTGCCCAGAGTCTCACAACTAGTAAGTGTCAAGTGTCTGAGGCTGGATTTGAACTCAAGTCTTCATGACTCCAAAGCCAGAGCTCTATCCATTGTGACACCTACCTGCCCCCCTTGATAATTTCTTGAAAGATGCTGTCTGGGCTCTGTTTTTGATCATACCCTTCAGATAATCTAATAATTCTTAAATTATCTCTCCTGAGTCTATTTTCCAGGTCAGTTGTTTCCCTAATGAGGTATTTTACTGGTATTTTATTTAACTGGGGAGAGCACAGACAACTTCCTGGCTTCTCTCCACTATCCACATGGATTTTATTATTTAACAAAAACATTTACATAGTTTGATACGACGTTACAATAACTTTGAGAGTGTTATAATTTTTTATTATATTGGCAGAGCCTAGTCATGAGCACTGAACATTGCCCCCACTCTATGAGTTGTTCTTTTTTCTTTAAGGAACATTTTGCAACTGTATCTAAGCAAGTATGAAGTGCTTTGGTATATTGATCCCTAATTATCTTATTCATTTTGTAGTTATTTTGAATGGGATTTCTCTTTCCATTGTTGCCTCTTAGATTTTATTATAATTGTAGAAAAGCTATTGATTTTTATGGGTTTATTTTGTAGCTTACAATTTTGCTGAACCTATTAACTGTCTCAGTTAGTTTCTTTACTGATTTCTTAGGATTTTCTAAGTAAACTATCATGTCATCAGCAAATGGGAAATAATTTTATCTTCTCTTTGCCTGTCTTACATATTAATTCCTTTCTCTTGTCCCATTGCTATTGCTAGCATTTCTGGAACTGTATCAAATAATTGCAGTGAGAGTGGGTCTCTTGTCTTATTTCTTCATTTTTGGGGAAAGCTTCTAATGTATTCCCATTGCACACAAGGCTTGCATTTAGTTTTAGATATTTATTGTGACACATAAAGGTCCCTCTATGCCTATGCTTTAGAGGGTTTTTATTTTATCAGATGCTTTTCCTGCATGTGTTAACAAATTTGTGTAGTTTTAGATACTTTTGTTTTTAATATGATTAATGATATTGATTATTTTCTTAATGCTCAACCATCCTTGAATCCCTGGTATAAATCCAACTTGTTTGTAACTTCTTGGGAAAATTGCTACAATCAGTTTGACTTTATTTCTCTTTGGTTTGTTATTAATACTGTATTTATCTCATGAAAGGAGTTTGATACTTTTTTTTGAGAATAATTTGAGTAGTTTTGGTACTATAGGGACTATTTTGTAAATTCATCTGGAACAGATACTCCCTTACCTTGCCGCTTTTGGTAGTTCCTTTACAGTTAGTTCTTTTTCTTTTGGTGAAATTGGATTATTTAAGACATCTATTTGGTTCTCTGTTGATTTGGTCATTTTATATCTTTCAAAATAATCATTTTTTTCTCTTTTGTGTTCTCAATTTTGTTAGCACAAAACTGGATAGTAAGGTTTTTAAAAATTTTTTTTATTAATTTATTTTGATTTATCAACAAGCACTTCCATATGCTTTTGAGTTTAAAATTTTTCTCCCCCTTCCTCCCCACCTCCCTCCCCAACATGGCACACAATCTGATATAGGCTATACATATACATTCCTATTAAACATATATTCATATTAGTAATGTTGTAAGTAAAAATTAGAAGCAATAGGAGGAACCACCAGAAAGAGGAAACAAAACTGAACAGAAGAGAAAAAAATAACAATTCAACTTCCATAGTTTTTTCCTTGAATGTGGACAGCATTTTCCATCATGAGGCCTTTGGAGACGTCTTAGATCATTGTATTGCTGGGAGGGGTTAAATTTATCAATATTAGTCATCACACAACGTGGCTGTTATTGTGTACATAGTTCTCTTGGTTCTGCTCACTTCATCAGCATAAGCCCATATAAGTCTTTCCAGGTTTTTCTGAAGTCAGCCTGTTCATCATTTCTTACAGCACAATAGTATTCCATTATGTTCATATACCGCAATTTGCTCAGCCAATCTTCAATTGATGGGCATCCTCTCAATTTCCAATTATTTGCCACCACAAAAAGAGCTGCTGTGAATATTTTTGTACATGTGGATCCTTTTCCCATTTGTATGATCTCTTTGGGATATAGCCCTAGAAGTGCTATTGCTGGGTCAAAGGGTATGCACATTTTTATAGCCCTCTGGGCATAGTTCCAAATTGCTCTGCAAAATGGTTGGATCAGTTCACAACTCCACCAACAATGCATTAGTGTTCCAATTTTAAAAACGAGGAAACTTAAGGGGAAAAGAGGTTGGGACTTACCCATGGTAACATGACTGCTAAGTGGCAGAGTCAAGATTGGATTTCAGGCTTCCTGACTCTAGGGTACTTCCTGACTTTTTCCACACTACCATGGATGGGTAGAGAGGAGTGGATGGATGGATGGATGGATGGATGGATGGTTGGCAACCCTTTCCAAGACACTTCCTAACTATGTCAATTTATTCCATTTAAACTCAGTCTTTGTTTCCTCATCTGTATAATGTGTACAACAGCAGAAGGATTGTACTTCCTGGGTTTTGTGAAAATCAAATTAGGACAATCTACAAAGGGTGTTTTGTGAAACAAAGTGCCATATAAATGACTGTTATTATTGTTCAAAATGAAGCATTGCCTGTATGCTTACTTATTTGGTCTATGTGCTCAGCCCTTTTCCATGATTAGTGAATGTCTAGTATATTGCTATAAGTTGTATTTCAGCTTGCCCCTCGGGTCTTTCTACTCACCTTTTCCGGGTGGCCTCACCCCACAGAAATTGCTTAGGGGAGAGAACCAAAGTCGTCTGTCAAGAGAACAATTTTTCCTACTGCACTTTTTGTGATTCCAATGCCATATTGCCTTGGAGTCTTTATAAGAACAATGGAGACATGGGCATTGTGGGTAATGCACTTTAGTAACATAAAAAAGTCTTGGAAAGGAAACTGCAGTGGCTGGTAACCTGGTTATAAAAAGGAAAGATAAATCATAATGATGTGGTAATTTGAGTTTATATAGTGCCTTTCCTCAGGGAATTCCAAGTGTTCTGCAGACACTATCTTATTACTCCTCTGAATACCCATGTGAAGGAAGAAGTAGGTACTGCTTTCTCTAGTTTTCTAGACAAAGAAACTGGGATTGGCTGAGGGTTATACTTGTCCCGTTGACAGAGTAGAGCTGGGTAGGATATATAGAAATACATCTTTCTCTGATCTTTTTTCTCTAACATGGTTGATTTATTCAGGGAGTCAATGTCTGATTTTCTGAAACAACTCATAAATTTGGTGAATTAACTTGAGTGTTTCCTGCCTGAATCCTCCCCCCATCCCCACCTCTCCAAACACACACACACACACACACACACACACACATACACACACCCCAATACATACCGTAAGACACACAAAGTTGGACTATTCAATCATTTGCATAGTATTATTTAGGTTGCTAGATGAATTTGAAGTCAGGAAGACTTAATTTTAAGTCTTGCCTTGGACACTTACTAACTGTGTGACCCTGGACACATCTCTTAACTTCTCTCAGTCTCAGTTTCCTTATTTGTAAAATGGGAATGATAATATTACCTACCTTCTAGGGTTGTTATGAGGATCAAATGAGTTAACTTAGGTAAAGTACTTTGCAAACCTTAAAGTGCTATATTAATGTTAGCTAAGACACTGCTTGAATCAGACGATGCTTGGAACAGAGCTCACATTCTGACTTTAGGCAGGAAAGTAATTATCCATAACATTATTGATAATGAAAAATTATTGTATTTGAAAATGAGTGATGATTCTTTGCCAAGGGAGGAGAAAATGAGTGTAGACTAATACAATGTCAGACTAGACTAAAGTCTTGGTTACTTTTACTGAATTGCTTCCCACCCCCCCTTTTTTATTACAAGACATGGCTAGTTAGAGGAATAGGGATAAATACATTTTAAATGTAGGTGATATAAAAATAAGTCTAAGGTTACTGTACTGCCCCCCTTCCCCCAAATCTCCTTTTAAAAGAATAGTAATCAAATCACCACTTTCAGTACCTCTGGAAAGGGTATTGTCATGGACTGCTATGGTACTTTGCTCATTTTCTTTGTGATTTCCCAGATCATAATCCATCCCCTACCCCACCTTTGTTCTCCTTATGTAGTTTCAAATGGAGAATATAAGCTCCTTGAGGTCAGGTACTGTTTCACTTTTGACTTTATATTCCCAGCATATAGCAAGTGCCTGATACCTAGTAAGCAATTAATCAATGCTTGCTGAATTATGGGCCAAATACTGTTAGTTAATTACTTATAGAGGAAGGCTCTTAGCAAGCTCTTGATAAATGCTCTACATTTATTCTTTAATTCACTCTGAGTAATGTGTAAAACACAGGAAGGTATCTTTCCCTTTTCTGGTCAAAGGTTGGCTTTCTCATGACATAAAAATGTCAATGGATTAGATGAGTCAATTGCCACCTTGACCTAGGCTTACTCTTCTTCTTCTTTTTTTTTTTTAAGGCAATTGGGATTAAGTAACTTGCCCAGAGTCACGCAGCTGGTAAGTGTCAAGTGTTTGGTCTGAGGTCAGATTTGAACTCAGGTCCTCGTGACTTCAGGGCCGGTGCTCTATCCACTGTGCCACCTAGCTGACCCTAGGCTTACTCTTCTTAATAAGCTCTTTAATACATTGATATATCCCTGACCTCATCAATATGTCAACCCTTAGCTAGGATAGTGCTTAGATTACTGACATATGGTCCACTAACAGGCCCATATTCAGTACCTGTTTGACTCATGCTCCTCTGAAATAGTCCTAGAGAGCCTAGGAATATCTCTATGCTTCAATGAAGTCTCAGTAGAAGACAATAATGGAGACTTGGCTTGATATCATAGGAAGCTTCTCAGTCTACTGTGCAATGGCTATCCATCCCTGAAACTACTATATCATTTATTTAATTTCCTTTTTTCTAGTCTCCCACCCTCCAATGCCCATTGGCAGTAAACATTTCTTCCTAATTCTCTTCTTAGGAGTCTAGAATATGTCAAACTTTTCCATGATTCACTAAATATTCTGAAATTTTAAGTGACTTGTAGTTGAAAAAAGTAAAGATATCCATACCCACCCCAATCCATACTCTTTTCCTCTGTGTCCACTACTCATATAGCTATTTTGCCCATAAGGAAACTCAAGTTTCAGAGGTATTTGTTGTATCAATATTCGCTCAATCACATTAGCCCAAAGGATATGAGAGGACTCTCTATTTTCTCTTGCTCTCTTCAAAAACAAACAGGTGTGGTATCCAATGCAGAAATATATGATATTAAGATGAAGCTACTATATTTGCAGTCATTTTGCTTCTACTATCAAATCATCTTTAATATACTTTAGTTATGAAAAATATATTTTGTTCCTTTATCTACTGTAAGTATCATTCGTTATATTCAAGTCTAACAGAAAATGTGAATTGTCTCTCCTCCTATTTAGTTGTACTCAGTGATAAGAGATATCAGGAACTATTTTTGTGGGGAATAGGGAGAGGAACTGGTGTTTGTGTGTTTGTGTGTGTGTGTGTGTGTGTGTGTGTGTATCTATCTGTATATCTATCCATCCATTCATCCTAACCCAGTGTAGAGTATGGTACGAGCTGATTTAGTTGTAAACCCTCCTATGTATAGCTCAACACTCTTGGTTGACAATTCAGACTAGAAAAAACATCTCAACTAGGGATCCTAACATCATTATCACATCATCTTGAAAGTTAGGTATCAGCCTTTGAGTTTCCTGCCTATGTTGCTTCCGTATGTATATCTGTTGATCACCTCACTTCATAGTTTTAAATGAACCTATAGCAGCTAAAGCCCCTAGGCACCTTATTATTCTGTGACCATACTGCTTGCTGCCCCGTATAGGATATGTTATACCTAGAGAATGGTCTGTGATAGATTGTGCCTCAGCTTGGTCAAATGGGCTCTGTATCTGGATTGGTAGTTGAAGGCTCTTCACTGAACGACAAGGGACATAGTTCAACGAAGCTTTCTCTAGTTACTTAGAAATGAGTTGGTGAGTTCTTCCGATTTCAGCTCATCTGTGTCATGACCGGTACTGATGGTCCAAAGATCTCTAAAACAGCTATGTCAAGGACACAGTGGTTGCTGACCTTGAGACACAGAGTCATCTTTTCCCAAGCTCTTTAGTGTTTTCTGTGTCCAAGACCTCATTCAGCTTACAGCACATAAGACTTCCCTTGGGAAATATCCTCAAACATAGATACACAAGGGAAATTACCCAGTGTCTCATTGTTCTGCTCTGACAAGGTCTTACCCTGACTCTCTTATTTTTCCTCCTAACCAGAAAAAACTCTACAATTGCCATAGTTTATATATGGTAATAAATTAAGTCATAGGATCTTAGCTTTATTTTAAAGGAACAATTGAATTAAAACTAAAAGACGAATAAATGGGAATTTTCATTTCTTCTATTCTTGGTAAGAAGTACAATACTTGAGATTTTGCATTATGTGTATTTTTAAGAAGGATTTGAGGTCCAAAATACCATAATATTTTCTAAGAAATAAATAATATTTAGAACCTTTGTGTTTAATATTTCACCAATCTTTTATTAGCCAAAGGATTTGGAATATCTCATTTGGTCATGGAATAAAAGATTCATGAATCAATTAGAAAACATGAGGAGGAAATTTTGTACTCGTGTGAAACAATTATATTTCAATCCTGATTTCAACATGTAGGATGATTTAAATTGGATCTATACTGAGCCAAAGACCACCAGATAGATGAAAGTTCAGAAATTCAATCACATGATCAATTTATTTCTGCTTTCTATAAAAATAATTCACTATATTTTAAAATGAATAATCAGTAGTTTTATAAGATTGAGAGAAACAAGTGATTTTCTTAATATTAGTGGTACTTTCAAAACAAGATAGCTTTAATCCAGAAGCATGTAGATACAAAGTAATTTCAATGAAGAAATTAATTTAAATAGCTATAGGTTCAAGGATCCAATATATTCCGTGGGGAATTATTTACTCAGTTTCATTTAGGCTAGGACATGCTTTGAATGTTCTTACTTTCCAATTTAAAATTGCAAAAATGAAATATATTTTCCTTTTTCTTCCTGCATCCTATGTTGTGTTAGCCCCTTTCATGAAGCCTTTGGCAGGGAACCAGAATGAATTGGGATCTTCAACATTCTCTGAATCAGTCTCCAGATAAAGAGATCATTGAGCTTCCAAATGATGTTTAAACTCATTATCCTCCAACAGAGAGACATTAAACCATCATCCCCTAGGAGCATTATTACCATGTAACATCTGTAAACATCAGACGTGGTCAGGGATGTTGATGGAATCTACTTTTTGTGAATTTTAACATACCCAAAAGATGATCAAGAAGAGAAAATCAATGAGTGTTTGTCAGTAATGAGACTGTAAGAAGGTCTTATAACCTAATCCCTCTTGGAGGGATGTGATAATGTACCTGTTGAACTACAGAATTGTTTCTGAGAGTAGTAGGATGTGGAGATTATCTAACTGTGTGCAAAAGACGTACAGTAATTGTAATCATTAAAACCCAATCTGGAATCTTTAAGAGATTTCATGTTGACAGTCTTGACTAAAGTCTTACTCTGCTGCCTCCTTGTGGTATGGTGATGACCCGGGCTTTCTGAAGGTCAAGTTCTGGGAGTTCCTCCCAAGACAGAAAGGGACAGAAAGGCTGCAAGAACAGTACTAACAACAGAAAGTAATAAAGCATTGGTTACATGACTTTCATCTATTGGTTGTTGCCTGATATAAGTCCCATTTTAATTCTTCTAAATTGCCTGTAGATCCAGCAATCAGGCAGGCACAGACATTTATTAAAACTCTTCCATGTGCCAGGTAATATGTGAAGTGATGGGGATACAAATTCAAGCAAAAAGATACAGCCCCTGACCTCAGGGAGCTTACATTCTGCTAGGGGGAAGACAAGACATCAGAAAGATCAGTCTAATGAAATGCAAAATAGCTCCCTTTGGCCACTTTCCCTCCCCTAGTTAATCTTAAAGTAAGGAATTTATTTTTGCCCAAAGCAACTCATGAACAGAATAAGTACATGAGTTCATTTGGGAAGGGTTATATCTTCTTGGTTTAGGGAATGCCCAAACACTGTTTTTATCTTTTAAAAAAATCCTATTAAAGTATATTAACTGGTCATTTAAGTAGAATTTATAAAATGCATCCTACGCATGCACTATGTAGGCACTATATTAAGTGCAGGAGATACAAAGAAAAGCCAAAGGCTGTCTCTACTCTCGAAGAGTTTAATGAGGAAGGCAATATGTGAATAATTATGTACAAATAATGAGTGTGCAGGATAAATTGGAGATGATCAGGAGAGGGAAAGTTTTGGCATTAAGAAGTATTCTTACAGAAGCTGGGGCTTTAGCTGAGACTTGAAAGAAGTCAGGGAAGCCAGCCCGGGGTTAAGATAAGGAAGGAAAGAGTGTATCATGAGCTATGCCTGTATCAGGTTTGTCACATGGTAGTTTAGGTCTGATATTGGAAGGAAGTGGAATATTCCATAGGTGATTCAGTAGATAACAAAAGAAGGTTTTCGTGGCTGTAACACTCAGCTTGGGTAGATGTTTCCCCTACTCCACCATAGCTTCCATACATAGATGGTTTGACCATTAGGGCAAGACATAATGATTTTTAAAACCTTGAGACATTTGACAAGTCTGAAGGTCCTCTACTTCAAGTGAACGGGTCTTTTTAAATCCTTCAATGAGTAGGAATTGATCAACATGGCCTGAGTTTACCAAGAAGTCGTGGCAACATTGAGACTTGTTCCCTTGAGATAGTCAAATTTTTTGTTTGTTTGTTTGTTTTGTTGTTGTTTTTTGTTTTGTTTTGTTTTTAGCTAGGCAGTGGGGTTAAGTGACTTGCCCAGGCTCACACAGGTAGTGAGTGTTGTGTCATGTGTCTGAGGCTGGATTTGAACTCAAGTCCTCCTGACTCCAGGGTTGGTGCTCTATCTACTGCACTGCTGTGCCCCTAGTCAAATGTTTTTGAGAAAGAATTTTTACACTTTCAGACAAAACACTAGCCTAATCTCCATGAGAGGGAACACAACTCTGGTGGATATTAGCCCATCACAAAGTAGGACCACTGAATTCAGTCAATTCTACCTTCCTGATTGATAAGTTGGTGGTGGTGCTAAATAAACTGCCTATAGTTTCCCTTTAAAAAACCTTTAAAAAAACAATCATGGAAATACAATGGAAGCAGGATAAAGTAGAGGCAAGAATGCTTGAATTGGTACCAGGCAAAATTTAGATTTCGACTTTGCATCCGTTGGTTACGCTATGACACCACAGACATATCCCTTAACCTCTCTAAGACTCAGTGTCCTCTTGTGCAAAATGGAGCTGAAATAGCAGTAGTGTCTACTTCACAGCATAGTTGTGAAGTAAAAATGAAATAATATATGTAAAAGGCTTCACACATATAAAATACTCCTTACATTTCAATTATTATCATTTTTGAAAAAGTATTAAGAAATTAACAGACACTTCTTCAAAAATAAAAATGAGAATTTCACAGAAATGGATGATCTCCAGAAGAGGCAGTCATGGAATTTTGAGGTGCTAGTGAAACTTTCACTTGTTAGAAACCATGACAACAAGGAAACATGGTTTATTTCTTGACTCAGGGATCAGTAAAGCTATGTGTAAGTTGCAGGAGGTAGCTATGACATATTGGTCACTCTAACTCAGTTCTTTCTTATTCTCTCTCCCCCTCTCCTCTTCTATGACTGCACATCTATAAACTCTATCACTAAAAAGTCAAAGTTATGATTTTGCATGGCACCCAGGAATGCCAGTTTCTTTGCTTTAGAATCACAGTACTTTGCCATTAATATCAAGCAGTTGTTTCCTGATTCCCTAATCTGTGGTTAGTCTGCCAGACATACATAAACTTGTAGAACCTGTGGATTAGAGCCTTGGCTTTATGTTTTCATAGATAGAGTTCAATCCTGGGATTGTCTTAGTTAAAATCTTTAACATCCCTCAACAAAGCTTGCACGTAGGAACTTTTGCATTTGGCATTCATCTGAGTCCCCTTGAGAAAAAGGAAGCGGCCCTTAGAACCCATGCAAGCATTAGGGCTAACAATACATCAAAGATAGAAAAGACTTTAGTCTAGTAGAAAAGGTTATATGTGGTGTGAGAAGATTTGAGTCTGATTTTCCCCTCTGATTTTATTTACCTGTATGACTTTGGTGAATTCATTTAAACCTGTTGGGCCACAATCCTCACTTCTATAAAATGAATGGGCAGGACGATGATGATGACAAAGACAATGACCACCACCACCACCACCACCACTACTACTACTACTACTACTATTACTACTACTACTACCACTACTACTACTACTACCACTACTACTACTACTACTACTACCACTACTACTACTACTACTACTACTACTACTACTACTACTACTACTACTACTAATAATAATAATAACTAACATTTATATAGTACTTACTATGTGCCAGGCACTATACACTTTATAATTATTGTCTCATTTTATCCTCACAAAATACCTGGGAGGAAGGTATACTCATTTTACAGATGAGGATAATCTCTTACACTAGATGTTCTCTCATTATGAGACTCCTTGCTTTGATCACCACCAGGATGGGGGAGAAAGACCCTGTTTCATGCCTTTTGGATGTATATCCAATAGCCAGTCAAAAACTATTTCTTCATCACATGGTAAATGAGCTTGAAACAGTCATAGTATACCTGTTACTTCAGAAATAGAAAGTGAGGCCTCTCCAATCCACATTATCATACATTTCCAAGAGCTTGCCCAATGTACATGTAGTCTCAGGACTGAGCCTTCTGGCTAGTTCTCCATTCCTCTATTATCCTTAGAATCCAACAAAAATTGAAAAATTCAAAGGACCAGAGAACCCTTCCCTCCCCACCAAAAAATTTTCCTTCTGCAGAGGGCTTCCCAAGAACCAAAATACATAATCCTACAGTGCTATGGTATGATAAAAGGGTTGAAGATAGCCCTTCAGGAGAAAGCACTGACTCACTATGGAGTCAATTCCTTTTCCCTCATCCCAGTCCTGAAAAATTTGTGATTAGTGAAAGAGATGATCTAAGTTTACTTTGCCACATTGTGGCTCTTTCTCTAGAGCAGGTTACTCTGGCTGTTGTTCTGTTCCAAAACTCATCCATTTGGCCCAAACCTCATTCTCTTCTCTCCAGTAGCCTTGATCCAAGAAATTCCCTGTGTGCCTGGGAAACGCATATTTTGATCTGCCAACACCACTCTTGCCATTCCACTGTCACCTTGCTGTTGCCAGCTGTCATTCCCCAGCTCCTAGTTTGGCTCAAGAACTCATCCTCACTGCAACACTGCCCTCGTTGGCCAACGTTCCTGAGGCCATGGTATTACATGACTTCCCACAGAGGCTGTTGGCTTAGGGATGGTCCCTAAAAGTTAACTCTCTAGGGAATCAGTGTTTCTCTGGGAAGTCAGATCATGTTCCTTTTTTCTTTTTTGTTCTTTCAGTTCTAGTTCTCATATTCTCTCTCTCCCCTCACCCCTCCCTCTCTCTCTTTCTCCCAAGATCAAATCCAAGGGTGCATCTCAAGTGCAAGAAAATTGTCCACGAGTCAATCACCCTCAAATGTAATTTTTAAAAAATCATTTATTTTCAATATTATTTTTAAAATATGAGTTCCAGATTTTCTCCCTCTCTCCCACCCCTCCCCCACCATTGGGAAGGCAAGAAATGTGACATCAATTACATATGTGAAGTCAATGTAAAACAAAAAAGTAAGAAAAATAAAGTGGAAAAAATATTCTTCAATCTGCGTTCAGACTCCATCAGATCTTTCAATGGGAGTGGATAGCATTTTTCATCATTATAAGTCCCTCAGAATTGTCTTAGATTGTTGTATTGTTAAGACTAGTTGTTATTCACATGATCATCATACAATTGCCACACTGTTGCTGTTACTGTGTACAATGTTCTCTTGGTTCTGCTTACTTCACCTTCCATCAGTTCACATAAGTCTTTCCAGGTTTTTCTGAAAACATCATGTTTGTTATTTCCTACAGAACAATAGTATTCTAACCAACATACACCACAACTTATTCAGTCATTCTTCAATTGATGGGCATCTCTTCAGTGCCCAATTCTTTGCTGCCACTAAAAGAGCTGATGCAAATATTTTTGTACATATAGGTCCTTTTCCTTTTTCTTTGATCTCTTTTGGACACAGACCTAGTAGTGATATTGCTGAGTCAAAGGGTATGTACAGTTTGATAGCCCTTTGGATATAGTTTCAAATTGCTCTTCAGAATGGTTAGATTAGTTCACAACTACACCAACAGTATATTAGTGTCCCAATTTTTTCCACATCCCCTCCAACATTTGTCATTTTCCTTTTCTGTTATATTAGCCAATTTGATAGGTGTGAAGTGTACTTCAGAGTTGTTTAAATTTTCATTTCTCTAATCAATAGTGCCTTAGAGCATTTTTTCATATGACTATATGAAAGGGCAGCTAGGTGGCACAGTGGATAGAGTGCCAGACCTGGAGTCAGGAGGATCTAAGTTTAAATCTGGCCTCAGACACTTATTAGCTGTATAACCCTGAGCGAGTCACTTAACACTGTTTGCCTCAATTTCCTCATTTGTAAAATGAGGGAGAGAAGGAAAAGTTAAGCCATTACAGTACCTTTGCCAAGAAAACCCCAAATGGGGTCGTGATGAGTGGGACATAACTAATCAACTAAATAACAACAAAAATTGATACTTTTGATTTCTTCTTCTGAAAATTTCTAGTTCATATCCTTTGACCATTTATCAATTGGGGAATGACTCATATTCTTATAAATTTGGCTCAGTTCTCTATATATTTGAGAAATGAGACCTTTATCAGTGAAACTTGCTGCAAAATATTTTCCCCCAGTTTCCTGCTTTCCTTCTAATCTTGGCTGCATTAGTCTTGTTTGTACAAAACTTTTTAATTTAATGTACTCAAATTTATCTATTTTACCATCTTTGATCCTCTCTATCTCTTGTTTGGTCATAAATCCTTCCTTTATCCATAGCTCTGACAAGTGATATTTTTCATGTTCCCTTAATTTGCTTATAATATCACCCTTTCTATCTTACTTATGTATCCATTTTGACTTTATCTTGGTATATGGTGTGAGATATCAGTCTGTACCTAGTTTCTGCCAAATTGCTTTTTAGTTTTCTCAGCAATTTTTGTCAAATAGTGAGTTCTTGTCTCAAAAACTTGGATCCTTGGGTTTATCAAGCACTAGATTGCTATAACAATTTCTTGCTATGTGTTGTACCTAATCTATTTTACTGATCTACCCTTTTATTTCTTTTCTAGTACCAAGTTGTTCTGATGATTATCACTCTGTAATACAGTTTGAGATCTGGTACTTCTAAGCTACCTTCTTTTACATTTTTTTTTATTAATTCCCTTGATATTCTTGACCTTTTGTCCTTCCAGATGAATTATGTTATTTTTTTCTACTTCTATAAAATAATTTTGTTAGTTTAATTAGTATAGCACTAAATAAGCAAATTCATTTAGGTAGAATTCTCATTTTTATTATGTTGACTTAACCTACCCATAAGCAATTAATATTTCTCCAATTGCTTAGATCTGTCTTTATTTGTGTGAAAAATATTTTGTAATATTTTTCACATAGTTCCTGGTTTTGTCTTGGCAGGCAGACTCCCAAGTATTTTATATCATCTGCAATTATAAGCAGGGATGTATACCTAGGGCAGAGTGAGTTTTACCTTATGGATAGGATCACTAATGTTAGGAGGAAGGACCCATATACAGTAACTGGGAGTTAAACATGTGAGGTGTTGGCACAGGGAAGCCTTACCAACAAAGGCTAGTCCTGGTGTAGCTTGTGGGTAGAGATATTGTACCCCAACAAAACAGGACAGACTTCTCTGCACTTACCTTTTTGCTTCTGAAATGTCCAGGCCATGTGAAAGATTCCTATACCCTTAGGAGTATTTGGGAACATGGCATGAAAGTCCTACAGCTGAATGATCCCATTCAGCAGATCTCTCAGAGCTGGGAGTGGGGGTTTGTACCTAAGGCCATGCTCTTGGACCAGTGATCCTTTTCTTGGAGTATTGACAGAAAGAGGAATGGACCGTGAGTCACTGACAGGAGACATGGATCTGGCTACAGATTGGAGAAAAAGTCAAAGTGCTTCTCCTAGGAAAATTCAGAACTTCATTTTTTACCTTACCCCGAACCCTGCTCACCATAGACAAAAATAAAGTTTGGAAGAGGCTGAACAATTTTGTAATAAACTTGTGTGCCTGGAGTGCTGTGATCAGTAGTTCATAAGATAAAATGAAAATTAGATCCTTAATCCCTTTAAAGAACAACAAAAAGGATCTGGCTTACACAGGAAAACATTTATAACAGAAATGCAGGCACTTAGGGATTTACTAATAGAATTCAGAATAATCACACACCGCAGACCATTGCTTCAGACAGACAATACCTAGAAGAATCTAACTTATATTGTCCAGACTGCATCTATTGATGAATTGTTTCTTAAGTGGATTCACCTCAATCTCTTAAGTGTCCTGCTCTATTTTCTCTGATGGATCTCCTAGTTACTGAGCCTCTGTTTCTTTCCCTTTCATTCTCTCAGCCTCTCCCTCTAGATTGCAAAGAGAACATTTATACCACCAATCATCAATTAAACAGATAAGCACAGGGGATATTTGGTCTATCTGAGATCATTTTCTAGGAGCACTTTAGGAGAATCACCAAGTACCTGCCCCTAATAGGATTTAGACTAATTTTCTGCTTTTGGCTTAGCACCCAGTTGTTCTAGGGAAGGGCTTATCACTCAGTGGCAAGAAAGCTAAAACTGGTGTCAGAGACATTGACCTCAGGCCTTCATTACTTCCTACTCAGACTATTGCATTAGCCTCTTAACCAGTCTCCGTACCTTTAGTCTCTCAGGGATCTAAACTGTGTTATACATCACTGCCAGATTAATCTAGACTGCCACTCTGGTCATATAATCATCCTGCTCATGGCCTTTGAATGGCTTCTCTTTTCTACCAAACAGTCTACACTCCTCAACTTGAAATCTAGGGCCTTCCACCGCTAGGCAAGGACTTGCTTTTCTCTTCTAACACTAACTGTGTAATCCTAAGTAAATCACAGTTTTCTCATCTGTAAAATGGGGATAATAATAGCACCTATTTCCCAGTGTGTTTGTGAGGATGTAAGGAGATAATATTTGTAAAGCTTTTAGCACAGTGCTTGGCTCATAATGGGTGCTTATTGTCATTGTTGTGTCGTTTTTCAATCTTGTCTGACTCTTCATGACCTCATTTAGGGTTTCTTGGCAAAGATACTGGAGTGATTTGCCATTTTCTTCTCTAGCTCATTTTACAGATGAGGCAAACAGGGTTAAGTGACTTGCCCAGGGTCACACAGCTAGTGTCTGAGGCTGGATTTGAACTCAGGTCTTCCGACTCGCGGCCAGGCACTGTATCCACTGTACCACCTAGCTGCTCCATAGTAGGTGGTTAATAAATGTTTATTTCCTTGCCCCTCCCCTCCCTTCTTGTCTTATATTACATTCTGGCGAAGCTTGGTTACTTAGCATCCTTACACTTTACTACTCCACACCTTCATTTAATTCAATGCAATGCAACCAATAATTTTTGAAGTACCTTATTATGAGCAAGGCATTGAGGTAGACATTGGCTTTATATCTGTATTTCCCTAAATCTTACCCCCATACTTCAGGGTTTAACTCAGGCATTGTTTCCTTCGTCAAGACTTCCCTCATTCTATCCAATATCTTCTGTCTCAGATTTCTCTTGATGGGGTAGGAGGGTCATAGATTTAGACTTGGAAGGGACTTTAGATGCCATCAGATTTAGTCTCCCTCCCCCCCTTCCTGATATACATAAATGAACTGAGGTCCTGAGCAGCCAATTCAAGATTACAAGCAAGTCATACTCCAAATCCCCTGGTTTTCTACTTTATGCATTGTGTACCAAAAGTCTTAGTTTAGTTTTCAGCTTTTAAAACTGCACTAAGACTTTTGGGACATGCCATATTTATTTTATTGGTCTTTTACCATTTACAAATTGCTCTCTGCAGAGCTAGGTAGTGCATGTGCTATTATCCGCACTTTCCAGAAGGGTAAGTGGAGGCCTAGAATGGATAAATGATTTGCCCAAGGTCACAAAGCTAACACATTACGTAACCCATAATTATGAACCCAACTGACATTATTTTCTTAAAAACAGATGAGTAGGATGAATGAAAAAGCTGGTATGGTTCTATAAACATCAGCAGTGCGAAAGCTGAGAATGAAGCAAGGCTCGTGATGAAAGCTAAGGACAACGGGGCGGTTTTTGTATTTAATTTTCCATTCGTTTTTATTTATATTAGGGAAATTTGGAAAATAAGGGAAGAGACGGTAGTGCTGCTCCAGATGAAACTATGATAATGAATAACAGAAGGAAGGTAGAACTGTCCAATTTTTAAGTTTTTTCTGATATCTCTGCCAAGGAGAATGATTCTTGTCTTGGTAGTGATGGAACCAAAATGGCTCATTAGGGAATGATCATGAAGTTAAGAAGAGGAAGAACACGAGTGATCAGCTGGCTCAAGTCATGAGGTCAGGTGAACTAGAACTTCAGGTATTGAAAGAACTAGAAGGTACGAGGATTGGGCCATTGCCAGTGGATCTTTGGAAGATTATGGGGTACAATAAAGGTACAGCAAAATAGGCTGTCCTCATTTTCAAAAAGAAAAACATAAAAAAGAAAGACAATACATTCTACAAAGCATAAGCCAGTGAACTTGACTTTCATTCTTGGCAAAATTTTAGAATACACTATTAAAGTAATGTTAGTGAACCCAACGATATTAGTATTATCCTCGAGATGTTAAACCAAGACAAACAAAACCCCTGAACTATTGAAAAAGAAAATGAACTGATCAGACAGCAGAAGTGAGGGTGAGTAAATGAAGTCTCTGCATTGAATTGGCTTCTAACACATCTGGAGGACTGCTGGAGGATTCGTAAGAAGTTATCTTGTGATGGTTGTTGTTGTTCAGTTGTTTCAGTCATGTCCAACTCTTTGTCATCCCATTTGGGCTTTTCTTGGCAAAGATACTGGAGTGGTTTGGCATTTCCTTTCCCAATGAGAAGTTATGAGATATTATCGAAAGGGATACTATGTGTAAAACACTGCCATGTTCAGCTCACATCTAGACTACTGTGTTGAAATTTAGGTGGCATATTTTAGAGAAAACATTGATAAGCGAAAGTTCGCAGAGGAAGGCAGCCATGATAGTGAAGTTACTCGAATTATTACCAGATAAGAATCAGTTGAAAGAACTAGAGATTTTTAACTTAGAGAAAAGAAGATTTAGGGGGACATGGTATTTGTTTTTAACTATTTGAAGAACAATCATATGGAAGAGGTATTATTTTGTGCTTGGGTCCAGGAGGCAGAATTAGGAATAACGAATGGAAGTACCAAAGAGACAAATTTAAGCATCCTAAAAATTAGAAGGATACACCACTGGAATGGACTGCCCTGAAAGGTCAGTTAGTTAGGCAGCAAGCATATATTAAGTGCTTACCATGTACTCAGCATTGTGCTAAGTGCTGGGGATACCTACCCACGCCCCCAAAATGAAAAATAACATCATCCCTGACCTCAAGAGGCTATGTCTTAATGACAAAGTCTACATGTGAACAACTGCATACATAAAGGACATGCACAGAGTAGATGTTAGTTATTCTGAAAGGTGAAGCATGAGGAATTGGGATGGGGGTGGGGTGGAAGGAAGGATCTAGGAAAAGATCTCCTGCTGGAGGGAGAAGATAGTGAATTTCCTCTCCTTGAAAGTCTTAAAAGAAAAGCTGGATGACTATTTGGGTATATTATAATAGAAATTATTTTCCAGTTTGGAGTTGAACTAGTAGGCTAATGAGGTCCTTTGCAACTCTGAGATTCTGTGATTCTGTAAACTGAGTTGTAACAGAACAGAAAAATTCTAAGAGTTAGACTGGAAGAGGCATCCTACATTCTAGTCTTGGGAAAAGAAGGAACAGGAAAGAGCACACTGAGACCAGAGTATAGTTGGTAATTTATTTTTGGTTGAAATGTAGAGTATGTGAAAGGGGGAGGATCAAATAATAGGAGAAAGATAGTAACCAGATTGTAGATATTAAGCACTTACTGTGTACTACACACTATACTAGATGCTAGAGATATAGATACAAGGATGAGTGCTGAGGTTGGGATCCAGATTGAAAAAGGCTGAAAAGTCAGAGAGAAGAGATGAAATGGAGGCAGAGAGTATAGATAGCTTTCTCAAGGGAATTGGATGAGTTAGAGAGGAGAGGTACAAAGTAGTAAGCTTGAGGGGACAGTAGGATCTAATGAAGATTTTTTACAGATGGAAGAGACAGTAGAAAAAGAGCCAATAGATAAGGAAAGTTTAAAGACTTGAGCAAGGGGATAATTGGGGGTTGCAATATGCTAGAGAAGACAAGAGGGATTTAGATGGAGTGCATATGTAGAAGGATTGTTCATGAATAGAAGTGTCATCTTTTTGTCATAGAATTTAAGACAAGAGAAGAGGGTTGATGATATGCTGTAAGGGGGTTGGGGACCAGATTTTGAAATGAATAGAAAAAGATGAGAGAGAGCTCTTATTGAATGACTTCTCAAAGGACAGAAGTAGAAGGCTTGAGTTGAGAAGAGAAGGTTTGCATAGTTTTCAAGAGAAGATGATATAGAGATTCAATTAGGGAGGAATAAACAGACTACCTTACTATAGGGAGGGCCCACTTGAAGTTTGAAAATGTGAATTTATGCCATGCTAAGGAGTTTAATATTATCTTGTAGGAATATGGAGCCATTGATGAGGTCAGACCTCTGCCTTGGGAAGATTATTTTGGCAGCTGTTGAGAAAATAGATTGGATAGTGGAGAGACTTTGAAGTAAGAAGATTAGTTAGAAGGCTATTATAGCAATCTAAGTAAGAGTTACTGAGAGCCTTTACTAAAGTTGTGACCATATGAATGGAGTATGAGACTTGTGTAAGTAGAATTCACAATACTTAGAGAATTAATTAGATATGGTAGTAAAGGATAGGGAAGAATCAATGTTAGATGTGAAATGTACATCTGGGTGACTAGGAGAATGACAGTATTCTCAGTAGAAATAGGTAAGTTTAGATGAGTGGCAGATTTATTGAGGAGGTAATGAGATCTGTTTTGGACAGATTTAGTTCAAGATCAGAAGGTTTCCATTTGGCAGATGGTCATACATGAAAACTTTATGAGAAAGACAAAGTTAGACATATGGATTTCAGGGTTATCTTCATATAGATTAGACTTCAAATTGCGGTTGATGATGATATCTTCAAGAGATTATATATAGAAAGAAAAGAAACCCCAGAACAGAGGCCTGAGTGACATCCATCCTAAAGGGTCAGGAGATGAATGAATGATTAATCTAGACATAGAAAAGGAACAAACAAGTAAGGAGGGATGAGTAAGAGAGAACAACATGAAAGAAACCAAGGGTACAGAGGATCCAGCAGAATGGTTGGTACGTAATTGTGGAAAGGTAAAAGAGGATGAGGACTAAGAAAAGGCCATAGGATTTAGCTACTAAGCCATCATTGATGTCTTTGGAGAAAGGCATTTCAGAGAGTTTGGGTCAAGAGTTTGCAAAGGCTTAGGAAGTGGGTTGATGGTGAGAAGGAGGAAGATTACTTCCAATAACGCGGCAGTTAAAGAGAGGACAGATACACCGGAGAATAACTTGTGGAGATGGTGGGGTAAGTTACTTATTACTGAAGTTCAAGGAAAATCTCAAGCTTCAACCATTTCATTCATGTTTATAAGGTAAAAACTGTATGCATAATTTCTGTTAGAAAGTTCTTAAACTTATTTTTGTTGATCTTGTACATCTACCTAGCGCCAGGGAATTTCTCCTTTTAAAAAAATTTACCTCTCATTTGTTGGTTAGTTTAGTTGAATTATATTTTCCCCCTTTCTCTTAAATTCTTTATTAAAAGAGATGGTTTTCTTGGTAAAGGGGTAGAAGGAATACATTTGGAAATGGACATTAATAAAAATGGAAAAAGGAAAAACAAACATTTACCTAGCTCTTTGATTTCATTTCCTATTTGTGGCATAGAGAAGGCAGTGTCACATCTGCAAAAGGGCACCAGGAGACTTGGGTCATAGATCTGGCTCTATTTCTAACTATGTGAACTTAGACAAGTCACTTAACTTCTTCTGGCCTCAGTTACTTCATCTGTGGAATTATGAGGTTTAATTAGATGACCTCCAAAGCACCTTCTAGTTAAACGTATGATTCTCTATTGCCCTCAAGGATGATTATAATATTCAAGAGACAGAATTGGGAATGAAATGGACTCCAATAAATGTATATTGGGAAAGCATGGAAAGAAAAAAAAGAGATAGTTTTGATGAGTTTGGAGATACCAGGCTGTTGAGTTCTGAAGCTCATTGTGGGAAAAAAAAAAACTACTTCCTGACAATTTGGTAGGTACCTTGGGAAATTGTTTTAACTTTTTTTTTGGCCCCTAAGCACTTATTCAGTGACTTACTGCTTCAGTACCCAGCGTATAGTTAAGACTCTAAGAGACTCTGGCTCATTACTTAGCATTTATTAAGATAGAGGAGAATAGATATGTGACTGAATAATATGATCTGAATCAATATACAGGAACTATACCTCCTTAGAGAACTTTGAGCTACGTATCTTGAAGGGAAAGAAAATTAAGCCTAAGCACCCAGAAACCAGGTGAAATAAAATGAAATCTTTTCTGGTTGGATGCTGATTCATTCTTTAAAGAAGAAATTAAATATAAAGGTCAAGATCCAATGAAGGAGAACCAAACATTTTAGACTTTGGATACCGTAACTGATATCTCAAGTAATGAAGACAATGCCCTTTTGGCACCTTCCTCAACAGCCATTGATTTCTCACATAGCTTTGTCCATTATATTTTGATCATTTATAATCAATCAATATGTGTTTATTTGAGGCACCTATTTCTTGTCAGGCACTGTGCCACAAAGACAAGCATGAAATACTCTCTATCTTCAAGGAGTTTGTAATCTAGTCAGAATATAGCGTGTACATGTCTGGGTATGTATAAAAATGCATATGCAGTGAATTGGGGTGGAAGGCTCTAGAAGAATCAGAAAAGGCTTCACATGTCTCAAGCAGTAATTGAACTGACCCTTGAAGAAAAGTAGGAATTTTAAGAGGTAGACAGAAGAAGGAGATGTATAGCTGACAGACATGTGAGATAGCCATATACAAATATAAGGAGATGAGAGATGAAGTACTATTCATCAGGAACAGTTAAAAAAGCTAGTTTATCTGGACCATAGAAGGAATAATTGTAAAGATGGGTAATTAAGCTGGCAAGGTAAATTGGGATCAGGTTGTGAAGGGTTTCAAATGTCAAACAGAGGAGTTGATATTGAATCTTCAGGGTAATGTGGAGCCAGTGCAGCTTATTGAGCATAAAAGGGACAAAATCAGATCTGAGTTTTAGGAAAATCACCTTGGCAATTGTGTGGAGGGCATATTAGAATGAGGAGAGACTTGAGGCATGAAGACCAATTAGTAGGCTTTTATAAGAGTCTAGGAGAGAGGTGATAAAAATCTGAATTACATTGATGACTCTATGAGTATAAAGAAGAGGATGGTTGAGAAAAATGTGGAGGGCAAATAAATAAGCCTGAAAAATTGATTGGCTGTGTGGGATATGGGAAAGTGAGAGATGGAGAACGACACGGTGGTTGTGAGTGTGGTGAATGATATTAAGTACCCTTGAAGAAAATGAGAAAGTTCCAAGTAAAATGGATTTGGGGAAGGGGAACTCTGTTTTGAACATGTCTGTGGAACCAGCACCAATTCTATGTAAAATGAAGTCCAAGGTGCTAAGGGAAATAAATAATGGCAATAATAATAAATAACAAATATGTATATGATGCTTTATAGTTTACTAAGGGCTTTACCCATATTATCTCATTTGTCGGAATTTAGATAAAATAGTCCCTGTCTTTGCTGAGCTTATAATCTAATGAAGCAATAAAAAATAAAACTCAGGCAACTATAATATACATTTCATGATAGGTGCATAAGAATTTTTATTAAGTGTACTATTTCAGAGGCATGTTTGTTACTGACTTGGATGTTTTTCTAGTGGTTTTGGGGATGAATCAAAGAAAGTTTTCCAAAAGATACGACTATCTATCTATCCATCTATCTATCTATCTATGGCTTTAAAAAGATATGGAAGAACTCATCTAGAAAGGGGAAGGAATTCCAAATATAGGGAAAATGAGCAAAAATACAGAGGTGAAAGTATGATAGCACTTTGAGGAAACTGAGATCAAACACATTTGGCTGAGGATTAATGGAAGGTAAGGTATTGGGTGGCTCCAGATCATTGCATGCCAGGCAAATGAATCTGAACTTCCCTAAAAATGTAGTAGAAAATCCAGGATTTTTAAGCAGAAAATTTACTGAATCATACCTATGTATAGGAATGATTATTCTAGTTTTTTTTTGAAAGACTGCATTGAGGAAGAAGCAACTGTTGCAAGACCATTGTAATGGTTCATGTAGGTATTAATGAGGATTGAAACTAGAGTGATAGAAAAGGAAATGGAGAAAGGAAACTGGATATTAAATAGGCTATTGAGGTTGAATTAGCAGAAGTTGGAAATTAATTGGTTGTTTTACATAAGGGAGATGCAAACATCAAAATAACACCAAGGTTTTTATTATGGAAGACTATATGAATGGCAATGCCACAGAAGTAGTAGTGTCCAACAGGAGCAGGTTTAGAGAATGAGATAATAAGCTCATATTGTAGCATATTTACTTTAAGGTTCTACTGAGAAATAAAAAGTAAAAGGTGTCCAGGAGGTAGATGGAGAAAAAAGTTCTAGTATTCAGAAAGTTTAGGGCCCAGAGATGTAGACTTGAGAGTCATTTTGCATAAGGGTCAGAGTTGAAGTCATAGGAGTAAATGAGATTGCTGAAGAGAGGAAAATATAAAGATTGAAGAGCAACAGGGCAGACCCTTGAGGAGCACCAGTATACTCCATAAAGAGGGCGACTGGCCAATGAAGACATGGAAAGAAAAGATAGAGAAGTAAGAAGGATAGCAATATAATCGTTTATATTAGAACTTTGGAGCTTATGTAGTCCAATAACTCAACATGCAGAAGCAGAATCTAAGTCCCAGAAAATAAGAACGCCTTGCTCAAGGTCTCATAGCAAAATGGGAAGGCTAGGATCTAAACCAGGTCCTTTGACTCCAAACCCAGTGCTTTTTCTATTATACTACATTCATTTCTAATTGCAGGCAGCATGGCATGGTTAAAAAAAAAAACAAACAATACATAGTGGCAGAAGAATTCAAGGATCAAAGTAGAATCTTGGGTTTGCTATTTAACGGAAATATCACTTTATCAAATGACTTAACCTCTTTGAACTTTGGATTCCTCCTCTTTTTTTTTCAAATGAGTATACTAATTCCTGTAACTCATTACTTCTTAGTGTTGTGAGAATCCATGATAAAATCCCATCTAGATTAAATTTCTGGTCCTATGAAATCATAGTACATGAAAGATTTAAATAAATTGGAAAGAATGGTCTAAATAATTGTGATTACTTTGCTAATACTAATTCTTAATGTTTTCTATGTCATTTTCCAATGATTCAACTAGTTAACCTATCATTGGTGTTCTGGGGAAGGTCTGACTCAAGCCAGTCTAGTGGTGGTTCAAGTCCTGGATTGGAACAAAATTAAAATTAAATTTAAAACTGAGACCCAGTATTATGCTTAAATAAAATTTTGTGAGATTGTTCCAAACTCAGTTATCATTTATAACATTGTTTCCATGGGAAAAAATTTTCTTAATCCCAATCAAATAACTTGCAAATGAGCTTCACACATTGGAACTACCTATGTTTGAAGAGTAAAAAAATATGATAAGTTGTTGAGGTGAGAAAAGTGTACATCTTTTTATCTATTACATGTTATTATTTTTTTAATCATGGATATAGAACACTTAAAAAGTAAATATTGTAGAATACTTGGAAACCTGAGTACCATTGTGTAAATGAAGAAGTGTGTGAAGGATGGGGAAGAGATGTTTAATGAGGACTAGTAAGCATCTGGAGTTTGGGGGAAATTTCCAGTTCAGTATAAACTTAAAATCCTATTCTTATAAATTGAAATGAAAACTCTTAATAATAACTCTGAAGATATAACACATAAGTGTTCCTGAAAAATGAGTGAAATTAAATTGCCTCTCCTGGCCCCATTGAGGTCAACTTGATATAAGACTAAGGCTTTTAACTCCAAAGCAAAAAGAGGGAGGAGAGAGGATGGAGAAGAAAGGGGAACGTAGCGAGAAGAGAGAAGCTGTTACTAGGTTCTCTTATGCTCACCAGAGGATCTTTGCTTCTAGTATTCTCTCTATCTAGCATAAAGAGGATCGGTAAGCCACACATACTACATATGATCTAGTTAGGGTTCTTTGTCAGGTTTCTTCTTGGCAGGATCTAGGTCTATCCTTAAGACCTGGAGGCAATGGAAAAGTTACTTCATTAAAAGTTCTGTGCCAGATGTACATGTCCTCTTCTTTTCAAGGGACTAGTCAGCCTGTATTCAAGGAGGGACTATAATAACAGAGAGATGCCACTTCAGTCTGGCCACATGGTTTATTCTAATCTACTCTCTTGAGACCAATAGGTCAATAATAGTTCTGTCAGAATCCCAGTGGGAGAGGAGTGACATTCCTCTAGAAAGCAGTTCAGCGTCAGGTGATTATTATGATATTGCCAAGGACAGTTAAACAATGTCAAGAAGGGGTAAGGAGAAGGAGGGGAGAGATCTCAGAGATGTCAACAAGAAACTTTCCTGTCTAATGGACCCAGCAGGGGTGGCTGTTCACATAGAAGGTGAAGAGCTAAACTGGGTAGACATAAGTATTGCCCATACAACTTTGAAATCTCTTGAATTGGAAAACTTGAATCCTGAAGCACAAATTAATACATCCTAGTTAATAAAATGGAAATGTCAAGATGTGCAAAGCTAATTAGTGATTAGGCTTTCCTGGCACTATCACTTTTCATCCAAAATAGTGAAGTCTTTTCATTGTTTTTAGCTATCATCTTTCATATTTGAAACTGCAAAACATGTCCTAAAACAGGGCTAGGATGAACATGGTGTTACTTAGGAAGATATAATGACACACACCATTTTTTCCAACCTAATGAAAAAAACCACTTGATAAGTCTTCTTTGATGTCAGAAAATTACCACACTTCAAGTGTTGTTTTCCATAGTTTTGAAAAGGTTTCATTAATCACTGTGGAATAATTATCTTCCTGCATTGTCCCACGGAGCTGTTCCAAATATAGCTCTCTCCCGAAAGTCCTCTTCATGTACTCTACACTCAAGCCAAAGGGAGGGAGTGCTCACTGCCAAGACTGTACCATATGACTTTGTTCCCCAGGCCTGGATTGATTTCCCCTCAACTCTCTACCCATCGTTTAAGAGAGAGAGAAAGAGGCTGAAAGAGAGAGAGAGCGGGAGAGAGAGAGAGAGAGAGAGAGAGAGAGAGAGAGAGAGAGAGAGAGAGAGAAAGAAAGACAGAGACGGAGAGAAGCGAGACAGAGAAAGAGAGAGACAGAGACAGAGAGATACAGAGATACAGAGAGAGACAGAGACACAGACAGAGAGACAGAAACAGAGAGACAGAGATAGAGAGACAGAGAGAGAGACAGAGACAAAGAGAGAAACACAGACAGAGAGAATGCATTTTAGAGATAATGTCCCTATTTCAAGTGGATTTCTCACTGAAGTGAGCCTGGAGTGCCTCAAACCCCAAACCAAGAAGGTTTCTCCTCTCCCAAGCTTTTACTAATTCTACCTTCTCACACAGAAATGAACCAGGCTGGAACCCTGAGTTATATATGTGATGATATGGAATACTATATAGGTTTACAGAATCCTAGAACTTGGAGGAATCTTGATGACTGTTCAGTTCAATCCATACCCACACAAGAATCCCTTTTTACCACACCAACTTCCACTTATTATTCCTAGTTCCTCCTTCCAGAGTTAGTAGAACAAGAAAAAAAACTGTGAGTAGGAGTGGGGGGATTAGCACAGTTCCCCAATATTGATATAGCTGCATTGAAAGGGGGAAGGAAAAATTAGGACACAGAACATATCCCAAACTTCTGCCACAAACACACACTAGGTTAACTCAACTAAAGCTGGAATCTTTATACAAGGTAATTTGCACAAACATTCTCAAGTAAACACTATGATTTGCCTGAACACACTCTACTTCTGTCTAATGTGCTGCTCTTAAGAGAGAACACTGAGATTCAGTTTCCTCTTCTTGGTCTTCTGAACAGTGATTCCAGGGTAGATCTGATAGCTTAAAAGAGTTCAGAGTTCCATGAGGAAAGAAGGCACTTTTGAGATCATCTAGTCAAAGAGTCATAGGATCACAGATTTAAAGCTGGAAGGGATCAACTCTTTCGTTTTATAGATGAAGACTGAAGCAGAGATAACTTTGTTGTCTTGCCCAAAGTCACACAGCTAATAAGTGTTTGAGGCAGGATTCAAATACAGATTTTCTAAATTCCAAATCCAGCACACTCTCCTTAATATGCTACCATTCTAATACCATCATTTTACAGATGAGGACACTGACTTGATAACCAGTCTTTTGAAAGGGGCTTTTGTTGAGAATTGCTGTAAATATTTTAATTTTAAGAAAAATGTGATTTGGGTGCCTGCTATTCTAAGACAAATTCTTTGGAATTTTTTTTTTTTTTTTGCTTTATGGTTTTATTTATCTTTATCCTCTGCAAGGACTCAAGTTTAGTGATGTCCATTTTATCCACATTCCATTATTTTGTGTTAATAAAATGAATGGTGTTAGGGAAGGGGGTATTGTATCCCTATTGATGGTGCCACCTTGGGAAATATTCTTAAAGTATCCTGTTTATGATGCTTTCAATGCTTTAGCCATGCTTCCACAAAGTTAAAAGGACTCTGGTGAAATAAAACTTTCGATCCACGAAAAGCAACATTTAGGGCTTTAGTCCCTGAATCTTTGAGGAAGGTTTACAGTTAGATTTAGATAGAAGCCAAAGTAGTACATAGCAGAGAAAGATAAAAGCAGAGCATCTCTAGGAATCATGCTACATGGAACTCAAAACCTTTGTGATCTCAGCAGGGCCAAAAGCTGAAAATCTAATCTTCTGACTATCCCCAGCCTATAAAATTAATTGCTTTTCATCCTGACCATTGTGTTCAGATGGATTTGGAGAGTGTCAATATCTTATATGAGCAGACAGGAGATGTAAGAGGCCCTGATAACAAGGGGAAAACCATTTGTCAAACAGTAAAAAGCTCAGTCTATTTTATTTTCCTTGTTTCTCCTTTATTCTTCTCCTTTCCTGAAACAAGCATCAATTGTGTGAATGCTGAAAGAAGGAATTACAGTTGCCAGTTCTTGACGTGTAACCCTGGAGGTCTTTAACTCATCTTTAACAACATTTCAAAACATGTGTATGTAAATTCTACTGCATTTAAAGCACTATGTTAGTTGATGGGGACAGAAAATGGGTCACAGGGCTTTCCCTTTCTTCATTGGGCTTGTGATCTAGGACTGTTTGATGAGTGTAATAAAAGTCAGAATATAATCAAATTCATAGAATACATTTTTGTTTGAAGTTCTAGTAACTAAGAATGGTTAACTCATGACCCTGAGCAATTCATGGCTGTTTGGTAAGCATTTTGGAGCCCATGATAGAATATTTTTTGTTCTAATATGATTTATTTGCAAGAATGTGCATTTATTGAGTTTAGGAACTGTCTCTTGTATTTGTATCTTCAGTGCCTCACATGGCACATGGAATATAATAAGTGCTTTATAAATCCTTATTGATTCATTAGTCTATTGTGTAATACATATTATTAGAGGCTTCTAAGTGGAATGATGGAGACAGGGCTGGGCTTGGGGGTAGGAAGAGTTCAAATCCTTCTTCAGACACTTACTTTCTGTGTGCCTCTAGGCAAATCTCTCAGCCCTTCTCTGTCTCAGTTTCTTCATCTATAAAATGATTATAATAATAGCACCTAATAATGGGGATGTAATAAAAATGAAGAGAGAAACAATTAAAGTGTTATGTTTGTTATTACCACTCCTTGCTTAGCTTATTGTTAACTACTATTACTGAAACTTCCTAGATCAGGAAGCTTTGAGAGTAAGCAATAATTCTTTTTTATTTAATAGAATTTTATGTTTTTCCAATTACATGTAAAAACAATTTTCAGCATTAATTTTTTGAAAGACTTTGAGTTCCAAATTTTTCTCCCTCTCTCTATCCTTCCTCTCTCCCCTCCCCAAGATGCCAAGCAATCTGATATAGGTATACATGTTAAGCAATAATTCTTTGAGCAGATTTCCTGTCAATTCCATTCTTGGATCTAAAAAGTGACAAATGGTGCTAAATTTGGAAAATAGAGTCCTATATTATCCTGTATTATCAAATAGAGTCCTATATTATCCTGATATAACATTTACTTGGCACAGGGTAATTGTCTATAAAATTATGTCTTCTTATCTACTTAGGTCCATAAGATTATAGATTTAGAGCTGGGAGGAACCTAAGAGATCATCTAATCAAACTTCATTTTACAGATGAAGAAACTGTCACTTAGAGAGGGGACATGGTCAGATTGCCAAAAGTCACATAGGTAGCAAAGTGATAGAACTAGGTTTTGGAACCAGGTCTTCTTAAGTCAGGTCAAAAAACATTTATTAGTTGTTAGTCACTTTCCATGAGCTGGTCTCCATGACTCCGACTCCAACTCCACCATTCTTTGAAAACCTCCTGAAGTGTATCCTTTATTACTAAAAGCACAGCAATATACCTAGGACTAGGAGCTCAACACACACACACAGTATGGAGTCTTCAACGCTCATCAACATTTACTTTAGTGACTGATATGCTAAAGAGATTCCCTGTAGAAATTGATGTATATTGAATATAAATATTTCTGTCATCTTGGATTATAGAAATAGCCTAACCGTGTGGGGTACATTTTTTAAGAGAGGTTTCCTGTGCTCCTTTTTCTAGGAAATATAAAATATATATCATGATGTCTGGGTAAAAATAAATTGCCTAAACTCCAAGATGATGGATTTTAAAGTTATCTAAATGTGAACAATTTTTCAAATATTTTCAAATGTGTAATTGCTACTAGATTGCAACAGGACTTACAGGTGGAAAAGGATATTAGAGGTCATCTAGTACAGCTTCATTATTTTACGGATGAGAACACAAGCCCGGAGAGGTTGTGACTTGACACAAATCATACAGCTTTTACTTAATGCAAGAGACAAGACTCAAATCCAGGACCTCTGATGTCACAGAGAAGCTTAGGACTCAGAATTGAAAGGAACTTCATAGCCCACTTAATGTCATCCATACCTGCAAAGAAAATACCTCTATACTATCCTTGATAAGTATTCATTTGGCTTCTGCTTAAACAATCCCAGGTAGGGGAAACACAACTCATTGGTAAGCCAACCATTCTGGTTTTGAACAGCTCTGATTTTTAGGAAGTCCTTTCTGATTTAACCTTGGCTTCAATTCTAGAGTATTTGCATAAGATGCATCACTTGGAGCAAGAATGTCTGGTTGAATCTTCATGTCTTTCAGCTTTTACATGGAACCTAACTCTTCCTCTCTACAACTTTCCTCCATATTCCACCCTCCAAGCTCAGGCAGAAAAAGCCTAATCTCCCTTCTGACAACCAATCTGCATATAATTGAAGAAAGCCATCATCCCCATATCTTCTCTTTAAATACTCACAGACTGATGATAACAAGTGTGTGCTCATTGAGGGATAAGGGGAGACCATTTTGCATCCATTTTATCTGTGATTATTAGTGTTTATGAGATACTTCATTAGAATTTATGTGATTTGGGTATCAGTTTCATGTCCAGTGGGTCAATATCACATTTTAAAAAAAAGGCTCATCTTAGAATATGATACATGTTATTTTTGACTGACAACTTGCTTGGTGTTTCTTAACAGGAAACAGAACTTTTTGCTCCTCCTCTGTACTCTTCAGGAATTAACTACTTTTAATAGCCCTTATTTAAGGGCAGGTAGATGGCTTAGTGAAGAAAGTTCTGAACCTGAAGTCTTGAACTTGAAGTTCAGATTTAACCTCAAACACTTACTACATCTAACCCTGGGCAAGTCAAATAATCTATTTTTGCCTCAGTTCCCTCATTTGTAAAATTAGCAATATCAGTAGCCCCTATCTCATAGGGTGAGGATAAAATGAGAGAAAATATTTGTAAAACCACTTAACACAGTGCCTGGAACATAGTACGCTATTAATAAATGCTTGTTAATTTTTAAATTAAAATTCATATAGCATTTTAAGGTTTCAGGCATGGCTTAGAGGCATGGCATAATAGATAGCTAGCTGGCTAACATCTGGTGCATACTGGCTTTAACCAAGTGAGTTAACGTTAGTTGCAGAGAACGTATTGATCTGCCTTGATAGAGGGAGCCATCTGGCCCAGGAGTTCATATATATACAAATATGCACAAATATATACAAATGTATATCAATATATACAAATATATTCATAGATTTACTCATTGTCCCTTTCATTTTAGGCTGACAAAGGGTTTTGCCTCCCAACAGTAGCATTGTGTAGTATAGTTATTATCATTACCCTTGGTTTTTAGATAAGGAAACTGTGATTCAGAGAGGTGGTGATCCTTGCTCAGGGTCAAACAGCAAAGTGTCTGAGCCAAGATTTGAACTCTGGTCTTTCTTACTCCATTGCATACCATGTGTCCTCTCTGTTTTCTTTATTTGCGCTCATTGAAACATGTAATGAATTCTGAATGTTTCCATGTGAATTGTTTCTAACTCTATGTGTCTTCTACTCAGGAGTCATAAGATCTACAGAATCTCAAAATCAGAAAGAAGTCCAGGATCCAGTAGGTCCAACTCATACCTGAATAAGGATGCCTTCTGCACATATCTCATGTGTGGACTTGTGGTCTTTATTTAAAGACATAAGGCAGGGGTCCTTACTTTGGTGCCCCAATTTTTTTAATTGATCATCGAATTTCAACAAGATGTGGTTCCTTTGTATGTGTATGTGTATACATGCATATATACATATATGTATATAAAATGTATATATACATATATGTATATGTGCTCATATACACATGTGTATGTATACCCAAAACTATGTGTATGTACATGCATGTATACATATGTGCATGTGTGTGTATGGTAGAGATACATGCTAACTTTTTTTTGAGAAGGGGTCAGTAGGCTTCAATAGACTGTCCTGGGGTCCACAGTACAAAAAAAAAAGCTGAATAATTCCTGATGTAAGTAAAGGGAATCTAGTATATCTTAAGGCACTCTATTCCACTTTTGGAAGGCTCTAATTTTTAGAAATATTTTCCTTGCATTAAGCTTGAATTTGCTTCTTTGCAACTTCCTCCCTTGAGGACTAAGGAGAATCAGCGTGTCAATCAATCAATGAGCGTTTGTTAAGAACCAACAGCGTAACTATACACTTCACCTTTTAGTTGAGCTTCATGAGGATTTTTATGGGAGGAAAAATAGTCTCTAAATAGCATCCTTGCAAATTAATATAGTCTATAACTGTCTCCATTGGTAGGGTGTTTTTGGGGGGGTGGTTCTTATTTTTTTTGTATTGCTTTGAGGGGTACCTGCCATAGTGGGGTACACATTTTCTGAATCAGAATGCGCTCCTCCACATCATGCAAACATGGGGCCTATTTGCAATTTGAAGAAAGCATCAAAGTCCTAAAGAAATCATGACTTCATCATACATCTAAGTCCAGAGCCTGCTTACTGCTTCAGCCTTCTTTTAAATTATTTTAAATTTACATGTATTTTCTCCCCCCCCAAATAAAGCGAAACAAAAAACAAGACCCAGATCACAAATAATTGCAGTCAAGCAAGATAAAGTCCCATTGACACCAACCACATTCGAAAGCATGTGTCTCATTCTGCATATGGAGTGTTTTACTTTTCCATCAGGAGGTGGGTAGTACAGGAGTGAAACATCTTATTTTCCTTCCTCTGGAATCCAACTGGTACTGCATTGATTAGAGTCTTTAAGACTTAAGAACTGCAGCTCTCTTAAGAGATCATGAATAGTTAGAATAAGGTTTGCTAGAATTAAAGTATGATTTTTATGAGAAGAATAAAAAAACCTACTATAAAATTGTTTTAGGGTTCATTGAACTATGCACGTTTTGTCTTAGGTAGGATGGCAATCGCTGACATTCGCTATTAAGCTGGGCTAAGATCTGTGTGAAAATGAGACACACAAGTACTGATCATTAAGTTATACAACTGGTCGTAAACTCACTGATTACACTAAGTAGCCTCATTTTTTATCACATCTTTAAATAAAAACTAAAGAAACCGCAAAAAGACACCTTTTCTAGCAATAATAATAAAATATTTAAAAAAAATTATTAGGCACAAATTTTAATATTTAATGATAATAATATATGGCACTCATTCAAGCAAAATCAGGGTTCATGGTTAATTCCAAAGCATAGTGATCTGGATTTAAGCATGATTTTTGAGAAAATGATTAGGTGAATTCACATCCTCATTAACAGAGTCAGCCTGGGTCACAGACAAAAATAACTATACCATCACTCTTTCTTTCAAGATGGACTTCTTCCTTTCATTTGTTTTTATAGTTGTTATATACTAATTACTCTAACATCACACAGAAGTTCTTCCTGCTAAGTAAACCCAAGTGGTTGTAACCAGTGAAATTAAACAGCTGAACACCTGAAGCCTCCCACCCAGAATGAGATTCCCTGGAACGTTTATTCATTCTAAGTTCTTAGCAGTTTCAGAAGCAGGTGGATTGAGCAGGAGTGTGGCTGATATTTTAAAATTTTATACTTGGGGTTTGCAAAGGAAAACTTGGAGCTCATTTCTCTGTGCTGTGTCTCATACACTATTTGTTTCAGACTTTCTGAATCTTGTTTATAGAGTTCTGAGTTAAGTGAAAAAGTAGTTCATAGGGACTTTTCGTGCATGTTTCCTCTCCAAGTTTTTCCTTTCTAAACCCAACACTGAGCCGACTTGGGGAACAGCAGTCGTGAGAGGTTGCTGGTTAGGAGAATGGACATGTGGGCATTATTTCTTTTTAGAAGCTTTGTATGGAGATAAAACCTTAACTCGAAATTAGAGGGGATAGAGGGTGGGGAACCTGTGGCTTTAAGACCACATGTGGTCCTAAGGGTCACACTTGTCCTAGAGGGACACATGTGGCCTTAAGGCCACAGGTTTTCCACCCCTGATGGGACAAAGTGAAGTGAATAGGACACTGGGATTAGAGGCAGGAAGCTGTTCAACCTTTCAGTCATCTCCAACTCTTTGTGGGCCCATATCGGATTGTCTTGGCAAAGACTGGGTGGTTTGCCATTTCTGTCTCTGGCTCATTTTACAGATGAGGAACTGAGGCAAATAGGATTAAATGACTTGCCCAGGGTCACACAGCTCTGAAGTCAGATTCAAACTCAAGAAGATGAGTCTTCCTAACTCCAGGCCAGGCACTCTATCTAGTTGCCTCTAGAGTCAGACCAGGATTTATATCTCATGTCCGAAACTTCCTAGCTTTGTGACCCTAGGCAAATCAAGTACCTTTTCTGTGATAGTAATGATAGAATTCAATTTGATGGCCTACTCATTTTATGAGCCTCTTATCCTACAATTTTAAGATGTGAGAAATATATAGAATATGTTTGTATAGGTCGGAATTATACAGAGGGGTACTGAACTTGGACTGTGTGCTTTTAATGTATTCAGCTCTTCATGGCTGCTCTCCTCTTTAACTGAGATCATCAGGGTGTGAAATGTGTGTTCACTTAAATTTCCTTGTGTCTTTCCTTTGTAAAAAGAGTAAAATTGGTGCAGGAATACACTGATCAGTCATCTTGGATTCAATAATATTACTGACCCTTTAAAATAAATGAGCACTGAAGGCTGTTTGTTTTATTTGTATATACTTTAGTGTGTGAGAGGTCATTTTGTTGCTTGTAGAGTTAAAGGTGAAGACAGAGGAGTAAGGTCTAAACATTCCATTTCTCTTTATTTTAATGAGCTTATCAGCCACTCAGCTATTTTGTGGCTCAATCTTTGCTAGATCTCTCCTCTTCAACTCCTACTATGTTGAAAACATTCAAAGAATGTTACTGTCTGTATAGAGTATAAAATAGAAATCTGTATAAAACTTGGATCAATTATCTTAGGAATTCTAATGCAGAATAGCCATCACTGTGAGAATACACGTCTATGCAAACAGACTGAGGTTGATTTGCTTCTCGCCAAAATTAGCAGTGAAGGCTTTGACCGCCTTTGGCTCAAGTTCATTAGAGGCCTTATATGGGGGATCCCTGGGATTCCAAGTCCGATCTTAAACAAAAGCAAACCTTGGGATCCATATAAAAGTAGATCAAGTTTACACGTAAGAAGGCTTAGACTGAAATAAACTTCTTTTACCCCAGATTGGATCTGAACCAATAATATTAGTAAACAAGAATTAGTAATAATACTAACAATTGATTTTTGTATAGCATGTTAAAGTTTGTAAAGTTCTTTATACACATTATCTCACTGGGGCCTTATAATAACCTAATAAAGTAGCTACATGTAAATATTATTATTCCTACTTTACAGAAAAGGAAACTGAGGTTCAGAGCAATTCAGAGACTTTACCATGGTCACACAGCTAGCATCAGAGGCAATATTCGAGCCCAGATCTTCCTGACTCCAAGATCCGCATGCTATTGTTTACTATGCTATGATACCTCCGGAAATCAGTTGTTTTGGGGGCAGCTAGGTGGCACAGTGGATAGAGCACCGGCCCTGGAGTCAGGAGGACCTCAGACACATAACACGCACTAGCTGCGTGACCCTGGGCAAGTCACTTAACCCCATTGCCTAGACCCCTCCCCCCCAAAAAAATCAGTTGTTTTGGTGAAAGGGAATAACAGTCACACTTGTTTTTGTTGTTACTATTGTTGCTTTGGATTAGAGCTTTGATTCCCTTGATAGAGTGAACCCCTGCAGAGCAAAGTCACCTTATCAATTTAGATAGGTACTATTTCTACAGCTCTAAGAGAGTTGCCTGAGATGTTGTGACTTGACCAGCATCACAGGCCATAGGCCACACTTTACCAAACCAGGATTAAAATGTAATTGGGAAATATTGAACAAAATAAAAATACAGCAAAACATAGATAATATCACATTTTAAAACTAAATCAATATGTAATCCATAGAGCTTCTTACACATAGATTAGTAGCCACCCATTTCTATTTGAGTTTGACACCACCATTTTAAAAGACAGAATAAGAGCCAATGAATGGAAATCTCTTTAGCTATAAAATTCCATGATTTCGACCCTCTCTTTGGGACTTAGACTAGACTGGCTTTGAATCATGAAAGCAATGAGAGAGTGTTTAATACTACATTTGCCTGAGTACATTCAACTCCCTGTGGATGGCAGTTCTTAATTAGGATCATTGGAGGAATATTTGACAATTAGAACTTGCACAATGCATGCTTCTGACTTTAAGTGACAGAATGATGTAGAGATTGTACAGATGGTGACATAAAAATGGTTATTGTTGATTTTTAAAATTTTTCATCACAAAATAAGTACTATAATTCTGGCTAATTTTGTCACAACTACTATGCCATCAAAGAGTACATTATTGGAAAATTAAGAAAATTCTAAATTGGATTCACAGGTAGAATTTGCTGGGCCTAGTTCTTTGACTGTTTCTCTCTAAATAAGCTTTTAGCAAGAAACTTCTGAATAAAATAAAAATATAAATCCTCCCTTTAAAAAAAGTCCATACTTTAAAAATCATACCTAATTGCTACTCATTTTCAGATAGGAAACTGAGTTCCACTTAAATGAATTTCCCAAATTCTTATAAGTGGTTATTGACAAGGATGGGACTCAATTCCATATCTGCTGTTCTTTCTAGTATATAAAGCTTTTCCTGGCTTCTTAGTCACACAAGCTCACAATATTATCCTTGGGTCCTCACTCTTCCTCACCCCATGTATCCACCAGATGCTATCATTCAGGTAGCAAATCTATAGCTATGCATAGTTATAGATGTAAATATAACAGCTGTAGCTATAGCAAAATAACCCCAGCTGGTGAATACCTAGATGGATCAGTCAGAATGAGGAGCCTGCAGTGGCATTGAGATAGTGAGCTTGGGTGATTAACAAAGCAGGAAACACATCATATAATAAAAGGAACAGTAAATATGGAATTAAGAGACCTAGTTTGAGGTAGTTTTGAAATACATATATGTATACATTCAAAATAAGTATGCATATATGCATACATTCTTATCACTAATAGTACATGTTCCTGTACCAGTCTAGGATTACTGTATCATGATATCTGGTGAGCTAAGCTCAGGGGACAACATGCTGGGCCTGGAGTCAGGAAGACTCATCTTTCTGAGTTCAAATACAGCCTCAGATACTTGCTAGCTGTGTGACCTTGGGCAAGTCACTTAACCCTGCTTGCCTCAGTTTCCTTATCTTTAAAATGAGCTGGAGAAGGAAATGGCAAACCATTCTAGTATCTTTGCAAAGAAAATCCCAAATGGGATCATGAAGAGTTGGACACGATTAAAACACCTAAACAACAACAAAAACAACAACAACATCCCCATTAACATTTCCATTAACAGAGTATATGTTGGACTTCTTGAATTTGAATTCCTAATAAGAACCAACCTCTAGCTAGTTTAGTTTTACTTTGAGGATCATATGTGAGTCATACCTTGAAGACCATGCTTGATTTGGGAATCATTCATACTTGCCACAAAATGATATTTCTGAAAAGATTAAAACAAAAAATGAAAGGATAAATAAATTAGTGATTAATAGCACCATTCCCAATTAGAAAATGCCCACCATAGTGTCATCTTCCAGGATGGGTAATTTCCTACATAGTTCTCTTTGAATTAAATGTCATCTGTTCAATGTTAATTCATTGTGGCTTCTGTTTCAATTAATTCTCTACTTAGAAAGCCTACAGATTTAATCATTAAAGAAACATGCTATCAATTGGGTAGCTAATAGGAAGTAAACTAGCATATAACAGGTCTTCCAGTAGGTTGCATGTGGTGCAAAGACTTTAAATAAAATATATTTAACACTGAAGTGATTTTCAATAGTTTATACTCCTTTTAGACATTCTGAAAGGTTTCATTTGAAATCTCAGGTGAAGCCCAGAGAGTATCCAGATACTTTTATAGTGTCAGACCTTTTGGAATTAATACCTTAATGGAAACAAAGGCCACCATGGAATTTTCTAAAGAAAAAAAAAATGAGAAGTTAAATGTTTTTAACCTTGAATCAAAGACTTGTTAATGTACTGATGTAAGCTGCTGGTGGAGCCATAGATACTTGTTTCTGATAGACAGGGATCATCTTTCTGAGACAGAGACATTTTTGTCATTAATTTCAGGTCCTTTTGGTAAATAAACGTGGAACAGGATGAGTTCAAGGGATTAATTGCCGCCCCGGGAGGGCTCATGAAGCAGCATCAAACTGTAATCAGCTCTTGGAATTGTTGTTTCAGGAAGCCCCGGGTCTCTGCGGCTCCTCTAGAAGTGCTCATTACTGTCTGGGTAATGTATTCTCACCGAGTAGCTATAATAGAATTAGCTCTACATTTTATAGGTTATTCATTGGAGGGCAGTTGGGGATGGAATATATTTTATTGGCTCAACAACATGTTTATTTAAAGTCTTGGTCTCAGGTACCCCAATCAGAGATAGACTCAGACACTAAAGTTACATTTTAGAATATTGAAGGGGAGGACACATATCCATGGTTTTAATTTTAAATAAATATCAAGGTATACTTCTTGGAGAGCTCCCGTGATCATTTTGAACTTATTGGACCTTGCCATGGAATCACTGGATCCTAGAATTAGAGCTGAAAAGGAGCTATGGGCCAGTGAGTCCAAACCCCTCATTGAACAGATGAGAAAATTGAGGCACAGAGTGGTTTTAGTGACTTTTTCATGGTTACAAAGCTACTATCTGAGGTGTGATCTGAATGCGTGTTTTCTTAAGTCCAAGCTCTTTCCACTATACCAAGTCTAACTTAAAATGTGCAGTTCTTATAATGGCAATGATTTAATTAATGCAATGACCACTTCTGGTATTCAGACTTCTTCTAAGGAGCAGAAAATCAGCTCTTACGTAATTTATCGTCTAGAGAGTTGCCCTAACTTTCAAGACTTATTACATATTACTCTCCTTGGCATGGTCGGTGTCCTTGACACACTGGCTTACTTCCTATTCCCAATACATGAAGTTCCATCTTCTGTCTCCAATACTCTGTACAGTTTACCCCTCCCCTTCATGCCTGGCATGCACATTTTCTTCATTCCTTTCTCTTATGATCCCTAGTTTTCTTCCAGACTTAGTTCAAATTACCTTCTACACCATTTCCTGATCTTTCTAGATCTTAGCTCCCTACTCCCCTGGAGGAACAGGCAGATGGCGGCTGGAGTAGATGCTGTGGAGAGCTTAGAGCTTGGTCAGACATCAAAGATGCCAAGGTCATCTACCGCATGCTGAACCAGCACCAGTCATTTTGACTTTTGCCTTGCCACTGGATTTCAATGCCTCTGGAAGAGGCAGTGAGGCTGAAAACTTGCAAAACTGTGCCTCACTTAAACCAATTCACACGTGAGTCAAGACATCAATCTGTGATATCACTGGTCCCTTTGAAAATGAAGAATGAACAGCAGCAAGGTCCCTACTCCCCATATATTTTTGCATACACTTTTAAAATGTATTTTATATTTACTGACCAGAATTACACATTTCTTCCTAAAAGAATGTAAGCTCCTTGCGGACCTTCGATTTTGTCTTGCAGCACAGTACCTGATCTATTTGGGGGTTTGAGTGGAGTCCTGAACAACCCTCCATCTTTCTGACACCCTTTGCTGCCTTGCCAGTTGAAAGGATGACATTATACAATGTCTGCACATTCATTGATACCTCACTTTCTTTCATCCTACACGTATGACGAGTTGCTCATTGTTTCTGCCTTCACCACAAATCTCCTATGTGTCCCCTCTTCTCCACTTACACCTGCCAACACCTTGACGCAGGCTCCTATCACCACTCGCCAGGGCTATTGCAATAGCGTTCTGATTAGACTCATACCACAAGTCTCTCAGAGGAGGTGCTGAGGTAGAGTGCAAGGTTATCCATGTGCAGTTCTCCTCCTCTTCTCCTCCCTCTCCACTCCCTGGCTTCCTTGAAGTTGCAGCTAAAATCTCACCTTCTGCAAGAAGCCTTTCTTGAACCCCCTCAATGTAAGCGCCTTCCCTCTGAGATTATCTCCAGGTTATCGTCTATGTATCTTGTTTGCGTGTAGTTTTTGCATGTTGTCTCGCAATTACAAGCTGCTTGAGAATAGAGACAGTTTTTGCCTTTCTCTCTATCCCCAGCACTTAGCACAGAGCCTGGAACATAACAACTGCTTACTAAATGATTATTCATTCAAATTGGCGTGACCTGAGATTTCATTGTGTTAATATAATACCAGAAAAAAGAACATTAGTTCTTGCATTAGAGGACCTGAGTTTGGATGCAGCCTTCGACACTAAATTGGATGATCCTAGGCAATTCACTTAACCTTTTTGGGCCTCAGTTTCCTCCACTGTAAAATGAGGGGGTCAGACTAGATGATTTCTGAGGTCCCTTCCATCTCTAAATCTCTGATGTGATGATGTAGGGAATTCCAGAAGAGGGAATTCCCTTTACCAATGCACATCTTCCACAAGTTATTTTCTTAAAGAATTGCTTGCTGAGGGCATTGAATGATTTAGCCACACTCATACTACACAGCTAGGATGTATCAGAGAGAGCTCTTGAACCCAAATCTTTGTGATAGCAAGGGTGTTGTCCTATCCACTACAACAGTTATTATCACAGGTAAACTGGCAGCTAGGTGGTGCCCTAGTACATAGTGTGTGGGGCCTGAAGTCAGAAACTCCTCTTCCTGAGTTCAAATCCAGCCTCATTTACTTACTAGCTGTGTGACCCTAGGCAAGTCATTTAACCCTGTTTGCCTGGATTGCCTCATCTGTAAAATAAGCTGATGAAGGAAATGGCAAACTACTCCAATACCTTTGCCAAGAAAATCCCAAATGGGATCACGAAGAATTGGGCATGAATGAAATGACTGAACAAAAAAAAAAAAAAAAAAAAACCAGACACAACAAATTGTTCACATACACCAAAAATCCATCAAGTACTTACTGTTTATAATGCACTATGCTGAGTGAAGAGGATACAAGGACAAAATTAAACTCTGTCCTCCAAGTAAAAAGCTTAGCATATCCTAAGAGGGGCTGCAGCCTGTATATAAATATATATGACCAAAGGTAGAATGTGATGGAGACAAAGCATAGATGCAGATAATATGCACAAGGTACATTCACGGAAGGATAGAACGTTGCCATCTTAGGGTCGGGGATGAGGCAGCATGGGTTACAAATGGCTTCCCTGTAGAACTTGGAGACAGGAAAATGCAACTTTTGGGTTAGTGACTTACATACAAAAAAGTAAATGAGGGGTCAATTGGTATGCCTTCATGAGCTAGTCTTTTGCCTAAACCATGGACTCTGCCACTCTGGAACATCTAGCTTCTGAACCCTGTCCTTGAGTTTTTGATGACTCAGCTGGTAGTGCAAAGGTTCCTGGATTTTGAGCAGAAAATTTGGCTTCAAATCTCAGCTCCTTCACACCTTATCTCTGTCAGCTTCGGCCAAGTCTCTTTCATTCTCTGGCCTCCATTTCCTCATCTGTAAAATGAGAATATTGAGACAACATTGGGGTACTTAACCTGGACTCCATGGTCTGTAAGCTTGAATAGGTAAAAACAAATTACATATTTAACTTCATTAGCCTGTAACTAAAGTTTAGCATTTCATTCAATTAAAAAAATATTATTATGAGAAGGGGCCCATAGGTTTCACTAGACTGCCAGAGAAGAGTCTCTGTTTCTCTCTTTGTCTCTCTCTGTCTCTGTCTCTCTCAACCCCTTCTCTCTTCCTCCCTCCCTCTCTCTCTCTCTCTCTCTCTCACACACACACACACACACAATTTAAGAACCCCTGGCCTAGGTGATCTCTGTAGCTTCTTCCAACTCTAAAATCCCATAGACCTTGAGCCACTTTGTGGATATTGCCGGGCCGCTTGCCATCAGCTTTCTCTTGATCCCCATCATCCCTCTGAATACATTTCTGATATTTCATAGTTTATTCACTTTTGAGGGCAAATGAAAATAGAATACATTTTTCCTCGAGTTTATTGGCTCAACCAAATGTTAATTGAAACCATTACTCTTCAGAGTCCCCTAATTGATGAATCATCTCATTTTGGGACCTCCTGATCAAGTTGAATGCCCCTTGATGACTTCACCGATGACTGTTTTCACAAGGGAACACAAAGGAGAGCAGGAAGCTTTAGAAAGGTGGGAGAAACATTTATTTTGACACTGGTTTTGAACCTGGATATAGCCTGGGAACCCAGGGTAAGTGTGATTCATGTTTGTGAAGTATCCCTCAGCGCCCTTCACCTCTCCTCGTCTCTCTTGCTTCTCTGGCACTTCTCAAGTTCAGCTGCTTGCTCTTGGACTACATATCTCAGCTCACTGCCTTGAGGGGTCCAGGATCTGCAAAGAGCTTCCTCCTTGGGGAGTCATACTGTCAAACTCTGCCCAATGGGGTCCTACCTCCAAATGACTCCCCTTCAGGCTAAGACATTTTGAGGATGTTGCAGGGTTTTCCCTTTGCATTTTTGGCTTTGGCTGTGACTTTACTTCATCAGATATATTCTCTAGGATATCTAGGAACTGTGGAGTTCAGCAAAAATCCTTGTTGCTGCCACTCCTGAACCTACATTAATACTGAGAGGGTCAGTTGAGAAGGTGAAAGCTCAGGAAGACTGGCTTCTTCAGAGCTGACTTTTAAGAAGCACCAGGTAAGCTAAGCTTTATGAAAAACTTTCTTTAACAACTTAGCCTGTCAGCTATCATAGATATTAATACCCCCATTTTAAAGATGGGGAACCTGAGGCTCAGAGAATTTAAGCACCTTGCTAATAATTATACAGCTGCTAATTGTTGGATCCAGGATTCAAACCCAGGTCTCCCAACTCCAAATGCAGTGCTAAGGCATTACAATTTTTACAAGACCATCAAAGGAAAGGGTTGATTGAGTAGATGTACCCAACCAAACAATGACATTGTAATGGGGCAGACATGTACTAAAAGTTTCAAACTGGATATTGCAGAGCTGTGTTCTGAATAGCACTGTTAATAACATGGTCAATATGATGATTATGTATACACTTGACAAGTAAAAATCTTTAGCACTGGAGGACTCAGAGAGTAGAATCATAGTTCTTAAATATTTTTGTGAATACTTAATTATTAAATCACATAGGGTTAGCCTTTGAGATCCCTTCCAACCCTAAGATAGAAAGGCATGGAAAGATTTGAATGAAATGCTGAAGAGCAAAGTGAGCAGAACTAAGAGAACTCTGTATATACAATTATAGCAATATTGTTTTAAGAATGACTTTGAGAGACTAAGTCTTTATGACTATTATAAATATACAAATTAACTATAAAATACATATGAAGAAAGACGCTATCAGCATCCAGAGAAAGAATTGAAAAATAGAAGTATGTACAAAACAATTTTACATATATTTACCTATTAGTGTCTAATAGTAGCCATCTCTAAAGTGGGGGAGAGGGAAGAAAAAGGGAAAAAAAGCAATTTATATGATGATTTTCTGACATATTTAAAAGGAATAGCAATCTGTACAAGCAGTTTCATGTGCAGTCATCTTTTTATTATACTATGGAAATGCTTTCTTTATTCCATAAATTAACAATAAAATAATTGATTTAGCAGCTTTGTGGAGGACAGATTGGAGAGAGGGCAGACTGGAGTCTATTGCAGAAATTCAGGCGAGGTGATGAGGTTGTGAACAAGGGAGGAGGCCATTGGAGTGGAGAGAATGGGACAGATGTGAGAGTTGTCATGAAGGTAAAGTCAACACAACTTGGCAACTAATTAGATATGGAGGATGAAGAAGAGGAAAGATTAGGATATAACTGAGTGATGGTTAAATTATCCCTAATCTTTTATACCTCTTTTTAATAAACCTTCTCTGTCTTTTACATAATTTTTTGCATCTGAGTTAGAATTTTAGAGCTAGACCAGACTTCAGTAAATAGCATGAGTGTAAGACATTGATGAAATGAAAGAAAGCAAAACTTTTCCATTCCTGCAGTTGAAAGAATTTGTTGCCGTTTGTTAGTTTGGGAGATTATTCGTGTAATTTCACATGTAGCGGTGACCATATGTTGTTGCACTGGAGTCTTGGAGAAGTTAGAGAGTCACTATTTCACTATCGCCTTTCAAGTTTCTGGCTTTGATGAATCTCCACCTTTTGCGTCTCATAACTGCCATGTATTTAGTCACTACAATGTGCCAAGTACTGGATTGAGCGCTAGAGATACAAAGAATGACAAAAGATAGTTTCTGTTCTCAAGGAGCTCATAATGTAAAGGGAGAGACAACTTGTGAACAGTTATGTACAAACAGGACACAGTATAACCAGAGAAAGCTGGAGACAATCTCAGAGGGAAAACACTAAGATTAAGGATGGAATAAGGCTTCTTGTACAAGGAGGGATTTCAGATGATATTTGAAGGAGGCCAGGAGGCAAGGATGAAGAGGGAGAACATTCCAGTTTTGGCAAACAGCCAGTCTTATGTAGTAGACAACAAGGTCTACATAATAGAAATTCAGTCTTAAGTACAATCCTGTCCTGTTCTGCAGTGTATATAGAAATATTTATCTTATTTGATGTTTTGTAGATTCAGGATAAAAAATAAGATGAAAAAATTTTAAATGATCTGAGAACAATGTTTTTATGTCTACTCAAGTATTTCTTAGAGAATTCAAGTGTTATTGGAGTCTAGGAAGTATCTCTGTGACAATATGGACTGTAGGGTTTTGGAAAACTTTCAAGAAGGTTGGGTAGGATTTAGAACAGGTTGTTTCAAAAATCTTGATGCCATGAAAATATATAATTTTCAATTCTTAATTGTCTCCATCTCATTTCCTCTTCTCCCATCTATTGAGAAAATAAGAAAAAAAGAAACTATACAAAAATGTATAGTCAAGCAAAACAAATCCCCCCATTAGCCAGATAGATAGATAGAGACAGAGACACAGAGAGATAGACAGACAGAGAGATAGATAGATAGATAGATAGATAGATAGATAGATAGATAAACTTTCTTCCTCTGAAACCTGCCTCTTCATATCCTTTGACCATATATCAATTGGTAAATGGTTTGTATTCTTAAAAATTTGCCTTCATTTCCTATAGATTTTAGAAAGGAGACCTTTATCAGAGAAACTTGCTGTAAAGATTTTTTCTGTTTCTTGCTTCTCTTCTAACTGCTCCTTTGGTTTTATTTATGCAAAATCTTTTTTATTTTAGGCAATCAAAATTGTCCATTTTAGCTGCTATGAACCTTTCTGTCTCTAGGTTTGTCTTGAACTCTTCCTATATCTATAGATCTGACAGGTAATTTCTATTATGCTCCTTTAATTTACTTACGATGTCACTTTTGATGTTTAAATCATGCACACATTTACAGCTTGTCTTAGTATACAGTACAATATGTTGGTATCTACCCAGTTTCTGCCAGACAGCTTTATAGTTTTCACCACAGTTTTTGTCAAATAGTGAGTTCTTCTCCGAATTGTTGGAATCTTAAGGTTTTAGTCAAACACTGGACTACTGTTCTCATTTGCATCTGTATACGTATTATTATACCTGATCTGTTGTACTGATCAACCTCCCTCATTCTTAAACCCAGTACTAGATTTTTTCAAGGATTATACTTTGTAGTATAATTTGGGATCTAGTATGACTGAGTCTTCTTCCTGCCCTTCTTTTCCTCTCCAATAATTCTCTGGTTATTCTTGACCTTTTTGTTCATCCAGATAAATTATGTCATTATTTTTTTCTCCATATATAACATAATTCTCTGATAGTACGATTAATATGGTACTGAATATATAAATTCATACGATTCCCTTGAGGGCAGGGGCTGTTTTTGCCTTTCTCGATATTCTTAGAACTTAATACAATGCCTGTAACATATTGAACACACAATTGATTATGTTCTTAGAAAATGTTGAATTAAACCCTATTTAAATGGGGTGGGTGGTAGAATTATTCATTTGAATAATGCATTCATACACCATTATAACTATAAATGGTACTTTTGTACCAACAGCTTAATCAGTGTTCAAGTTTTTGGTATAAATACATAAGACACGTGCAATTAAACAACTAAATACAAACAATGTCTCTGTGAGTGTGTGCACGAGAGAGATTTTAGTGTTAAAATAAAATATCTCTTCCGTAAGTAGTGGAAGCAGACAGTGTTGGGGCAGAGACACTGAACTACTTAAATGGTGCCTCTCTGTCTCTCTCTCAAAAAAAAAATGTCAGATTACTTTGCTATCAAACGACTTTTTTGGGGTGGGGAGGGGAGTGAATTTCTTTGGTTGTTTTTGTTTGGTCTTAAGGCAGAAGACACCTGCTTGTAAGAGTTGGCCTTTTTATTACCTTAGCTAATATCTTCAACAACATATATCATAAAATCTCTCTGGTTCTCTTCCTTTCATATGTACCAATCCCAAAGTAGGGACTGAAAGTTCATGCAGGAAAAAAAAAAAATTCTTCCTGTTATGGAGCCAAATGCATAAAGTCAAATACCTCATAACAAATACTGACCAATTTCCTCTTTTCCCTTGAATTTTGAGTTTTAAAAGGCTTGGTTCATTTGTTTCTGTGTTACCACCAAGACAATCTGCCTCATTTGCTTTTGGGAAGAATTCATGTAAATCATATGCTAGTCATAGTATCTTGGAAGATGGAGGCTTTCTCCCCCTTTCTGAATTGTTTTACTGCATCAATAAATACATCTTTTGAGGACTCAGAAAATCCCTTTTTTTAAGCTGCGTTTTGAAAATAATGAAAACTCTTTGCAAAATGATCTCTAAGGAATCAATCAGCCCAAGAACCTCAATAGATAAGCAAAACCTGCAACCTACTGCCTTTCTAATTTAGGTCTTTTAGTAAAGATCTGATAGATTCTGTCAACCTTGATGACTGTCTCAGAATGTAATTCCAAAGTTAGTTCTAGCATTTGATTTGCAGAAGCACAAATCCCAAGTCCTTTGATTTAAAAAAAAAAATAGCCAAGAACTTTGCACTTGATTTTGAATGTTGTGTTGTTGGGATCTCCATTTGAAATGCAAAGGCATGGCATCTCTAATCACCACATTCAATGGGGGCCTGACAGGGAATTAACCTTGCCTCTAAGTGGTCAGAATTGACCTCAATTTCCAACTCTTTCAGAAAAAAAATCCTAATTTGGGGAACATAGATTTTTCACAAGCCAGAAAAAAGAATCTATTTTCTACCCTAAATTTTCCAAAGGATCATGTTCATCTCACCAGCAGACTGCAAATGTGACAGTGCATTATCTCAATTATTGTTTTTATTTACTTTGGAGATACTCTGGGCTGAGAAGGAAGCAAGGCAGGCTAGACAGACTCATTTTCAGACACTTAAAATGATATCCAGGAGTCTGATTCATTCCTTCTGCTAGAGATGCTTAGTCCTTTAGTAACTATGAATACATTTACTAAAAGGGTTATATTAAAAATGGACTCCACACCAAAGCCATTGTTTGATGTCTTGCTGTGGCACAAAGGGAATGTTGGCATCTTAAGTCTATATGCCAAGTGGATCAAAAATACTGAAATGTACCCAAGATGGAAAGGCTTCAAATATAGGTCCATTGATGGTCTTTATCTCTGTAATTTTAAAGACAAGTGTCTCATCATTAGTTTATCAACCTATCCATTCATAAGCACTCATTCAGAACATACTATTTTCTAAGTACTGTACTAATTGTCAGGGATGCAGAGACAAAAAGCCCCTACCTTCAAGAAGCTTATATTCTATCAGGGAAGACAATATGTACATATATGGACATAAGTGAAACACATACAGAATAAGTAGGAGGTAACAGGGATGGGCTGGAAGAAGGGCCAAACAGCTAGGGAGATCATGAAAGGCTTCCAGGTCATTTTAATAAGATGGCAGCTACATTAGGATCATCTCCCTCATCCCTCTCCCACTAGAAGTTTGGACTCTGTCTTGGCACATTGGCCTTTGACAGGTGAGTTTTAACTTATCCTGTTCAAAACCAGGGTTTTTGGTCACTTCCTTGCCATATCTATAGCCCATATTAACCCATCCCCCCCTCCTACTTCTCATTCTCCTTTATATGTTGGCTTTCTCCATTAGAACATATATCTTTGAAGGCAGTGATGGCTTTACTTGCTTATTTTTGTACCCCAAGTGTTTAACACAGTGACCCACACATAGTAAGCCCTTAGTAAATATTTTATCATTTATGTAGTTGACACTAGTTGAATCTTGAATAAAAATAGAGATCCCAAAAGATGATGGTGAAGATCAGGTTGGTGTGCTCATTTAGCCTTCTTTTCACCCAGCTGGTTTCTAAGCCAGATGTTCATATATATCAATCAATAAATAAACATTTATGAAACATCTGCTATGTACCAGGCGTTATGCTAAGCACTGGGGATACAGACAGAAAGGAAGGAAGAAAGGAAGGAAGAAAGGAAGGAAGAAAGGAAGG
>NW_020945237.1:4483274-4694464 GCF_900497805.2 Vombatus ursinus | reverse complement strand
AGAAAGGAAGGAAGAAAGGAAGGAAGAAAGGAAGGAAGAAAGGAAGGAAGGAAGGAAGGAAGAAAGAAAGGAAGGAAGGAAGAAAAAGAAAAAGAAAGAAAGAGAGAAAAGAGAAGAAGAAGGAGAAGAGGAGGAGGACGCAAAAGACAATCCTTGCCCTCATGGAGCTTACAATCTAATGTAGGAGGCAACATGCAATACAAATACATAGAAAGCAAGCTATGTACAGGATAAATAGGAGAGTAATAGAGGGAAAGCACTGGAATTCAGAGGGGTTGGAGAAGGCTTCCTGTAGAAGGTGGGATTTTATTTGAGGCAAAGGAAGCCCAGGAGGTGAGGAGTCAGAGCAGAAGAGGAAGAGCATTTCAGGCATGGGAAACAGCCAGAGAAAATGTCCAAAGCTGAGAGGAAGAGGGCCTTATTCATGGAAAAGGCTGGAGGCCCCACGTAGGGTGGGGAGTAAAGTGCATCAGAAGACAGGAGAGGTTGGAGGAGACTAGGTTATGAAAGGCTTTGGATGCCAAACAGAGCATTTTGTATTTCAACCTAGGAGCACTAGGAAGCTACTGGAGTTTACTGAGTAGTGGGGAGGGGTGTGACATGATCAGACCTGTGCTAAATAAATCACTTTAGTGACTGAATGAGGGGTGGATGGGAGTGGAGAGAGACTAGAGGCAGACAGAGCCACCTCCCTCCCCTCCTTGCCTTTTGCAATAGTCCAGGTGTGAGGTAAGGTAAGGTGTGAGGTGAAAGTGACGGTGTCAGAGGAGAGAAGGAGGCATATTTGAGAGATGATGCAAGGGTAAAATTGACAGGCCAGACGCAACTTGAAAATGGTGGTGGAAGAGCTAGTGAGGAGTCTCAGATGACCCTTAGGATGTGACCTTAGGATGTGAATTTAGGGATTGAGAGGATGGTGTTGTACTCTACAGCAATAGAGAAGGTGGGGGAGAATTCCATCAAGATAATAAGTTCCGTTTTGGACATACTGAGTTTAAGATTTCTATTGGACATGCAGCTCCAGATCTCTAAAAGGAGATATGAGATTGGAGGTCAGTAGAGAGGTTGGGGGCAGGATAAGTAGATTTGAGAATTATCAACGTGGAGTGGTAATTAAATCCTTGTTGAGTTGATGAGATTGCTAAGTGAAGTATAAGAGTATATGTATACTTATATATAAGAATGTATGTATAGATTGCCAAGAGAAGAATAGAGGACAGAACCCTGAGGGACACCTATGATTAAAGGGAAGGAACAGTCAGATAGGTGGGAAGAGAACCAGAGAGAGTAGTATCCTGAAAACCTAAAGAGAAGGAGGAGAGAGTGATCAATAACATCAAAGGCTGCAGAGAGGTCAAAGCCAGATAGAACTTTCACTGATCATGGAATAAAATTAAGTGAAGCCCGTGGATCCCCACAGAACTGAAAACCAGAAGAAAACCCACAACCCTCCCCAAAAAAGGTAAAATATTGCAAACACTTGTCAATGAGTGTTGTTAGAAGAACAAAAGGGGTTTTAAAACAAATACCTGATATATTCATTATCATTCAGTAAAGTAGACTGGTTTGTTATTAAATCTATTGTATAAATCATTTTTGATTAGCCAGGTTGCAAAGGGTCCTTTTTCAAGAGGCTATAAGGTACAAATAATTACCTCTCCTCTCACAAGGGCATCACCTGAACATGGTTAGTGCCTCATCAATGTTGATAAAGTGTGAGAAATTGCCCTCCAAATTACAGAAGTTTCACCTGAATGCAGAGCACCTAGTCAGGTGTCAGGACCATGTCTGCAGGGTATAAATTAACTATCTCATCAACAGCAATGCTTTTTTTAGCTCTTTAGGAAGATTCCAAACTGAGATATGGGAATCAACAAAACTGTTTACCAGAAAAAAAAAAAAAAAGAAAAAAAATAACACACACACACACACACACCAACATCTATCCTATAGTCAGTTACATGGATAAAATTAAGCGGCATTACCGTCAACCATTTAAACATTCTCCACTATCTCCAGAAAGATAGATTACAATGAACAGGCAGCATAAACAGCCCTGCATGGTACAAGAGAAGAAAGTGCTTGAGGACATTATGTAGATGGCAGAAATTCAAAGAACTGTAACAACGTGGCAGGAGAAAAATTCTGAAATAAATATTCTCCGGATTGCACATAACAACCAGGGGAAAGAACACAGCATGTTTTCTGTATGAAATCTGGCCTCCTTCTTGGAAAAGCTTTTCCTGATGTGATTGAAACTTTATCTGTCTACAAAATTATTATCTTGAGTTTATGCAAAAGATTCATCAGCTGGAGTGGAAAATGAATCAGCCATCTACTTGAAGGAAATAGTAATGGTGTTATGTGTGAGTCTAATGCCTGTCCAGAGATGTTTCCAAATAGATAAGAGAGTTAAGGCGTTCATTAGAAGAAGACACTGGAATTTTAAAGATAATTCCAATTTTAAAAAGAATTTATTACACCAGAAGTTAATGACTATGACAAATCCTTTGTGAAACCAGATTTCTCAAGGTTTGTTTAAAAAAAATTATAATCACCATAAGAATAGAATATAGATTAGAAAATCTCAGACATTAAGGTCTGATTAGATTGTTATTTCACTATTACACGTTGTTCACATAAGAAAGCATTTTGAATGATTTCAATTGTGAGGAGTAAGTCAATTGATGAAATCTAACTACGTCAAATTCTTTAGTTACTATAGTATATTATGGTGGAAAATACTATACGTAGACCAAAGCATCCTAATGTGATAATTGAGCACACATATGTAGATGGCACAGAACCACAACTCTTCATTCACACAGATTGTTTCATCTTGAAGGTCTCGCAGTAAAGACTCAGTAAGGTATAAGTCTCCTCTAGGTCCCCACTCAGGGCTCAAAAAAAAAATCACAATATTTGAAAGTACCCATTGCACTGGTTTCTGCTCTTTGGGGCCAAAAAGAACAAGTCTAATCTCTTCCATATCACAATCCTTCACATATTTGAAGAAAACTATTATGTCCCATCCACCTGAGACATGTTCTACAGGATCAACATACACTATGCTCTCAACTTATTCTCAACATATCACGAACTTGAAGGCCCTTCACTCTTCTAGTTGCCTTTCTCTGAAACATGTCAGCATATTTGTATTCTTCTTAAACTGTGGTAATCCAAACTGAATACCGTATTGCCCATGAGGTCTGGCAAGGATAGAGTACAGTGGGAATCATCTCCCCATTCCTGGAAGCTGTGCCCCTTATAATATAGCTCAAGATTTTATTCACTATTTTTAGCTACCACATCATACTGTGAGTTTATATTGGGCTTGCAGTTTACTAAGGCCCCCAGATCCATTTCAGAACATATTTCTACTACCTTGTATTGATTTACTTGATTTTTTTTTATATTCAAGTGCAAAACTTCACATTTATCCTTATTGAATTTCATCTTATTAGATTCAGCCCAAAGTTCTAGCCTGTCAAATCCCAACTCTATCATCCTATATGTTAGTTAGCTATCCTTCCAAGCATTTTGCCATCTGCTGATTTGATGAGTAGACCTTCTAGGTTTTTATCCAAGTCATTGATAAAAATGATTGATCCCTGAGCTATTCCACTTGAGATATCCCATCATGTTGACACTAAACTGTTGGCAGTGACTTTTTGATCCCAGTAATCCAACCAGTTCTGAATCCGTATGTTGTATTATGTGAATTTAGCTCATTTCTACCCCACAGCTAAGAGTGCTCAGTTCCACTTCAAGTACTACTCTCAACAGTAAGTACTTAAACACAGAATAGTTTTATGAAAAGGCACATAAAGGACAGAAATGAGATGCAAATATGAGCTTTGTTAGCAAGGGAATAGCTACATACTACCTTCTATTGAATGCATTTTCCTTTCTTCTCCCTTCCCTGAGAGGTTCTATTATACTTACCATCAAACTCAAGGCACCAGCTAATCAAGTCCTTACTTAAAAACCACTATGGTGACACTCCAGGAACCAATAAGTTGATAGCTGCCCACCTCCTCCTTTCTGGGATCTGGAATATCCCTTGTTTTTGTGGTCTGCATGCCTGCACTATAGCTCTTAGTGAAGTTGCTCCACATCATACCATAGAATACCAGCCATCATCATGACTCCTGCTACTCCCATGGGCATCTCCCGTCAACCTCTTAAGCTTTCTTGAGTCAGAAAAATGTCTCTCCCTGACCTTTTGTTGGCTCTGCCACTCCAAAATTTGATTTTAAAGTTGTTTGCAGGGGGATGTTGGAAGAGTTCAGCCTGGTTGGCTTCCCCTAATGCTTCGTCTTGGCTCCTAGAGCTCTTTTCATTGTAAAAAGTGTTCTCAGTGTGTGGTACAGGAACCCTTTGGGGTCTCTGAATCCCTTTGGAAGGGTCTGCAGGATCAAAAGGATTTTCATAAAAATACCAAGACTTTTAATTTTTAATATGATAAATATCAATAGATAAAACCCACATAAAAGTATTTAGGAGGGTCCTTAATAATTTTAAAAAATGTAAAGGGGTCCTGTTTCTGAGACCAAAAAGTTTGAGAACTGCTATGCTTCACCATACTTCTGTTTATTGTCTTCCTCAGTTTGGCTTCAATTTAGTATCAGTGAGACCTATTTCAGATTTACTCAAGGGCAACCTCCGTAGCAGCTCACAACTGGACAATTTCGCACAGGACTGTATGAATAGTTAATGGTAGTTAAAAAGACTGGATCTTAAAAAAGGGAAAATTCCAAAGGCATGAAAAATATGGCATTTATTGTCAATTTTGTAAATGGTTATGGACACAGGTGGCTATTTTTCAGTGTGTCCATGATATCACTTTCTCTTGCTGAAGTCATGCAAATAAATTCAGGCTATTGATGGAAAACGGACAGGCTAGACTGGCTCTACATGTGGTTTGCTTCCGTAAGAGAGCATTTTAAGATGTTATTCCATGTATTTGAGCTGCCTGGTATAGTTTTGTGTTAGATGAAAATCCAAGAACAATTACATTTCAGGGAATTAGTTACTGGCTATTGGTCCCTCCCTAAAGGTCTACTTACATCATGAACAAAAAATCTGAATAATGTTCTATTCTCTTCCTTTTCCTATTACCTCCTGTTTACTCTCTGTTAACAGCCACATTTTCCAGGGTTCTCCATTTTATACAACTCTCACATAGAATCAAAGAATACTCCAGAAGCTTTTAGAGTTTTTATTGCAAAGAAATGGAAATCTGAAGTCATCGTCTTCAGTCCAGTGTATTTGGCCGCTTATGTATTCATTTGTATTCATAAAGGCATTCAAAGAGGCATTAGCTTAGAACCTTGGTTTTTTGTTCAATAGACCTGTTTCTGAATAGATTGCTGAAACTGGATTTAATTTAGCTAAATGAAGGCATAGAGAATTAGAATTGTTTTTAATAGCAGTGCTAAATATTGGGGAAAGAGTCATATTTTGGGGGTTCAGTCAGTATTTAGAACATTAGAGGTATAACTGTAATCAATGAAATAATTCCTACTTACAAGGAGCTTACATTCTAATAGACATGCAACAAATATATAACTATATGCAGAATAAATGTAAAGCAAATAAATACCAAGCATTTAATTTCAAGCTAACTTGCAGAAAGAGCATTAATAATTGGAAGGATCAGTCTTACCGGTGCTTATACTGATGCCTGAGTTGCATGAAAGTATGTAAACTAATTATCACACCTATACTAAGGACCATTCAATAATATTAATGAGTTAATGAAGAACAGTGCTGTTTTGAGCATAGTAAGGTTCCTATCCCACCTCTGATAATTACTAACTTTGTGACTCTAGGTAAGTCTCTTAATTCATCTCAGTGCCATTTTATTTACTTAGAAATGGCTCTAGGGATAGGGCCAAGCAAATTTTCTTGCATAAGATGGTAAACATGTTGGTTATAAGTGAAAACTGGAAGTAGTCAATGGCCTTGCTAATCATCTACCATCTTTTGCTATTTGCCAGTCATGAGTGGGAAAATAAACATGTCTGACTCACTTCAACAATTCATGAAAGAATCATTGAGTGCCTTTTTTGTACTCTAGACTAGGGATGTTGAGGGAGGTCTAAAGATAAATGATGCATGACCCTGTCCTATTTATGAGCTTATGTACAATACAAAGACAAAACAGAAGGCAAATCAGAATCCAAATAAAAATTTGATTCCTCATGGAATGAAGGTAACCATTAGTTCTTGAAAGATATATTAGTGGAACTTAGTCATATATACCATACCAGACAAAAAAGCATTTTAAAGGATAAGCCTAGTGATGGACTTTATGCCTTTTGTTTAAGGAACAGCTTGGTTATGGTAGGAAAGACTCAGTACCAGGTTGACTACAAGATTTTGTCCATAAAAGCTCTCAAACCCTATAGGCCTGTGCCAATAGAAGGTATAGATCAGGGGTTCTTAACCATTTTTGTACTGTGGACAATTCTGGCAGTCTGGTGAAACCTATGGACTGATTCTCAAATAACCCTTTTAAATGGAAAAAATACATAGAATTTCAAAGAAATAAATTAGCTTAAAATACATTTATATTAAAATAAGTCCTTGGATTCCAGGTTAATAGGCCTTAGCATAGAGGGATTGCATTTTGCTACAATAAAGGAAAATTTACCCTAAAAAAATCAGATTATGGAAACCTTGAAGTAAATAAGGGCATAAGTTTTATGGGAGCTTAGAGGAAGGAAGATAACTTCCAGGAAGAGGGATGGAAGAATACTTCAAGGAAAAAGTTATATTTTCCTTGAGTTTTGAAGGATAGTTAGAATTTTAATAGGTCAAAAAAAGAATTATAAAAAAGCTATATTCAAAACAACTACTGAGAGTTCACCTCCCAAGACAGAAACAGTATTTATACAAATACAACATAAAAATGCTCTTTACAAATTCTTAGACGATTGAAGATGTATTTGTTTGTAGTTGTGTGAGTGTAATGTAGTAAAAATGATAATACTATCTAATAGATTAGGTAAATAAGTCCCAGAAGCAAATAAATGTAGTAGCATAAGATTCAGTAAAAATCTGTAGTAGCATAAGATTCAGTAAAAATCTGTAGTAGCATAAGATTCAGTAAAAATCTGTGATATTAAGTACAGGGGTAAATACAATTCAACAAAAACTGCTGGGAAAACTGAAAATCAGTTTGACAGAAATTAGGTTTAGACCAACAACTCATACCTCATACAACTAATACAATATTTCAAGAGCTGTAGTGAATAGAATATTGGGCCTGGAATCAAAAAGACCTAAATTCTAAATGTCCTTAAACACTTACTAGCTATGTGACCCCTGGGAAGTCACTTAATCTCTGTACACCTCAGTTTCCTTATCTGTACAATGGAGATAGTAATAGTACCTACTTCCTATGGTTGTTGCGAAGATCAAATTAAACATGTGAAAAATGGTTAGCACAGTGCATAGCACTTAGTAGGTACTTAATAAATGTTTATAACCTTCTATTCCCCACATGACTTAAAGATAAAAGATCCTTTAAATTAAAGAAGAGGGGAAAGAGATGTGATTCACAATTTGGATAGGGAGAGACTTCTTGACCAAAAAAGAAAACTTAAAAATTGTAAAAGATATTTGGACAATTTTGATGACATAAAATTGAAAATAATTACTGAAAATAAAATCAATATGGTTAGAATTAGAAAGAAAACTGTTAACTGGGAAAAAAATCTTGGCAGCAAATTTCTCTGATAATCATATGATAATACCCAAGATATATAGGAAATTGTGTGTGTGTATTAATATAAATAGCCAAAGGATGTGCTCAGGAAGTTTTCAAAAAATGCTTCTTATCATTGTTTCTGTTCATCCTTCATTTTTAAAGAGGACCAATGACATCATGAGGTAATGTCTTGACTTGCATGTGAATTGGATTAAAGTGAGGCAGAGTTATACAAAGTTGTCAGCCTCAATCTCTCTTCCAGAGTGGTCAAAGTCCAGTGGCAAGACAAAAATTAAGATGATTGTCAATGGCTTTGGGTACAGAGGATGACCTTGGTTTCTTTGATGTCTAATGAATCTCTAAGTGATCCATAGCACCTGTTTCAGCTGCCTTCATGGCCGTTGGAACAAATTGATCTCATTCTCTCATTCTGCTGGGGGAAGTCTTCACATACTTGAGGCAGACATCTCCCCAATTTTCTAGTAGGTTTGAGACCTGTCTGTTGCCTTCAACCTGATTTAGCCTATCTGCTTCATATAATAATAATAAGAAAACTACCATTTGTCATGACTATGATATTCTACCCCACACCTATTAGATTGGCAACAAAAAAGGAATTAAATAATTGTTGGAGAGCTGATGGAGGTCAGACACTCTGATGCATTGCTGGTGGAACTTGGATTTGTCCAAAAATTTTGGAAAGTAATTTGAAAGATACACCGGAAGTCACTAAACTGTGTGTACCCTTTCAGTCAGTGATATCACCAAAAGGGGTCAAAGAGAGGAAAAGACCTATACATACAAACATTTATAGCAACATTTTTTTTATTATTTTAGTGAAAAACTGGAAATAAAGTGGGCACTCATCAGTCATGCAATTGTTGAGCAAGTTATCCTACCTGAATAATTGAACAAGTTAAGGCCTATTAATGTAATAGAATATTATTACAATGTACAAAATGATGAAACAGGTGGATTTAATGAAACCTGGGAAGATTTGTATGAAGAGTGAAATAAGAATAACCAGAACAGATTGTGGTGAAATACTATTACTCTAAGAAATGATGAGGGGGATGGTTCCAGAAAAAACTTGGGAAATCCTATATGAACTGATAGAAAGTGAAGTGAGCAGAACCAGGAGAACTTTGTACACAGTAATAGCAACATTATGTGATGAAGAACTGAATATGCCTTAGCTATTCTCAGTAATACAAAGATCTAAGACAGTTCTGAAGGACTTATGGTGAAAAATGTTATGTACCTCTAGAGAAAGAACTGATAGAGTATGAATGCAGAAGTGCACTTTTTTTTTTAAACTTTATTATTGGGTTGTTTGTTTGTTTTTTGGTCTGAGTTTTCTTTTACAACATGGCTGATATAAAAATGTTTTACATGATGGCACATGTATAATCTATACCAAATTTCTTGCCTTCTCAAGTATGGAGATAGGGAAGGAAGGAAAGAAAAAATATAGAACTTAAAATGAAAAAAGAATGTTAAAAAAAGTTCTTGAAGAAAAGGGCTGCGGGAGGGAGAACCAAAACAATGTAACTACAGGAAAACAACCATGAAAAATTTAAAAAATAGGGAGAGCCAAGATGGCAGAGTAAAAGCAGTGACTTGCTTGAGCTTTCCCCCAAGCCCCTCCAAATACTTGTAAAAAATGGCTCTAAACAAATTCTAGAGCATCACAACCAACGAAAAGACAGAGTGAAGCAAATTTCCAGCCCAAGACAACCTGGATGGTTGATTAGAAAGATCTATTGTGCCAGGCTGGAGAGAAAAGCAGTTTGGCATTGGAGTGCGCGTAGGCTAAGACCATGGCTCAGCAAACCTGGAGAAGGCCTCACAGGACTGAATCACTGGCAGCTGTGGTAGTTTCCAGACTTCTCAACCCACCAATGCCAAAGACAACTTAGAAGGTCAGTAGGAAAAGTCTATGACTGTGGTGAGAGAAAAGTTCAGTCCCAGCCCCAGTTCTGGCATAGTCCCGGGGCGGCGGCTGCTTCCACACCTTCAGGCCCACAGACTGAGGGGGAATTTAGTGGCTGATCAAAGGGGCATTGCAGGGATCTCATTACTGGTGCTGAGGCACACTCTTTACTGGGGCTTTGCCCATGCTTGAATCTGGGTCATGGTTCCGGGTGGCGATACTGAGGCGAGGAGAAGTGCCGGCTTGGTGGAGCTTGTAGTGATGGTGGAGAGGAAATCCTCCTCACAGTTCCAAGGCAGAAAAGAGTGCTTGTGGTCACTCATAGACCAGAGCACAGGCCAGGAAAGGAGTAAACACCTCACCCCTTATCATAACACCATGGAAGAACTGAAAATTTACAGGTCCCTAGGAGTATCTTTGAAAATAGCTACACAAAACCCCTGAAGCTTTGGACTGTACATTCTCCACACTGGAAGCAGACACCTACCTTAATAAAGAGTTTATAACTCAAGTAATTGACTGGGATCATGAACAAACCTCGCAAAAAAAGTCAGACCATAGAATCTTTCTTTGGTGACAAAGAAGATCAAAATATACAACCAGAAGAAGACAACAAAGTCAAAGCTCCTACATCCAAAGCCTTCAAGAAAAATATGAATCAGTCCCCAGCCATGGAAGAGCTCAAAAAGAATTTTGAGAAGCAAGTAAGAGTAGAGGAAAAACTAAAAGTGATGCAAGAAAATCATGAAGAACAAGTCAACAGCTTGCTAAAGAAGACCCAAAAAAATACTGAAGAAAATAACACCTTAAAAAATAGCCTGACCCAAATGACAAAAGAGGTCCAAAAAGCCAATGAGGAGAAGAATGCCTTCAAAAGCAGAATTGGCCAAATGGAAAAGGAAGTCCAAAAGCTCACTGAGGAAAATACTTCCTTAAAAACTGGAATGGATCAATTGGAAGCTAGTGACTTTATGAGAAATAAAAACCTAAAGAAAGAAAAAATAGAAGACAATGTGAAATATCTCATTGGAAAAACAACTGACCTGAAAAATAGATCCAGGAGAGATAATTTAAAAATTATTGAACTATCTGAAAGCCATGATCAAAAAAAGAGCCTAGTCATCATCTTTCAAGAAATTATGAAGGAAAACTGCCCTGATATTCTAGAACCAGAGGGCAAAATAGAAATTGAAAGAATCCACCAATCACCTCTTGAAAGAGATCCTCAAAGGAAAACTTCTAGAAACGTTGTAGCCTAATTCCAGAGTTCCCAGGTCAAGGAGAAAATATTGGAAGCAGCCAGAAAGAAACAATTCAAGTACTGTGGAAACACAATCAGAATAACACAGGATTTAGCAGCTTCTACATTAAGGGGACTGCAAGGCTTGGAATATGATATTCTGGAGGGCAAAGGAGATAGAATTACAGCCAAGAATCACCTAACCAGCAAAACTGAGTATAATCCTTCATGGGAAAAAAATGGGCATTCAGTGAAATAGAGGACTTTCAAGCATTCTTGATGAAAAGACCAGAGCTGAATAGAAAATTCTACTTTCAAATACATGACTCGAGAGAAGCATGAAGAGGTAAACAGGAAAGAGAAATCATAAGGGACTTATTAAGGTTGAACTGTTTACATTCCTGCATGGAAAGATGATATTTGTAACTCATGAGACCTTTGTCAGTATTAGGGTAGTTGGAGGGGGAAAAAAAATTATATGTATAGTTAGATTGATAGATAGAGGGCACAGGGTGAGTTGAAGATGAATGGGTGATATCTGGAGAATAAAATTAAGGGGTGAGAGAAGATTATACTGGGAGAAGGAGAAAGGGAGAGGTAGAATTGGGTAAATTATCTCACATAAAACAGACAAGAAAAGGTTTTTACAGAGGAGGGGAAGTGGGGGGAAGGTGAGAGGAAATGAGTGAATCTTATTTTCATTGGATTTGGCTTAAGGAGGGAATAACATACACACTCAGTTGGGTATGGAAAGCTATCTTACCTATAAGAAAATGGGGGGGGGAGTGGATAAGAGAGCAGGGGGTTAATGGAGAGGAGGGCAGATTGGGGTAGGGGGTAATCAGAAGCAAACACTTCTCAGGAGGGACAGGGTCAAAAGAGAGAATAGAAAAAAATAGGGGCGGGATAGGATGAAGGGAAATGTAGTTAGTTTTCCATGGCATGACTGCTCTGGAAGTGTTTTGCATGACTACACAAGCATACCCTGTATCGAGTTGCTTTCCTTCTCAATGAGGGTGGGTGGGGAGGGAGGAAGGGAGAAAATTTGGAACCCAAAGGTTTAAAAACAAATGTTAAAAAATTGTTTTCACATGCAACTGGGAAATAAGATATACAGTCAATGGAGTATAAAAATCTATCCTGCCCTTCATGAAAATAGAAGAAGAAAGGGATAAGAGAAGGGGGGGGTGGAGATAGAAGAGAGGGCAGATTAGGGGAAAGAGTATTTAGAATGCATTCTGTCTTGGGGTTGGGGGAGGGATGAAATGAGGAGAAATTTTGTAACTCAAAGTCTTGTGGTTGTGAATATTGAAAACTAAAAAGAAATAAATTAATGAATCTTAAAACAAATCAAAAACTGATTAGTACAATGACTAGTAAGGACTTAAGAAGACTAGTGGTAAATCATATCTCCCACTTTTTAATGGTAAAGGGCTGGATAGAGTTATAGAATGAGATAAACATTCTTAGACATGGCCAATGTGTGATTCTAGAATTGACTACACTATTTGCTCTAGGGCACAGCTTCTATTGAGGGTCAGGGAATTTTAGCAGAGGGTGGGAACAAATGTATAATGATGGTGATACACAAAACAAAAAGAAAAGAAAATGAAAAGAATACCAATGAAACATTAAAAATACACAGAAGAGAGTAGAAGTCCAGAAGGGGACACAAACAAGCAATTTTGTTACTATTGTTTTAATTGTAATATACATTTTGAAAACTTGACATAAGTTCCATTTCATATATAAACCTTCTAGTCTTTGTATATTGAAATGTTCACATTAATTGATTTTTAAAATCATAGTAGAAAAGAAAATGTCCACACAGAGAGAAACATAAACACATAAAAATATGAGGCAGAATGGCCCAATGTACATGGCACTGGACTTGGAGTCAGGAAGACCTCAGTCCAAATCCCACTTCAGGTACTTACTAGCTCTCTTTCTCTGGCAAGCTACTTAACTTCTCTCTGACTCAGTTTCCTCATCTCTGAAATAAGGGGGTTGGACTTGGCCTTGTAAGATTTTTGTGTTCCTAAGTACACAAGCCAAGACATAGCAGCTGAAAAATGGCAAGATGTTTTTGAGAATAGATGACCTCAGTTTCAGGACTAATACAATGAAATGAACAATGGCATAAACAAAATACTTTTTAAAAAGTTTACTTGTTATATTATACAAATATTTGCTGCATTTTGTAACTCTTGAGAACATGAGACTCTCCCCTGAGTCGCTCCGAAGAAATGAGATTTTTAAATCCATTCAGTAAGAAATGGTTTTAATGCACAACTTAATTTATTGATGGAATTCATGTTGTGTGTTGAGTAAATATTTTCGTCAGGCAGCTAGACATTGCAAATTGTAAAAGAGAAGAATATGCTTTCACCAATATCTATTAATTGTTAATAAAAAAGTGAAAAAGGAAAAGTTATTTCTGATAACGAATGTGTCCTTTTAGCATTAACTCTTGTATGTGGTGGCTAAAGGCATTAAACTGGGGAAAAGCCACTCCAGGAGGCAGTCCACTCTCTGTGTTAGAAAGCAGAGCCTGTTTATAAAAACAGGAAATGTATGTGTAACGTAAGGGGCATTATTTCTAACAAGCATACTTATACTGTGTACGGCACCATGGAGAGTTGGAAAATAAAGGAGTCAGCAGTAAAGGGCACTGGTGCCCTCGTAGCACTGTGATTAAGTATCTGGCTGAGGCGTCTACTTGTTTTTGTAGTCTGATTTTTTTTTTATTCAGTTTGCAACACAAAGACTGGTCCCACAAGAATAAAATCTTGTCAGCTGCCTAGTGTATCACTCAGTTGGATGCAGAAAACTACATCTCTTCCCTGTGGGGAGAAATCTAATAGTATATGACTTTTTCTGGCTTGTTTTTTATTGTGCATGTTTGGACGTATGGAGGATAATTTGGCTTTCTGGTGATGATCAGATCAAATTTAAAAGTCCTTTCTTAATTTGCCGTACCTTCCCCTTACACTTACACTTCCCTTCCTTTCTAATGCAAATGTATTAGAAGTTTTTCTCCATCACAGCCTTTCTGTTTTTAACCTAGCCAATTTTTATATTCTCTTTACACTATTCGTTTACTTCTGCTCCTGTTCTTTTGCTCATGTTGCCAAATATATTTTGAATGTTGTCTTGGTATTCCACCAGATGTCCATAATCAACCAGTACGTAATAAGCACTTATTAGGCACTTCTGTATGCCAGGCACTGTACAAAGTGCTGATAATACAAAGAAAGGCAAAAAAAATCAACAACAACAAAAACAAGATGCAGCATAATCATCCATGCTTTTTTCAGTAAATCATTTGATGATGTCTTTCCCAATAGCTCTGTAGACAATATTGAGAGATGGGAACGGAATGGGAGAACATTTACTAGGGGTTTATGAATTGGTCAACTGACCAGATCCAAATAATTTTGATTAAAGGAAAAATATAAAATGGGAGCTCTCTGTCTTCCAGGGTCACATCCTTGTCCTGCATGACATTTTCTGATGAAGGCATTGGTGACATTATCACCAAATTTTGGATTGACAAGAAGCTAGGAAGGATACCTAATAAAATAGATGATGGAATTTACATTTAGAAACCTGGAAAACCGACAGACCAAAACAATGAACTGAATCTCATAAGATGAAATTAAGAGGACTAAATGCCAAGTACCTCCATTCATTGTAGCCTCTGCAGTCGAAAACTCTGCTGAAATCAAAGCATGCCCACATTCTCAAACGTTTTGCCAAAAGGTGACAGTCACTGTCATATTCTATCAATCTGGAAAGGTGGCCAAATGGCATAATAGATAGAGTACTGGACTTGGAGCTAGGACTCATGAATTTAAATCCAGCCTCAGACACTATCTGTATAACCCTGCACAAGTGACAATCTTTCTTGACCTCAATTTGTCCATCTGTAAAATGAGGGTAATAATAGCTTATATGTCACAAGGGTGTTGTGGGCACCAAATGAGATCATATATATGTAAAGGACTTTGCCAACCTCAAAGTAATCCTGTAGGGCTAGGTTAACCTGTTTGTTTCCTCAGTGCTTAGCAAAGTTCCTGACAGTCAACAATTAATAGATGCTTGTTGATTGATTGAGTTTGGAGACAGATTTTTAAACTTAGCACAGAAATATGATCTATAATCAATACTCATTTAGTCAGTGCCTATTATGTGCTAGGCACTAGAAACACAATACAAAGAGTGAAATAACCCCTACTCTCGCGGAATTTACATTTTCACAGAGAATAATATTATAGCAGCTACCCACACATCCGGTTGTCATATGTAGTCCCTTGCCCAGAAACATAGCTTCAGATTTACACAGCTCCTGCTTGGGTTCAGTCTCTCAAAAATCTCTCTTTGCTTATGCCTGGACGGATGGCGTAATTTGAAAAATACATATTTTAAGTCATCTCAAGGGCAAGAATAGGATCAAAGAAAAGTCTTTGTGTTCATGAGAAAATTATAACAGATGACTCTAAGGAGGGTGAAGGATTTGGACATGTATAATAAATTGTATTATAGAGCATAAGCTTCCCGATGGCTCTGATTGTTTTTCATGTTAACTTTTGTACCCCCGGGACCTAGCACAGTGCCTTGCCTAGAGTAAATGCTTAATAAATGGTGGTTGAATTAGAAAATATCCTTCAAATTTTTTAGACTTTGATGGACACGATGTTACGAACAAAAAAAATATAAACTGGGAGATGGTTATAGAAGAATGAGAATCAATCATTCAGTTAACAAGCATTTATTAAGTATCTACTGTGTGCTTAGCATAGGGGATACAAAGAGAAAGCTCAAGCAGTCTGCATTCAAGGAGTTAACATTTTAGTGGAGGAAGCAACATGCAGATAAATATGTATAGGTAAGAAACCTAGATAGCAGGTAGAAGAAAACCTTAGAGGGGTTAGCACAGCATTGTAGACCCCAGAAAAGGCCCTGCAGAACGTGGCATTTGAGCTATGCCTGGAAGAAAGCCAGGGAATGACAACAGAGGCCAGAAGCCAACTGAGTGGGAAAAGTCAAGGTCATCTAAAGAAAATAGCACCATGTTCATATAGGGGACTTTTGAGGAGCTCAAATTTGAAATAGACCCATAAAAAGAAGAATAACCCAGGAAAATGCACAGTGTGCCTCACATTGGTAAAAAAGCATCAGAATGACAGACTGCAAAAAATAGCTATCAGTGGCAACACAGGGATATCTTTTAAAGATACGTAATCTCTAAATAGGAAGGTAGCTCAGAGATAGGTTCTGTGTCCCCAGGAGGGCATGACCCACCAGCAGAAGTAGAGACATTATTTCCCTTTCTCAACATTGTTGTGACCCATCTGACTGGCTCATCTGTCTGCAGCCACAGTCTGTCCATCAGTCAAGAAACATTTATTAAGTGTTGGTTATGTGCCAGGCTCCTTTGTGTCAGGACAGTCTTATGTGGGAAAAGGGAATGCATTAAGCAACTGCTAATGGCCCCTGGATTGTCTCTTCTTTCCAATCAAGGTTGTGAGTCTGTCTTTGATCTGCCCATTTTGGCTCCATAGGATTGGGCTGGTTGAGCAAGTGGGCAGGACTGGGCCTTCTCCCTTCGCACTTCTCACGTGGATCCTGCCAGCCAACTTCTGCCTCTCTCAGAGAGCTTTTTCTTCATTCATAATGTGCTCCTGCTTCTTCTAATCTCAACATCTTGTCACTCATTGGGCTGGGATACAGGATCACCTCAACTCCCACCCACCCCAGGCCCAGACCTATCACATTCTATCTTAGAGCAATGACATTGGTTTGTGGCTATCCCTTAATATCTCCCAAATCTCCTGTCCTTGAGGAATTTTCCTTCCAATGCCAAGGTTCCAGTGGTCCTTCCTTAGTTATAGCTTGAAGAGAAGCATAGTATACAAAACAAAGAAAGTGATAGCTTCATGGAACTCTGTCCTAGACTGATCATATTTGGAGCATTGTGTTCAATTGTGGGTGCTATTTTAGGATGTCCATTGGAACATGTCCAGAGGACAGCAAAAAGATTATATTGCATGAGGATTGTCTGGAAGAACTGGAGATAATTTAGCCTGGACTAGTCTACTTATCTTAATAGTCACTGAGAGGGCTACAGAGAGGGCATGGGGGGGGGTGGAGACAGAGAGAAAGAAAAGAAAGAGGGAGAGAAGACACCAACACACAGACACACACACACACACACACACAGAGGATTAATTAAGTAACAATTGGGTCAGGCCACACCTACTCTAGCACTTAGCACTTAGAACATAGGAGGCACTTAATAAATGTTTATCAATTGAAAAACTAACTTTATTTTTTCTTTTAGATGAGATTATTAGATTGATAATAGAGGAATGCCTATATGGATTTCAGCAAGGCATTGGACAAAACCTTTCATAATATCCTTAGGTAATAAGTTCAGAAATGTAGATCAAATAATAGATGGTTGAACAGTCATCATAAAAAGGAGTAAGTAGTGTTTAATGGACCATCACCATCTGTAAGGTGGACTTCTGATGGGATAGTGAGAAAAGTACTAAAACTTGAATCAGGGAGATGTGAATTCAGATCCTGACTTTGAAACTTACTAGTTGTATGACAAGCTCAGTTCCCTCATCTGCAAATTGGGGATAATATACCTGTAAAACTTATATTACATGGTTGTTGTGAAACTTAATTGGGTTTTGTAAGTTTAAGGATAAGGCCAAAATTTTCATTTATATAACAGAGTGTGACAGCAAAACCACTCAGCAGAAATCTGGAAACATACTTGATGCTGACTCCCAAAGACCTACTGTGTGACATTAGATCTGTATTTTATTCTCTCTTGACCCCAATATTCTCAGCTGTAGAATGGGGACAGGGGAGTGGCTTATAGGATCTCTTAGGTCATTCTGGATTTGTATGAGTCTACTATTTCCCCTAGGATTATTATTATTTTTTTTTTTTTAGGCAGTTGGGGTTAAGTGACTTGCCCAGGGTCACACAGCTAGTTAGTGTCAGGTGTTTTGGTCTGAGACCGGATTTGAACTCAGGACCTCCTGACTTCAGGGCCGGTGCTCTATCCACTGCGCCACCTAGCTGCCCCTCTAGGATTATTTTCTAATGTCCCTGCAAATTCTCTCCTAATGGTCTTGCAGTGGATATTAAGTATACACAGCTGAGCTATGGGTGGGTAGGGGAATAGGATAAACAAAAACACTCCCTACTTAATGGGTAGATTGAATTGATTTTGTGGGTGTTGATATAAATTGTTGACACAGCTATAGAAACCTCTTTCCCTTCCAGATTTGAAGCAGCCATTCATGGGGTTATTTTAGTTATCTTCCTTTAACAGCAGCCTTGTAGGGACTTGGCCTTATCTTTCTTTCCATTATTAAGACAGTTGGTCTGATATGAGTCTCCACCTTTTTTTTTTTTCCCCATAAGAAGTACTTGTAAATCCTCAAGGCTGACATGCAGGTCTCCTTTCTGAGAAGTCCCCATAATATAGTAACAAGCTTTTCAAGAACCCACTAGCAATGCGAGTAGCTAATAGATAGAGGATAGGTAATGCATGTTTTTCACTAGGTAACATCAAAATGGGGTCAAGACCTTGAAATGGAGATCAAGGAATTGATAGTTCTTATTTTTGCCCCTAGGAATGCCTTTCTGAGCAAATAAAGCTCCCGATTTAAATAGGCTTACCCGATTTGGACCCATTTTCCCAGCATGAAGTTAATATTTCAAGATCTGAACCATAGCACTTGCATAGAACACATTTCTTCTACAATTGCTAGTTTTCTCTAAGTCTGAAAGTAAATTACCTATTATAATTTCAATTGATAGAAGCCTGGAACAGCCAATTAGAAATAATGGGGTGCCTTTGTGAACACAATAACTTTTTAAACATCCCTTGTTATAGGACAAGCAGACCAAATACAGTGTTTTTATTCTCAGGTCTGATAACCAGCATTCAGGAAAAAAGAGGGAATACCTGGCCTGTTTGGCCTTTATCTCTCTTGCCCTTTTCTAAAAGCAAAATCATTGCCTTTTAACTATTTTAACTCATCCGTCACCATAGGGATCTACAGACTTGTGCTTTACACGTTTGACACTGGAGACATGGCTCTGTAGAAATATATGAGAAAACCCATGTAGGCATGAATGGAGGATATATTTGCAATCACTTTTTTCAAGCAAAAATTGAACAATGTCTAGGTCAGCTTCCCTTAATGGCTACCTACTCTATTAGATATCTCTTACAAATGTTAGATATAATAAACGGCTTCTAATTGAGTAGGTGTTATCGGTAACTTTCTTGAAAACTTAGCTTCGTGACATTTTTCATTGATTTTCCTTATATTAGAAAATGAAATGTCAGGTACTATTAATTGCATTTTCACAATAAGCAGTTACAGCTGGAGTAACAGCTAAATTAAAGCACGTCCTATCTAATGCACAATGGATGTATTCATTTAAATGTATTCAATTTAGATGAATGTAACATGTCTATATTCATTACCATTATACGGATCTGTAGGCTGAATTGATGGGGTGGTAATTGCCATCTTTATAAATGAGACAGTATTGCAGGTTTCCGGTGGAAAACCCATTTTGGTTTCACATTTCTCACTCCCACACAGTAGCATATTCTATAAGCTCCCTTTCTTGCACAGACATTTACCTTTGATTTCTGATAGGCCAAAGCACAGAGGATGAGGTCTCTTCAGCAGCCCAAGGTATTGAGTACATGACTTTGGACGGCACTTTGCTTCTGTGGGCTAGACAGGAAGTAAGAAAGGTGATGCCAAACAGCTCTGTAACCAATATTTTCTTTGCCTAGGGAAAGTTGCAGATAGTTCCTCACTCAGTGCCTTGTACGCAGTAGTCAGTTAATATGTGTTTGTTGATTGATTGGGGGAGGAAGGGTTTGTGGGTATCACTGAAGAGGTGGGAATTATTTTGGGGATGAGACTGCCGAGATGTCATGGTGGGCAGGGAAAAGGATCCTGGGACACTTGCTGAAGCTCTTGCCACGAAAGTAGAGTGGGTAGGATAGGAAATGTTCCTAGTGGGATGGTGTCAGTGGGCTTGAAATTGTCTGCCATAGGTCAAAGCTCTGGTTGTCCCTCCCTATTTATTGCTCTCTTCCTAACAGTCTTCCATTTATTCCATCCTACTGCCTAATGGCTCACACCTGCCCTTTAGCCTGCCTACATTCCGGCTCTGTACACTGAGAGATGCAGAAGAGTATTCTATTTATCATGGAACACATTTTCCCAGGCCTTGGATGTTCCCTGTTCCCTTGCTACTAATGAAAGAGAGTACAGAAGCTTCCTCTGATAGGTGAAGCCTCTACCCTGATCAGGAGGGAAAATCGTAAACCAGCTCAAAGCGCTTTTCCTTCTCTTTCACTACAAAAGGGTATCTTGCAAACCCTCAGAGACCAGCTCCAATGGAGCGAGCCTAGCAGCTCTCTACAGAGATCTTCAGTATTCTTTGCAGCTCAAAGGAGCTGGTCCTAGTGCTGTGGACATGGGGGTTCATTTGCCTGTGTACAATTCAGTGTTACGCTGCCTGTTGAACAACTCTGGGAAACAATCCTTGACCTTTGTAAACTTGTGTGATGCAGCATCTGTATTTGATCAATAAGCAGGAAATTCTATTTTTTTCTTTCCCCCATGGAAGACAAGCATAATTAATCAATCAGGCAATAGCTACTTCTGTGATTATCTTAGGGTGCACCTGGGAACTGCCTTGCACCTTTTCTAAAGTGTCTTCCTGGTAGAGGATCTGCATATTAATTTATATTGAGGAAGATGAAGTTGGTGGGAGAGAATGCTGATGACGCAGTTTCAGCACAATATATATTTCTCAAAAATAATCTCCTATGTTCAACCTCCACTAATTAGAGAGTTACTCTGATTTATGTAGTTACATAAGCAAATACTAAGCATTTAATTGCCAGTCCATGAGCAAGGGGGAATAAAAGCAAAGCCCTGGAAACTTGCCAAAAAGTCAGAAACTGCTTTCTTTCAATCTCGGAAGGAAAAGTGAGATGCCCCTAAATCTTGCTGTCCACAGAAATCTTCATCTATTCAATGTGGTTGTATGTAGGTTTAAATTTAGGTGTCATGATTTTCCCTGAGGTTTAGGGAATCGTTAATGCCTGGACACCAGAGTGAGTATTCCTGTCAAGCCCAGGAAGCTAAAAGTCTGGTCACTAGGGAAAAAGGCATGCCTGGAGTGAATTAGACAATTAGTGAGTGGTTTCCAGTTCTGTGTTCTCAATTCAAAGGGAAAACATAGGGAAAGCAGGGGATGTGAGGTGAGGGAAAGAATGCTAAACTAGGAAAAAAGAGATCTGAGTTCTGTTCCTGACCCTATCACTTACTAGCTCTATTCTAATGGGCAAGATCCTTAATATCGCAAATTCGGGTCTTCCTTATCTATAAAATAAGGGGGTTGGTTAGATGTTTTCTAAGGCCCTTTCTGGATCTAAAGTTCTATGGTTCTGCTGGTGTGAGTGGAGGGCTCTCCATCTAAACAAATGCTCACCTTTGTCCCACCTTGGGTGATGTAGGCAGCTATGTCAAGGTAACTTGGGGCTCTGTCACATCACAATCAGAGGTAGAAGGGCCTTAGAGATCATCAAGTCAACCCATTTCAATCAAGAGAGACAGTGAAATTGAGGCCTTAAAGCAAAGGTGGGCTAGTAAATGTTTAACAAGTGGCTCTCTGGGGGAAAAAAAAGTTCAAACAACGCATTTTAAAGTTTAATCTGAATTATTAACATTTTCTTATGTCTAAGAAATCAACAAAGCAATAAATCAAGCCCTCATTTGTAGTACTTGCCAATTGCTATCGTATAAATGCTTACACTGAAAATTTAACAATGAGTTTTCTGACCCAACTCCAGCATACTGCTGCTTAAGGCCACACAGGTGATTAGTAGTAGATTTAAACCTAGTTCTTTTCATTCCCCCTCAACAAGTTAGACATATCTCCTTGGAAATGCATTATTGCTTAACTATGAACATAATATTTCAATTTCAAAACACATGAAAATCATAAATATTTCTTGGATCCTTTTAACATTGTTGCATTTTGCTTATTTTATATCAATGTTTCTTCAATTTCTGTATTTTTGTGTTCCAAATGTTATTTCTACTTTAAAAGCCTCCATATCTTTGGTGAGAATGTCTGTCATAAATTCTAAGCTCTATACTCTGTGGTCTTTATTATTATTTTTTCAATACTTCATTGATTGAGAACTCTAGGTTCGAATTTATTTGATTCCTTGTACTTTCTCTTGATTCCTTCCTTCCTTCCTCCCTTCTTTCTTTCTCTTTTCCTCCTTTCCTTCCTCCCTCCCTTCCTCCTTCTTTCTTTCTGTCTTTTTCTCTCTCTTTCTCCTTCTCTCCTTTCTTCCCTTCTTCCTTTCTTCCTTTCCTCCTTCCCTCCCTCCTCTTCCTTATTCTGGAGTTCTTGCTGCTGTTCTTTTATAACTCCTCTAGGGTCCTCAGAATTATCTAATCAATCAGGAAATTTTGGTTCATTTTCCTTCTGTTCTGGCTTCTGAGTTTTTATTCCCTCCCCTACCCTTTTCCTTCTAGCTAAATGAGCCTCTCTCCCAATTTATGTTCTTGTGAGCTACCTTTTGACTTTGGCTTTTCCCCTTGATCTTTAAAACCTCCTAATTCCTGTTGCTTCTCTCTTAGTTTCTTCCAAAATCTTTGGTTCTTCCCCCCCACTTTTTCATTGCTGCACTGATCTCCATAGCTGGATTTCCTTAGCCTCCTTGGGCTAGTCCCTTCCCAGAGTAAACTGTAGCAAAAGAGAGAATTGGTTCTAGTTCTAAATCTCTCTCTCTCTCTCTCTCTCTCTCTCTCTCTCTCTCTCTGTGTGTGTGTGTATAAGATCAAGCAATTTTATTGGGAAGCCAGGATAATAGACCAAGTTAGATTATGCTGCAATTCTCGAAGTAGTCCCTTGAACATAAGAGTAAAAGGTCAAATTTGGGCTTTCATGTAAGGAATATGAATTCAGTCCTCAAAGCTCTGAGCTGGTATTACCATCAAAGAGATATGAAGTACAGAAATTGATTTTCAGCTACTTCAGTTTCATAATCTGAGCACATATTCAGTATCACTGGAAATGATACCTCTACCTTGTATCTCTAAAGTCTCCAAGGAACTCAGGAGTTTTATAGGTTTCATAATTGTTTGGAACAATGTGATTACTCCTCTTACTTTTTCTGTGAGTGAAGAGATAGTTTGGATAGCATTGGTCCTGTTTCATTAATGAGGAGACTGAAAAACAGTATTGCAAAGGGACTTCCCTAAGGTCATTCAATAAGTTGATGGCACAACCCCAAACTGAGACCTGATATTTCTACTACCAGTATCAGAGGCTGGCAGAAATTCTGTCTTTATCTACGTGACTTGGTACTTTGAAGAAAAAGTGAATAATTCAGTCAAAGATCCTCTAATTCTGTCTACTCCATAATTAACATGGATTTCTGACAGGATTCTTTTGTTTCTGTGGGAGAGTGAGTCAGAAGACTAAAATGCTGACTCCACTAAGTGTGATCTTGTATGATTTTGACAATGTCAATTAGAGCCTCAATTTCTTCATCTATAAAATGATGGGGTTATATTAGATATCTTCTAAGATTTCTTCTGTTTCCAAATCTGTGATTCGGTAAATACCAAATCCCTTGCATAGAAAAACATATTTTTTCCTAACCCTACTCTCTCAAACAGTAATTGTGAAATGTAATGACTAAAGAATTCACACAAAATTGCAATAATGAAAAAGAACCACTACTACCAAATTATTTAAAATTAATTTTATTAAGAAAACTATCAAAGTAATTGAATAATTCATTTTTCAACCATTTTACGAATCATTGAGAATGGTTAACAAGAGGTTTTCTTTTCATTTAAAAATGTTCTACTTATATTAATATGAGCTACTAAAACTTGTCTCCTCTAGCAATTAGTGAGGATTATTGAAAAGACTAAATTGAAAACAACCAGTGGGTTATTAACAATATCAGAAGAATACATGTAAAAATCTCTTACATTTGGAAAGCATTACTTTACCACTTCCTTTTTTATTTTTCAAATCAACTGATGCGTTCAAAAAACATTATACCCATATGACGTTCAAGGCACTGTGCTAGGTATTAGAGAGACAGAGACAAAAATAAAATAGTAAAATCATATGTTTGAGAATTACAAGGAACATCTCGTCCAACCCACAGACCAAAGGAATTTCCAGTGTAACAGTGGTCACCCCTACCCTCAGAGAGCTTCCATTCTACTAGTGAGAAGGTGAGAGGTTTACATTTTACTTTGAAATAGGGCATGTGAAGTTCTCTCTTTCTCTCTCTACTCTTATCCCATTGAATAGTGTATCCAAAATGTTAGAAATAAGGCCTTAGAGAAATAAAGCCTTCTAGTTAAAAAAAAGAAACTAAGCTCAGAATGAGTGAAGAATTGTTTATTTTTATGGTTCTTGTGAGAGAACCTGGCAAAACCTCTTGGAAGAGATTGCACCGATTACAGAATTGAGAAAAAGTTTTATACTGTTAGAATGCCGCAACTCCTCCCTTCCAGGCCTGGATTGGTCCGTTGCTCTCCAGGTTACAATCTTACACATCCACCCATCTGATGTACCCTTGACATGCCCCCCACATTCCTCATCATCCAAAAGCTTTTGTCCTACTTAGGGCTAGTTAAAACTGGTTCTGCCCTCTAGAACTTTGGGGCCCTTCTCATTGGCTTGCCCTTTCAAGGTTTTGCAAGCTTGTTAAAATAATGTAACTTCTTTGCTGATGTTGTAAGATGCCAGAGGTTATCTTAAATTGTGGGAGCATGATACCTTGTCCCTTGTAAAAAATAAATATTGGAAGGAGCGTCTGTCCACAGAAGAGATATTCTTTTAATTTGCATGGGACAGATAGTCTTGGAGTCAGGAAGACTTAAGTTCAAGTTCAAAACATATTGGTCATGTGATCATAGGCAGGTTATTTAGAGTGACCTCTCAGAGGCTAAGATCATTTTCTAAGAATCTAAGTTTTAGATGGATTGTCAATATTCATTGCTGAAGTGAGTCTCGACATTGAGAGTTTTCCACATTGATAAAATCATAGATCCAGAGTAAGGTAGATAAATGGATGGATAGATGGATAGATAGAGTAGATAGATACATAGACGTATTAAATAGATAGACGATAGAGAGCTAGACAGAAAAAGGATAGACGAGATAGAGAGAGAGAGACAGTCATGTGTAGAAAGACGGATATTCCCTTGCCCTGGCTATCTTGTACGCCCAGAATATACTTCCTTTTTTCACTGATGCTTCTTAGAATACTTAGTGTCATGTTTTACATCAGGTCTGTCCTAATCCTCCCTACCATACACACATCAAAAACAAACAAAAAAATTCCCTGTATCTTGTATATATTTCTAATAATCCTATACATAAAGATATTTGTCTCTTCTAATAGAATATAGGCTTCTTGGATGTCAGGGACAGTTTTCTCTTATTTTTTTTATCCCCAGCCCTGAGCACACTCTTTGGCACAAAATAGATACTTAATAGAGATAGATAGATAGATAGGATAGATAGATAGATAGATAGATAGATAGATAGATAGATAGATAGATAGATAGATAGATAGATAGACAGATAGACAGATCTATCAACATCTATACTCCAAAAAGGCAAACATAAAGGTTGTGTGGTATAATGTATTGAGAATTGGCTTTGAAGCTATGAAGGCCTAGGTTCAAGTGTCACTGCTACCAAATGCTGGCTATGTGAGGCTGGTTGAGTCATTCCCTTCTCCTTGCTCCAAGCAGCAGTTTCTGTAAGTTGCAGAGAAGGTGCTGATCTGCATGGTAGAGGGAGGTTCCTCACCTTGGAGTTTTCTATACTGAATTAATCTGTTAATAATATATGTAAGAAGGAGAAGATCGGGGTGAGGATGATGGGTTAGAAATGGAAACGGACTGATTAGAACAGAAAATTTGTGGTGGAAGTGCAAGTATAGAAGCACTGTTAAGTGCTTTTGCATGCCAAATACTGTGTAATGTTGGGAATACAACGGCAAACACCTAATCTCTGCTCTCAAGAAACTCACAGTCTAATGGAGAAACGACCACCTTCTAACAATTATGTGCAAATAAGATATATACAGAATAAAGCTGGCAGCTAAGTGGTGTCATAGTGCATAGAGTGCGATGCCAGGAGTTAGAGAAACTCATTTTCCTATGTTCCAACCTGGTCTCAGACAGCTACTAGCTGGGCGAGTCACTGAGCCCTATTTGCCTCAGTTTTTTCATCTGTAAAATGAGCTGGAGAAGGAAATGGCAAACCACCCCACTATCTTTGCCAAGAAAACTTCAAATGGGGTCATGAAGAATTGGGCATGACCAAAAAAACCAAACCAAAACAAACAAGCAAACAAAAAAAACAACTCAACAACAAAGGATAAAATGGTGATAATCTCAGAGGAAAGACATTTAGATGTAAAGAGATTAGGAAAGGCATCTTGCAGAAGGTGGAACTTTAGCTAAATTTTGAAGGAAGCCAGGAGGCAGACATAAGAAGGGAGAGATATCCAGACTTGGAGGACAACTTGTAAAAATGCATGGAGTCAGAAGATAGAGGATTTGGGCAGAGGAACCGCAAGGAGGCCAGTGTCACTGGATTAGAGGGAAGTAAGGTGTAAGGAGACTGGAAAGACAGGAGGGGACCAAGTTGTGGAGGAATTTCAACGCTTAACAAAGAAAGAATTTTATATTTGATTGTGGAGGTGATAGGGAGCCACTGGAATTTGTTGAATATGAAGGCAATACGTTCGGATCTGTGCTTTAGGAATATCAATTTGATCGCTAAGTGGAGGATGGACAGAGACAGATAGAGACTGGAGGCAGGAAGACTTAGCCATCGGCTATTGCAGTATTCCATGTGTGAGGAGATGAGGCCCTGCATGAGGGGGGAGGCAGTGCCAGAGGAGAGAAAGGGGCACATACAATCAGCCTTACAAAGCAGCGTGAGATACAGTTGATTAAGGTGGTGATGCTGGTCTGATCCATTTCTCCACTCTCATAGGTTTCCACAAGAGTGAACCCCAGAGGGTGATCTCGACTGTCCACCGATTCTCACCATCGTACAAATTCTTATTACAGTCAAGTTAACTGCTTAGTTTATTCATCTGAGATCAGGGTTGTGTAAAGCTATTTAATGAGAACCCTAACCAGAACTTCTGTCTTTTCAGGATGATGCTGAAAAGGAGAAGGCCACAGCCAAGGCTCTGGAAGATGTCAAGGCAAACTTTTACTGTGAGTTGTGTGACAAACAATACCACAAACATCAGGAGTTTGATAATCATATCAATTCTTACGACCATGCCCACAAGCAGGTAAGTTGAAATGGAGCCTAACTGCCATTTTTTTTTTTTTTTGGCTAGGCAATGGGGTCAAGCTAGTAAGTGTCAAGTATCTGAGGCTGGATTTGAACTCAGGTCCTCCTGACTCCAGGGCCAGTGCTCTATCCACTGTACCACCTAGCTGCCCCATGACGGCCATTTTTACTAACCAGTTCAGGCCACCATCAAAGCTGGCTAACTTTTTCTTTATGTGAAAATCGGTGAAGAAAACACTTCATATCTTTGTTGTATTTGATTTTTCTAATCACATGGCATGTTGGCTTATGTATGTTTTCAGATAAGAGGGTCCTTTTGCTATGAGGTGTGATTTGCATAAGGCCTCAATAGACCCTACTAAAGAAATTTAGAACCTTAAGGGAGATAGGATGATACCTTAGTCCTCTTTGAACTTTGTGAAACTTTATAACCTGGGTTCATAGCCACATATATCTCAAGAAAAATCAAATTTTATATCAATTACTGAAGGTTCCAACAGTTTAAAATGAAATTATAACTTCCAAAAAAATGATTTCTATGTATCTTCTTCATAATTATAATAAAACTTATTTAAAAAAAAAACTTTGAAGTAAAATTCTTGGAACCCTTGTGCTTAATACGAATTTGTAACCCAGTTTTGCCACTTCAATTCAATTCAATAAACACTTATTAAGTGCCTACTATGTGCTAGGCACTGTGCCTGCACTGAGGATACAAAAATAGTCAAAAGACAGTCCCTGCCCTCAAGGGGTTTACAATCTAATGGGGGAGATAACATACAAACAAAGGTATACAAAGCAAGGTATAAACAGGATAAGTAGGAAATAATTGAAAGACAGTAAGAGGTGTTAGAGAAAGCTTCCTGTAGGAGGTGGGATTTTAGTTGGGACTTTAAGGAAGCCAGGAAGGTCAGTAGTTGGAATGGAGGAGAGAGAATGTTCAAAGGGTGGGGAATAGCTGAGAATGCCCAGAGGGGAGAGATGAAGGGTTTTATTCATGGAACAGCCAGGAGGCCAGGGTCATTGGATTGAAGAGTATGTATTTGTGTAGATGGGTGGGAGAAGAAGGGGAAGGCTTGGGAAGACTGAAAAGGTAGGAGGGGCTAGGTTAATGCTTTGAATGCCAAACAGAACATTTTGTATTTGCTCCTGGAGGCAGTAGGTCACCACTGGAGTTTATTGAGTAGGGGGTGATATGATCAAGCCTATGTTTTAGGGAAATCATTTTAGTGGGTGAATGGAGGGAGGATTAGAGTGAGGAGAGACTTGAGGCAGGCAGGCCCACCATCAAGCTCCTATAGTAATTGATGCATGAGGTGATGAGGGTCTGTACTAGAGGTGTGGCAGTGTCAGAGGAGAGAAGGGAGAGGTGTATTTGAGAAAATAATAATTATGCTACCTACCTCACACAATTTTAAAGATGGCACTTATATCACTATGCTCAAGAGTGGCAAAAGTCCCTCTCTGTCCCATACGAAACCTGGTTCATCTCAATTTAGAAAAAAAACCAACTGCTTCAGCTCCTGTTCAATTAGTATATAAAACTGTCTGTCATAATACAAAAGCCATTCACTTTCTGCTTCTCCACATATGAAGCTAATCCCTATAATCTCCATTTGCCTCACAAAAGGATGGGTTTTTCCCCTCAATTAGTTCATTTCAGTGTCAGGTCTCTCTGAGTTCAAAGGGGTCCATTCTTAAAACATGTGATCCTGCACTGCCCTTTCTGGTCTACTTGGAAGGATCTAGCACAAAAGAGGTCTTGTTTCAATGTACTTAATCTGGGGGGCAATGACTGATGACCTGTAGAAGGAATTCAGTCCCATTAAAAGGGATGAACTGGGTGGGTTGGATTCAGTTCATGATTTCTGTTATTATTATGATTTACTCTGGTTTGAGACATGGCCATACATGGTTCTGTCTCTCTGGGTTGATGTCCAGTTGAATCAGACAGGTGGATAAAAAGAGGTAGTCCTAACAGGCCAGACTATCTTGCCTTGAATTTCCACTTAACACATTAGCAATGGATGAACAGAACATGGTGAAAATGAATGCCTAATAATACCAGGTGTCAGATGATGGTTCTCTCTTTAATCTGTCTCCTGGCTCCACATCTGAAACTCAGGTTCAATGGCATGTGAAGCACAGAATCCTAATAAATCAGAAGTGATGAAGCCTGCCATATTCTGTAATTCTGCTATTGCCTTTTAGAGTGTAGAGGTAGAGAGCTTCACCCAAGAAGGTATAAGAGCATGAAAGGTTCTATATCTAATTCTAGGATTGGGTTTTATGAAGGAAGTATCTTTACCTAGTATTATGATTCTTGTTTTTATTCATTTAACAAATATTTATTGATTGGCTATTATGTTCAAGGTGCTATACTAAGCAAGGTAAAAAATATCCCCTTTAATTTGACTCCTGTACTTTCAAATTTATTGAGTTTTATTGGCTTTCAAATGTGAACCAGCTGATAACATGGATTGAATTATGATTTGTGCTAATTGGGTAAAAACCAGTCAATGGAATCTTGACACTAAATATGATCCTTGTGGTTATAGAAGCTAAACTCTCACCTGCTGCAGCGATTTCCTGTACATCATCTAACTTCTGCTTGAATACTTCTAGCAATGAACATCTTACCTCTTGAGACCCTAACTAGGGGTGGGGAACTTGCAGCCTCGAGGCCACATGTAGCCCTCTATGTCCTCAAGTGTGGCCTTTTGACTGACTCCCAATTGGGAATTTGTTCTGTGAAATTTGGATGCAGTCAAAGGGCCGTACTTGAGGACCTAGCAAGCCACATGTGCCCTCAAGGCCAGAGGTTCCCCATCCCTGACCTAACCCATCCCATTACTGGAATGCTCTAAAGCAATATTGAGAATAATGTCTAAGTACTAGAAATGCAAATGGAAAGAAGGAAGGAAAGAAGAAAGGAAGAAAAGAGAAAGATGTAAATTTCTTTGTTTTTCCTATTTACTACAGGTAACCAGTTGAACTACATTTGTTGATTTTAAAGCCAGTTGCTTAATATCTGACCCAACCAAAATGTTCTCTGAAACAGCAGCCTGGAACAGTAATGAAATGACAGATTACAATAACAGTAATAACTTATTTTGATAATGGGTTTTAAGACTTAGATTGAGGTAGATGGAGGAAATATTAGAGGCACCATTTTTAAAATATGAAAATGGGGACTTCAAGAGATGAAATGATTTGCTCAGTGTTACAGAGCTTCTAAGTATCACAGCTAGGATTCTAATGCAGGTGTCACGGTTGCAAATTCAGGGCTTTTTCTAGGAGGCGTGATAGATAGAGTGACATGCCTGGAGTCAGGAAGACATCTTCCTGGGTTCAAATCTGGCCTCAGACACTTAGTAGCTGGTGACACCTAGTAGTAGTGACCCTGGTTAAGTCACTTAACCCTGTTTGCCTCAGTTCCTCACCTATAAAAAGAGCTGGAGAAAGAAATGTCAAACCACTCCAGCATTTTTGCCAAGAAAACCATAATTGGGGTCACAAAGAGTTGGACATGACTGAAAAAGATTAAAAAAAAAAAAACCACACAGATAAATAAGATAAATAAGATAGTCTGGAAAGATCGAAGAAGTTGTGAAGCTTTTGTTTTTCTTAGCATACTGCCTTGCATACAATGGACATCTAATACATGGTTACTGATGAATAAATGAATGAATCACAGTATTAGTTATCAACATATCTTCCATCATAGACTAGATTTAAACCAGGATTGAATACTATCATTTGAAAACAATGGAACAAAGAATGTACTGCTGGCATTTGGCCCAGAGTTCATAAACATGCCTCTATTCCCTATCAATTTGGATTTGTTCATTTTGGTTTTTTCCTTCTGATTCCTTTGTCTATATCTGACACAAAGGTGAAACTGTAAGAAACTGCCAAATCTAGTTGTAGAAATTATAATAAGATCTATTATATTTGCTCATGCTTTGAACTATTTCTTCTTTTACATAGACAACTGGTTCAGTTTCTTTTTAAAGAAAAAAATTCACCTACATTTTTCTGGGAATATAAGATGAATATAAAATTTCTTAGAACTATCTTTGTATTTTATTAGATTTCTTCTTTTAGTAGTCCAATTCCCTCCCTAATATCTGTCATATAATTAAGCATTTATTATTTTAATTTTTCCCTGGAAAACATTGTCTAATATTAGTTAGTGATCCTGTTGACCTATTTATAAAGCATTTTGGATATATTCTTTTTTCTCACACCCTGAAGATGTTAAAAAAGAAACAAAATCTTTGCCTATGATTTTTTTTCTTTCGCTATTCCTTTCAACATTGTTTTAACCCATGTCCCAGTTTTCTAATACCATATTGACTTTTGTTTTGTTACAGTTCCATGATGCCTGAGTTGAATAGCATATCAGTCTTTACAATATACCCACAGTGCCTCTCCTACCATTGTTTAAAATTAGTTAATTTTGTACTCTGCATCTATGATCCTCGTGTTTAACACTTACATTTTTTGAATACCTATAAGGCATAAGGATCTGGAAAATTCCCATGACAATCTATATAAGGTACTGATTAGTGTAATAAGTTTATAGCAATGGAATGAACAGATCCCAAATATTATAACCCATGGACTTTGCATAAGTCCTTCAGTGTTATACTCTGGTGATAAAAGTGGATAAGGCAACAGTAAATATGTTAATACCCAACCACAAAGTCTCAGATTCAAAGGGACCCCAGAGACCATTTAACCTGTAGCTGACCTACGATCCTTTCTCTGGTGTCTTCAACAAGCAATGTTCTAGTTTTGGTTGAAGAGTTTAGAACAAATTTAAGAACTGAATAGCAAGACAGCAATATACCAAGACCATGTATATTTTGCTGCCAAGTCAGTAAGACAGTTAATGATGAATCTTTGTTTAGAGAAAGATGACTGAGGCAACATGGGATGGCTTCATGGAAAAGTTGGAAATTGGGCTTGATGAGTAAGACGTGGACAGGTGAAGATTTGGGAAGGAATTCCAGACAGAAAGCAACATGGGCATAGTTCAATCTTACAGCCTTACTTCTGAGAATAAAGAAAAAAAAATCAGTCTAGTATTAACAGTGTTTCTAGTTTGATCATCTATTCCCAAATGAAGTTTATCAGTTATCTTGTGGTCATAATCCTCCCTGCAGCCACCTTTTGCTTCCACTGTAAATGATCACATTTTAGGTTCTGTTTTTGACTTGTGGTCTTCATTTTGTAGTAGATATATCTCTACTGGCTTTTCTGAACTCAGAATCATTTTCTCTTAACTTACTATAGATCCACCTACTTTGCCCTCCCTCTGCTCCCCATGTATTTCTTACTGTATGATACTCTTGGCGGGGGGCAGAGGTCAGTGGCAGGAGCTAATTTCTTGCTTAAGTTTTTAAATTTCTTTACTCTGTCTTTCCCTATGCTAGTGTCATCCCACTGGACTTCAAGAAGATAAGCTTTTGGTCCTCTGAAATGTACTTGACAGAATTGCTTTAAAGCAAATAATGGGCTTTCCTTTGTTTTGTCCATTTCTATTAGTAGCTTTATCTTGATGACAAACTTTACTTAAATTGCCATTGCTGAGTCAGGCTATGTCATCTTTTTTTTTTCTTCTCATCAATTGATCTTATCTGAGAAGACAATGTTAAATTTAAAAAAAAAATCCTTAGTTTACATTTGATTCTTTGATGAGGAAAAGGAAATAAAGTACTTTTATTTTATTATGATTCTTTGATGAGGAAAAGGAAATAAAGAAATAAAGTACATTCCCTTCTGTTAAGGATTCATTCCTGAGGTAAATTAACTTTACCAAGATAATTGTTCAGTGCCAGAAAGGGGAGAAAGGAGAAATTATCTTTTAAGGGTAAGTAGTCCTCTCTAGAGAGGATTTTCATCTTTTGCCACTATAAAATTAAGTATTTTTATGACAGTATATAGGAGAAAGTATTGGATCTGGAGGCAGGAAGATATGGGTTTTAATCTCATCTCAGATATTTGATAGTTGTGTGACTCCAAGAAAGTCATTTAACTTCTCTTGACCTGATTTTCCTCATACGTAAAATGAAGGAGCTGAATCCACTGACCTCTAATGCTACTTTTAGTTCTGAATATCTGATCCTCAGATCCTAAGTTCCTTTAGGGATTCTTGCACACCTAAAATCTATCCTACTCACTGATTCCTGAAATTCTACCACCAGCGATCCATTTATTGGTGGTAATCCATTCTACAAAGTTCTTTTAAATAGCACTATTGCCTACTCTATCCTCTCTTGACTTCTAAGACATCATACTCTCCTGGTTCTCCTCCTATTACCTTGACCTTCTCATTTTGTAACTCATTTTGCTACTCATACTCTTTCTGACTCTATAATAGTGAGACGATCAAATCTTTCTAGACTGATTCAGTACATCTTCACATACTGAGTCACTGTTTGTCATCTTCAAGGGATCAGGCAGAATCAGAGAGGTAACATTTGGCTGGGATCTCCCAGCCAATTCCAGATTTCCAAAAAAGAGTGAGAGAGGAAGAGGGAGAGGAATGAATATTTCTATTTGTTCTTTAAAAAAAATGTAAATTAGGATTCCTTCCAAGGCCCTTATCTTTTCTTTCCTATTAATCTTAGCTTTATTCCATTTTCCTGTATGGGAAAGATTCTCTGTATTATCAATGAAACTTAAGTTTCAGCTAGGAATAACTTTCTATAACTTGTTTATCCAGAGAGTATAATGTCTCTATGTTACCAACTCTGCTCCATTCACTCACATAAAGAGGGCAAATAAGGTTTATTAGAGTTTGAAAATATGAGTATAGATTAGGATGTTCTGCTGTCAGAAAGACATAAACTTTTGTTATCCTTCTAGTAGTGGGGCAGAATTATGTTAATTCATCCTCTCTCCCACCTGGATCCCTAGTGACTAATGGTTTATATTGTAAAGAGACTTGAGTATACAGTGTATGGTTGGGAAATGGAGTATGCAGTCTTCTCAGCAACAGACCCCTTCTGAGCCCTCATACATGGATTGTCATTGTTGAATGACACAGTGATAGCCACTGTAAAAATTATTGTCATCTATGCTACTTTTGTGGTAGCTGAGGGGAACCATATAAATTTTTTTGTCTTTTCATAGCCCTGTGTAGCTTGCAGATGTAAATCAAATAACTGTGTTCATAAATGGACAGGAAGGAAAAACGCTGTTGGTGATGCTCTGATTTTAGTAGCCTGTGCACGTAAACTTTGGTAGTGTTATCTCTGAAAATGAAGGCTGGAAGCCTGTGCTCCAGCTAATGCTGAATCATTGGCTAATGATCAGTATTAATGCCCCCACCCTCCAAATTGTCTAACATTCAGTGGGAAGAAACATATGAGAAAACATTCACGTCGGAGTATCCCAATTGATTTTCTGATTGTCTTTGGAATCACTGGTTTGATCAAATGTTAAACTGTTTGCATTTCAAGGGGGATTTTCCTGTGTTTTTGACACCGAACATTCGAGCAATGATTAGACATTAGCTCACTGTAGAGTAATTATCACACACATATATGCAAATGCCAACAGTCACTTATCTCTCTGTGTGTATTACAATCCTATTACAATCAGCTTCAAGGCACTTTCCACATTCCATAATAGGACGAACCTTTGCTTTATTCATATAATAGTTGACATAAGTGGAATACGAGCTGGGGTTTAGATGTCTTTTTTCCATACAGAGCTTTTACGAAGTGTAACGCGGATACTTTTTGCAATGTTATGTGTTATATATTAACAAATATATGTTACATATGCATTTATGTATACATATATTAAGTATCATATTATAATATATAGTTGATCAGACAATCTCAAAAATTGAAAGCAACTTAATAATAATGATAATAGCTAGCATTTACATAGCACCTACTATATGCCAGTTACAATGCACTTTACAAATATTGTTTCATTTGATTCTCACAACAGCCTTGGGAGGGAGATGCTGTTATTATTATTCCCTTTCTGTGACTGAGAAAACTAAAGCAAACATAGGTTAAATGACTTGCTCAGGGTCACACAGCAAGTAAGTGTCTGAGGCCAGGTTTGAGTTCAGGTATTCCTGACCCTAGGCCTGGCACTCTATCCACTGAGCCATCTAGCTACTTTCTAGATCTATGTTGTTCAATCTCTGGATGAACAAGAGTCTTCTTCATGATCTACTCGACCAGTCTTTGCTTGAAGACCTCCTGTGAGAACAAAGCCACCACCTACCCCATAGTAGGCACCTAATAAACCCTTGTTGATTGACTGACTGACTTCCCAAGGTGGCACATCCTACTCTTTGTTTTTGTTCAGTTGTGTCTGAGCTCCATTTAGGATTTTCTTTGCAAAGATACTAGAGGTTTGCCATCTCCTTCTCCAGCTCATTTTACAGATGAGGAAGCTGAGGCAAACAGAGCCTCTGTGCCCAGAGTAACACAGTAATTAGGTTTCTGAAGCCAGATTTGAACTCAGGTCTTCTTTACTCCAGGCCTGGCACTCTATCTACTGTGCCATCTACCTGGCCAAATCCTACTCTTGTATAACACCCATTATTAGGAAGTTTTTCCTGATACCAAGTTGAACTTTTATTCTTTAAAATTTTTCTTATCGCTGAAGCATCTATATGAATGATTGGTTGTCTCATACTCCTGTATATTTTACAAGTATAAACCAAATAGCTATATTCATATAAGCACAGCATAGAAAGAAACTATATAAAACATTGACAAAGGTCATTCATTGCCTTAGTGAATAGAACATAGGGTTTGGAGTCAGGAGACCTGGTCTGAATTTTGGTTTAAACACTTAATAGCTGCTGGGCTATGGACAAGTCACTTAAGCACTGTAAGTCTCAGTTTCTTCATATGTAAATGGGGGGGGTAATACCTCAAAGTTTCCATCACTATCATCATCATCTCACAGAGGTGTAAGGAAAACACTCTGTAATCTTTAAGTAACATGCAAATGTGAGCTAGGATAAGAGTTAATCTGTAATTGATGTCTTCTGGTTTCCTATGTATTGCCATTATTACATTTACCCTAGTTGCAAAGAGAAAGTTTTTCCAATGCTGGACAATTTCTGACTTCTTTTGACCAGAATTGAGGGTAAAGCCTTTCAGTCATCTTAAATATCCCAAACATACACACACGACAATAAATACTCCAGTGCTCTGAGACAGCTAGTATTTAGAGCACTGGGCCTAGAATCAGGAAGATCTGTGTTAAAATCTGGCCTCAGACACTTACTAGCTCTGTGTCTCTGGACAAGTTGCTTGACCTCTGTTCGCCTCAGTTTCCTCATCTATAAAATAAGGATAATAACACCTACCTCCCAGGGTTGTTGTGAGGATCAAATCAGATAATTGTAAAAAAGTTCTTAGGATAATGCTTGGCACATTGTAGGCAATATACAAAGGCTTATTCCCTTCCCTTTTCCTGGCCCAATACTCCAGTGGATGTGTGGTTTCATTAGCCTGAGTATTCCTTTCAATGATGCAAATTTCAAGACAACCATGCTTAAACATTGTGTCCAACTCTCCATGATGGCCCATATGGTCTCCACAGGGTTCCATCGGATGTGCTCAAGGCCTTCCTTAAATTCTCCTCCATCAAAAGGATAGCAATGAAATAGGAGGGCTGCGCATTCATTATCTCTCTCTCTCTCTCTCTCTCTCTCTCTCTCTCTCTCGACATGACTAGGTCATCATCTTTTTCAATCATACATTTCTTTGATGACATTCTTTTAGAACACTTTTCCTGAGTGATTCTTTTATTTGTGATATAGTGCTGTCTGCTTACACCCCTCATTTATATGTCTCTCTGTTCACCCATTGGGTGATCCTCAACTGTAGTACTATCCATGAAATTATAGCAAATTCAATTTTAAAATAATGTAGTCTTGAAATTAGATTGTATCTCTGCTTAAGGAAAAGTCAAGCTATCACTATGTTAGAGGAAAAGTATATATTCTTGCCAAAACATTTATGATGGAAATTTTACCATTCTTTTTCTCTTCCTGTGCCGGCCGCGCTGTGCACTCTCCTCCTATAAGGAGCAGGCTGCCAGGGTCATACTACTTACCAGTCTTCGGAGCCTACCCGGATAAGCACACAGAGACGAGCCGATCAGGAGGTGCCAACACTCGAGCTTTATTCAGAGGCCATCACAGCAAAGCCAAGCAGGAAGCCCAGAGCAAGAGAGCAGGAGCAAAAGAGAGAGCTCCAATCTCTACTGTTCCTTAAGTACCTACTTAGCCCCTCCTCCTCAGCCCGCCTACTAGTCATTGATTGTAGGATCAGATACTGGAAGGGGATGCCTGGGTTTAGCGCACCAAGGGAGAGGAAGTGACGCAGGAGGCTAGGACTGGATACAGGAAGGAGGCGTCTGGGGTTAGTGCATAGACAAAGGGAAAGTACATGACCCAGGAAGTCAGGCCCAGATACCGGGAGGAGGCGTCTGGGGTCAGTGCTACACAAAGGGAAAGTACATGACCCAGGAAGTCAGGAAGGACACAGGAAGGAGGTGTCTGGGGTTAACGTTGCACCTAGGGAAGAGGACTAGATAAAGGAACTCGTTCTCTGCCGTCCCACTCCCACGTGGCACTGCCCCCTGCCTCAGGAGCACGTGCTCCGGCTACTTCCTTGCATCCTGTTCCTTCTCCAGCTTATCACAGCTCCACATAGCACTGCCCACTGCCTCGGGAGTGTGAGCTCCGGTTACTTCTCCGTATCCAGTTCCCATCCCAGTTCACCACAACTCCGCCTAGCACAGCCCCTGCCTCAGGAGCGTGAGCTCCGGTCACTTCCTAATATCTTGTTCCTACCCCATCTTGCCACAACTTTTACTTGGCAGTAGTCAACATCAGACAGTCCCTCACATCTTCCCAGGTTGACAAAATGTTTGATTATTTTCTAATGTAAGGCACTAATTTTCTGAATGTTTGGCCATGGAGCTTATTAATTTGATGGTGTTACCTGGTGATTTTCTTTTCTTTCCCACGAAATAATTGTATGTAATATAGCCATGTTTCAGCAGCAGAAACTGAATTATCAAATGCCATTGAACACAGGCTTATGTCTTAAGGCAACAAATTCCAATTTTAAATGTCAACCTGAACGATTCTTTATTTTAATGCCACAAGTCTATGAAGTCCAATGGGCTTCATTAAAATCTGCTATACCAGGTGCCCTATGAATGCATTCCTGCTTTCTGATCCTGGTAAGCAAAGAAGACAAATTAACAGTATTCATCTTTGGAAATTGCATGTTGTTTAGAATAATGAGATTCCTTTAATCATTATTACTTAAGAAATCTCTAGGAGATAATGCAGAGATTCCTTTAAATTTAATGGCTAGATAAGCTAAATTTGTCATTAAATGTTAGTTGCAAAAGACTTACACTTGCTATTCTTTAAAGTGAATGCTAATTAACATGCAAATGAGCAATTTAACCCCCTTTAAATTGGAAAAACCCAGGGGACACTTAATTTCATAGTTGTTAATGATGGCCAAATGATTGTAAGACAATTCTTACCATTTCATTATGCAAGGAATTACAGGAATGTAGAATCAGATTGGAGCATTTAAAATAGAGCCTGAATCAGATGGTTCTGTCAAAAGAAGAATATTTTCTGTTAGTTTTTCTGCAACTTGACTTTCTGCTCTGCTCAGCAGGGTCTCATGACATACTCATGATGTAGAAATTCACCAGCTTAACCTCTGCTCTGAGCATAGGTGCAGAGGCAAATAAAGAACCTCTATAGAGTAGACCAGCTAATACCTGTTTCAGACCCTGTTTCCCTCTTGCCTTGACCCTGTCTCAGATATTATTGTGTCCTAGGGTTTAGACCGGGAAGGGACTTTGATTCATCTCAAGCCAACAAACACTTATTCATCATCATCTTATCATCATTATTATTATTATTATACATGAATATATTTATATATGAATATATAATTTATATTTAGACATTTATAGGAAAAATAATTTATATATTTCATTATGATATATATTTTGTGATATTATATTATATTGATTATATGTGTAAGGCATCCTGATATAGAGGACAGAGAGCTGGCCTCAGAGTCAGGACGAACAATGGATGAGTTCCTGTCTCTAAGACAATAGCTTTGTGACTCTGATAAGTTGATTAAACTCTCAGTGCCCCCAGAAAATGCTCTAATACTACCTGTTATGGAGATGGTACTGACCTAGAGTGGTAGAGGGAATTTCCTAACTGAGAGGTGCCTATTCCACTGAAATTACAGATCTGGTCTTTTTTTTTTTCTAATAATATTTTATTTTTCTCCCAATTGCATGTAAACCACTTTGTAATATTCTTTTTTTTTTAAATTTTGAGTTCTCCAAGATGGCAAGTAATTTGATATAGCTTTTACATGTGCAATCATGCAAAATATATATCTATATTTGTTATGTTAACAAATGTAGTCCTAAAAAAAGAAGATGCAATTGTAATGCATTATATGAGGCCCTAGGGATAATGAAAATATAATAGTTGCCTGCCCTCAAAGAGTTTATATTCTACCCAGAGAATATGATATATACACAAAAAGCCTTTTGTTAATTGCTGTTGTTCAGTCCTGTCTGACTCTTCATGACCACACTGGGGGTTTTCTTGGCAGAGATACTGGAGTGGTTTGCCATTTTCTTCTCCAGCTCAGTTTTTAAAAAATTATTATTTACTTGCTTATTCCCTCTCTCTCTGCCCTTTCTCTTTCTTTCTCTCACTGTATTCATTTTACAGAAAAGGAATTGAGGCAAACAGGGTTAAGTGACTTACCCAGGATCACACAGCTAGTGTCTGAAGCCAAATTCGAAGTCAGGGCGGAAAGTTTTCCTTATACCAGGCCTGGTGCTCTATCCACTGAGCCACCGAGCTACCCCCACAAAAAGGCATAGTGTGAGGAAAATGGAGATTGGGAAAGAACACTAATGATTGGGGAGTGGGGCATTAGGAGTTAATTATTGAATTGAGCTTTGAAGAAAAAAAAAGCCTGTTTCTGAGAGTTCAAGGTCAGGAGGGAGCAGATGTTTGGCAGGGACACAGCTCGTGTGCATGGATTCTCTGGCCATTTGTGTGGGTCTATATAGCCCACCGCCCCAAAGGCCAGCATGCACTTTGGATGATGAGGAGGAGATAATGAACCCCTCACTGAAGTGCCATCCTAAGGCGAAGGCCTACTATTGACAGAATCCCTTTACATTAATGTACAGAAGAATTAAATTGGCCAGCATCCCATGGCATCCCGGATCTGGGACCATTTCCTCCCTAATCTTCTTTTGTGGATCAACAGAGGAAAGTGTGAGGATTGTATTTTCAGCTGGCATGGCAAAGGGAAGTCTGGTAATTATTCCCTTCATCATTAATCCCCTTATGTAAACACCTGCTCTTCCACAAAATCCTGTGTTAACTAATTAAAGCATTTTATCTCATTACTTATAATAAAGTAGGGACTGGTAGCACAAGAATAAACACATTCTCTATGAAGCTGAATTGATAGCTACAACAGAAATTGGAGTTACAAAACACTAACATTTACCAGTGGGTGCTTTAAGTTTCCAGGTTCAAGGGGCAGCTAGGTGGCACAGTGGATAGAGCACTGGCCCTGAAGTCAGGAGGACCTGAGTTCAAATCTGGCCTCAGACCAAACACATGACACTAGCTGTGTGACCCTGGGCAGGTCACTTAACCCCAATTGCCTAAAGAAAAAAAAAGTTTCTAGGTTCATCAGGCAATTAAAAAACAACAATAACAGGCCCATCCTGTAAGTGAATATGGATGTGGGGCCAGGCAGTGTGGCACAGGACAGAGGGCCAATCTTGGTGTAGACATTAGCAAGCAAGGAGGAAAGCCTGAGCTCAGACCCTGCTTCTGACATAGACTAGCTACAAGCAAGTTACATAGCTTCTCAATGCCCCTTGTTGGCTAGTCATTTTTTCAGTTGTGTCCTATGCTTCATGACCCCATTTGGGGTTGTCTTGGCAAAGATACTAGAGTGGTTTGCCATTTCCTTCTTCAGTGCATTTGATAGATGAAGAAACTGAGGAAACAGGGTTAAGTGACTTGCCCAGGGTCACACAGCTACTAAGTATCTGAGGCTAGATTTGAACTCATGAAGATGAGTTTTCTTGATTCTGAGCCCAATGCTCTATTCGCTATGTCACCTAGCTGTCCCTCAAAACCCCTAGGCAACTCTTTAAAACGTGTTGCAGATTACTGAGAGGAAATGGAGTACAATAGAAAGAATATTCATTTTCTCTCAAGTCAAAGTATCAGGGTTCAAAACCTACCTTTAAAGCTTACTACGTGGCCACCTTGGGAAAATCTGTTACTGCCCCTGACCATTGGTTTCTTTTTTCATAAAATGAGGAGTTAGTTAGATAAATTGTTAGGTCTCTTCCAATAGTAGATCTATGATCCTGCAATATGTATTAGTGGAGAGATTTCCACACCTGGAGTTCCTCATGTTGATTAAAGCACAGTTCCAGACCTCTCTCCTCCCTGAAAAGAAAAAAAAATAAATTAATTGTTATAAATAGTGTATAAACAACCACAATGGGGAGGGAGAGTGTGAATATAGGGACTCTTTCTGCTGGCATCCCATTCTCTGTCAAAAGACAAAGGAAGGAAGTAGAGGGAGGATGTGTCTTTCTGAAAATGACTGGCTGGGGGAACAGGCTCCATATTGGTCAGTGTGTCAAGAAAAAGTAAAGAAGTTGTGGTCCATATTCCCTTCACTATTCGGTTGCAGTTTATACATAATATATCTTGACTTTTTGTACCCTAAATCCATAAGGCAAACCTACCCTTCTGTGTTTGTCAACCAAACCTAAAGAACTCAGGGCCAAGTTCATTCAGTGGAAAGTGTTATGGCTGCCTTTCATACTATTGAACATAAGGGAGATAAATCAGAAACTTTTTTCATTTTAACCAGCCCTTTGTGTATAATTTCTTCATACGGAAACATCTTCTCTTGTACTTCTTTTTAATTGCCTTAATGTGTATGTTTTTTTTTAAATGTATTTGAAATCATTGAAAAAATGAGAATTAATGATCATGTCTAATCAAACTATTTTGATCTAGTTGGAAATATATACGTAACACTCACCCACAACACAGCTAAACAACCTGCCCCATTTGGGAAGGTTGAAGCAGCATACGCATCAGTATCCTATAATGTTTAACATGCCTTGGACCAATAGCATGGGTTATTTTGCACATGTAACTTTTTAAAAAGAGTATATTATTTTTTATTATATTATGTTATAGAAAAGCTTGTTTTGTTCCATAAATTAAAAATAAAATATTTTTAAAAGCATGTGATAGTGCCAAGAAAAAATGCCAGTAATGACCAGGTGATCCTGTTTGAAAAGTTGTTGCTATGCATGGCTTAACAGTACTTATAATGAAGGTTTATAAAATAGCATTCTGTTCTCAAGGGCATCTAGGTGATATAGTGGGTAGAATGCAGGGCCTGGAGTCAGGAAGACTCATCTCCCTCACTTCTAACCTTACCTCAGACACTAGCTGTGTGACCCTGGACAATTCCCTTAATCCTATTTGCTTCACTTTTCTTATCTGTAAAATGAGCTCGAGAAAGAAATGGCAAACTGGTCACGAAGATTTGGGCACGACTGAACAACAAAATTCCGTCCTCTTTCTTGCTCCATGTACACATATTGAGTTGAATTATAGTGAGACAATGGGCTCTGTCTTACTGTCGGAAAGCTTTAGCTATAAGCATTTATTGAATTCAGTATCACAATGATCTCTAGTCATGTTATGGAATACTCTCTAGTGCATTGGGATCTTAATTTTTTTGGTGTGTTATGGATCCCTTTGTCAGTCTTGAGAAGTTTATGGTTGCCTCACCGAATAATTTTTAATGCATAAAATAAAACAGATGGGATTACAAGGGACACTTAAAGGTGTAATTTTTTCCCCAGACAAGTTTGTTGTTCTTCAAGTTGTGTCTGACTCTTCATGACCTCATTTGGGGTTTTTCTTGGCAAAGATACTGGAGTGGTTTGCCATTTCCTTCTCTAGCTCATTTTTCAGATGAGGAAACTGAGGTGAACAAGTTATGTGACTTGCCCAGGGTCACACAGCTAGTAAGTGTCTGAGACTGGATTTGAACTGGTCTCTTTAACTCTAGGCCTCATACATCCAAAGTCACAGACCCCTAAAAATCTATCACCAAATCCCTTGGGGATACCTGTAATCCCAGGTTAGATGCCCCTGTTCTGATGGATATATTTTTACAAATTCTATCTACCTAGAATAAGATCTTTTTAAAATTGGTGCCTTTTCTTTTACATTGACTCTTTCCCTCTCTTGTCATCTTTGCCAATGTGCTGGGTGTGAGGTGAAACCTCATAAGTTGTTTTGATTAGCATTCCTCCTATTAATAGAGATTTGGTATGATTTTTAACCTGATTAGAAATGCTCTGCTGTTCCTGAGAACTTAGCTCATATCCTTTGTCTATGATCAGCAAATGAGAAGGGTTCTTATTCATATGTGTGTGTGTGTGTGTGTGTGTGTGTGTGTATTCATTCAAATTCCCTCTGTATCTTGGATATATGCAAAGATTTTTCCTCGTTTGACAATTTCCTTTATTATTATAGATATATTAATTCTATTTGCGCAAAGCATGATGATGATGTCTTCTCAACTTGTAATTGAAATGATCTATTTTAACTTTTGTAATTTACTCTGTCCTTTGTTTGGTTAAGAATTTTCCCCTTCATCACAGTTAAGGAGATTCCTATATTCCTTTTGGCAAATTTTCTCAGCACCTTGTCAAAAAAACCTCCTCCTAAGGGGTTTTTACTCTCCTGACTATCAAATACTAGACTATGGAGTTCAGTTGTTAGAATGATAACTTTCAGAGGAAACGTAGAGATCATATGGTTCAGAGGTGTCAAACACATTGCTCAATATCCAATACTCCTGAAAGGCCCAAACTGGATTAAGATGTATTGGGGAAATATTGAACCAAATAAATAAAAATACAACAAAATGAATAGTACATGTTAAAACCAAGTCAATATGCAGCCTTCAAGGGTCCTTACATATGGAATAATGGGCCGGTTTCAGGTTCTGAGTCTGACACCACTGATGCAGTCCAACTGCCTCTATTTACACATAATGAGGGCTGGCAGGTACATCTGTACAACAAACAGTCTTTACCCACTTGATTTTTTCCTTCGTTTAGCCAAATTCCCTTGAGTGATCCTGAATCTCTCTTTAGTGTACTTGAGTTTGAAACTAATGCCATATGCAATAAAGACAGGGAGAGGACCATACCATCTCCTGGGTACCCCTCCACTAGCTTTAGTATGCTTTGTAAAAGTCAATGAATACTTATAATACTACTGAAGTAATTGTTGACATTTGCATAACACTTTAAAGTTTCCTAAGTAAGTCCTTTGCATAGGATCCTCACAATGAGCTTGTGAGGGAAGTAGTACCAATATTTACTGTCCCCATTCTACAGATGACACAAATAGGCCTAGAGAGGTTAATTAAACAACTTGATAATCATGGCACAAAACCAGAATCCAATGAGATAACCAATGTAAAGCACTTTGCAAACCTTAAAACGTACCATTTAAGTACTATTATGATTGATGACTATCAAGAGGCAATATTCAGACTCACGTTTCTTCTGACCCTCTTTCCCTAATGGGGAATACTGAGGTCTAGGGTATCTACAGACATAAAGTAGCTTTCCTGTAGTCACCTGTGTGGTAGCAAAATTTGAACCCAAGTCTTTGGCCTCCAAAATCCTGCTGTAGTAGAGGCTTACAAAGTTGACTAGACATAAAAAAGTACCATTTTTTAAATGAGTTTTGGACTTTCAGTACAATACAAGAAACCATAAATAGAGATCCAGATTGCCTGAAGCTAGGATTACAAGTAATTGAAGAAATTTTGGAGTAAACTAGAAGAAAATATGACAGTTTTGTGCCAGAAATTTGCTACATGGAATGCAAGTTTTTGATACTTATTCTGCATTTTATAATAATTATTTTAAACTGTAATTCATATTATTATTTAGGGAAAAAAAGAGCATTGAAATGGTCATCGGGCTCTCTTAGTCATAGTTCACAAAACACCCAACAAAGTTTGAGAAATGCTGATGTCGGTCAGTGAAGCTGGTCCTTCAGAACATGCCACTGCCCCTCTGTCGCACCTACTCCCTCTCTTCTTTCAGGGTTAACTGTTCCAGAGATCTGGTACCTTTATGCCATGATACTCCAACCAGGCTTGTCCACCTCGTGCAATCTCAAGTTCTGAGCTTTTCCTCTCATCAATTAAAAACAGTTCTTTGTTGCATTTTATGAAAGTCCTTTGGGGGTGGGGGAAAGGGAAAGAGAGGAAAGTCTGTCTAATCTGATATGCTAATTCAAGCTAAAATGAAAATGAATGCTAACCCTACATATTATATTCTCCCTACATATTGCCTTCAGGAGTTAATACCAGAAATTTCAGGTAGGAAGGTAGGTACATAGACTTATGAACTACAAAGACAATTTTTGTTTCTTTTCAATCACAACATGTAGACTAGCCCTGGAGAAATGGCAAAAGATAAGGAAAATACCCCTAGAGATTCTTTTGAGTCCAATAATTATATTCAGCTTAGATTTGAGAAAAACATTTTTTATCTTACTTTCATTGATGTATTTTGTTTTTGAATATATTTCTGCCCCCCCCCCCCCCCGCAGTGAGCTATCTTTATAACAAAGATCAGCCAGCATATCAACAGCATCTAAGAGAGTATTCAGTATTCCACAACCACAGGGAGCCATAGTTCCATATTTCTACAATGAAGGGAGGGAGGCCTATTTTTCAACTCTTCTTTGTCTTTTTAATTATACAGCCTTCAGTTTTGTTTTGTTTTGTGTTGGTTTTTGTGGTTATTCTTTCCATTTACATTATTGTAGTGATTGCAGGTTTTGTTTTCCTGTCTCTGTTTAATTCATCCTGTATGAGTTTGTATTGATCTTCCCAAGCTTTTGAATTATATTAAAATGCCACAGTTTATTTAGAGATTCCTTGACTAATCCACATCTATATCGTTTCTGGGTTTTTTTGTCACTACCAAAAGATCTGCTATGAATATTTTGATATATGTGGTACCTTATTTTCCGCATATGATCTCTTTAGAATCTCTATGTAGCAGTGGGATCTCTGGGTCATAGAGTACGATTATTTTAGTCATTTTTAATAGCATTATTTCAGGTTATATTTAAATCATTAGATCCAATCTAAGATAAAGAAACTCAAGTATAATCTAATAACTGAGCATGATAATGCAACAGAATAGCCCCATTGGATTCCCTCTCTTTCTTGTCACTTCTACCACATTCTCACATCCAGCCTCTCTCTTCATTTATCCTGCTGCCATCTTAGTTCAGGCCCTTGAGCCTTTCACCTACTCTTGTAATCACCTCTGAATTGGTCTCTGTGCTTTAACTTCTCTCCATTCCAGTCCATCCGTCACACAGCTTCCAATGAAATTTTCCTTATGCACAGATCTCACCATGCGACTCCTGTAGTTAATAAATTCTTGTGTTCTCTATTGCCTCTAGGACAGCTAGCTGGCACAGTGCATAGAGTGCCAGGCCTGGAATCAGGAAGAGTCATCTTCATGAATTCAAATCTGGCTTCAGACATTTACTAGCTGGGTGACCCTAGGCAAGTCACTTAACCCTGTTTCTCTCAGTTCCTCATCTATAAAATGAACTGAAGAAGAAAATGGCAAACACCCCAGTATTTTTGCCACGAAAACCCCAAAGTGGGGTCATGAAGAGTCAGAAACAACTGAAATGACTCAACAACAAATTGCCTCTAGGATAAATATAAATCTTTTAAAGATTTTTACAATCTCACCCCAAACTGTCTTTCCAATCTCATTATGTATTACTCTCATTCTTGTACCTTATAGTCCCGCCAAATGTGCTTTCTCTCTGGTCCTCGGATCTTTTTACTGGATGTCCACCATTCCTGAAATGTACTCCCTTCTCACCTCTACCCCATAGAAAACTTCTGTTTCTTCAAGGTTCATCCTAGATACCATCTCCTACATGAAGCTGTTCCCTGATCCTCCCAACAGCTTATGCCCTTCTCTCTAATTATTGTATTTATTTATATTTATTCTCCATATACTTAGATGTGGACTCATATCCCCCATTAAAACATAAGCATCTTGGGAGTGGAGATCATTTTATTCTTTGTATCTGTATTCCAAGTAGCTGGCAAATAGTTGGCGCTTAATAAATGCTTGTTGGTTGACTGATGATTTTCATCTCTGAATCTTGTTCTCAATTTCTTTACAAATGTTCTTGCCCCTGTTCCTGTATCTATGAATTCATGTGTCAATTGTCTGTCATTTGGCCCTGTGCTGGTTCCTGGGGGCACAAAAACTAATCATGGCCATTTCCCACTCACAAGGAGCTTCTACAAAGTTGACTTAAAATAAATATAGGTCTTAATTACTAACTGTTGACTTTGTCTTTTAAAATGCAGCTGCCTTGGAAATATTAAGTCAATTAAAAAAAAATTTAAACCTCTGGCACATGGTGTCCCTTCCTCCTTGTCTCTGCTACTGCTACTGCTTTTCTAGAAAACCTAATAGGAATTTGGGGTGAGGAAAGGCTCCACCATTCACCTTTACTTCCTATTCAGCTAATCCCATCAATCAGATAAATTCCATGGGAGTGAATGGGGTGGTTAATAGGGCACTTAGGTTCTGTCTTCTGTTGAAACATAAATTGATCATGAATGGCCTTGCTGCCTGCCCCGAATCTGACCCTCCTTTATGTGTTGTCCCTCCTAATTAGAATCCAAGCTCTTTGAGAGCAAGAATGAACTCACTTTTCTTTTTGTCATTCCTAGGAATTACTCCGATGCTTGGTAGAGAACATGGTACATTCTTAATAAATATTTTCCCATTCCATCCCATTCCATTTTTCATCACTAAGGAGTAAGAGGGAAAGAAAGAGAAAATTAAATTTTAAAAAAAATAATAGAAAACTGAACTGTGGACCAAGGCAATAGACTTCAAGCTTGAAGCAACGTTAGAGATCATTTTACAGCTGGAGAAACTAAGGCCTAAAAAGGTTAAGGGCCTTGCTGAAGGTCACATAACTGGCAAGCAGCATAGGATTCAAACCCAGATCCTCTGATTCCTAATCTTCACCTACCTTTCTCTAGAATTCCCATGCAGATTTATATACTTTTTATTCTCCTATTTTCCTATACTTTGCTTTTCCTCTCTAGGTCAAATTGGAAAGTCAGGGACAAACTTCTAAGCTTTTAGCACAAGTTGAGGTCAGCTTTTTCATAATGACTCTTCTTACAGAGTGAATGGGAGGATTAAAATGAATTACGTACTAAGTGATAATAACTGTTTTTATAAAAAGTAAGATTTGATGAAAACTTGAGCTTATAAAATAAAAGTGCTTTAAACTCTCCAATACACTTCCTCCATTGAGCTTTTATATGGACTAGTCTATAATATATTTCACCGAACTTTTAAAAAAGCATTTTGAAATCTCTGCTCTGTGAAATGTAGCATCTGGTCTAGATAAGGTTTCTTAACCTTTGTGTGTGTGTGTGTGTGTGTGTGTGTGTGTGTGTGAGACAGAGTGAGAGAGAGAGAGAGAGAGAAAGACAGAAAGAGAGATGAATCCCTTTGGCAATCTAGCCAGGCCTAGGGACCCCTCCTTGGAATAATGTTATTAAATACAAAAATAAAACATATCAGATTACAAAGGATATCAGTTATACTGAAATAAAGATGCAATTATTTTTTCTAGCCTAAGTTCATGGACCCCCTCAAATGTATCTGAAGACCCCTTGGGAGTCCTATGGACCTCAGGTTAAGAATTGATGATTTAGTTAAAGAATATCATATCTCCTATAATAAAGTTATTGGGAGAATTCAATCTGCTTCATAAATATACATTCAGTCTTTGTGTGTAGAGGGAGGTGGAGGAAAGTATGTGAATGCAGTTTTTGTTTCTAGTGATTTTAACTAGTGTCTTTTTGTTAAAAGAGAGGATGTTGTATGTGTATGTGTCTGCATCTGAGTATCTATGTGTATGTGAGAAAGAGGGGGGGAAGAGAGAATATATCTATCTATAGATCTCTCTGTATCTATCTCTCTATCCACAAAGTATAAAAAGTAAGAGCCATTCTGAAAAAAAATGTTTAAGAAAAATAAAACTTATGGGGAAGAAATGGTATTTAAAGAAATATTTAAAAATTACAAAACTGTGAAGTATCCATGGGAGGTTTTACTTTTCACATTTAAGGATGAGTAAAGTGGAGCTCATCCAGGCTGTTACTTGCCCAAGGTCATACAGATTGTAGGGAGCATCATTGGGAATAGACTACGTACCCTCAAATACTTAGTCTAATACACTTCTTACCACTCCAAGAACAAGAATTCCTGGGAAACTCTTTCCATCAGGATGGCATAATCTGTTCCATTTCATCACCGCTAAGAGAAAAGTGGCAGTGATGAAGTGGGGAAATAGGAACATCTCAGGCCTGGTTCCTCTCTGCAGTGTCTCCCTATAACTCACTCCTATAATCCCTGCTGCTGCTGGGGAAAAAAAGGCTGCTTTTGAAGACTGCTGTTGGTCTAACATCCCTCAGCCTTAATTATGAAATTGTCGTAGAAGCAGCAATACATCTTCTGTCTGCAATGCCACACGCCATCTGTTTGTTCGTTGACCTCTGGCAGTGGCTACTGGCAAAGACAGAGAAGTCGGCGCCGCAGTGGGAACAGCTGCCATGAATTCTCAGTAGCGCCTAAAACCCAAGTCCCTTCCTTACAATTCTTTTAGGCAGAGGCTGGCTTTCTTTCTGGTCACACCCCTGCACAGGAGATTGTGAATTGAGGAGGAGAAGCCACCAAAATCATCTGTAAAAGGGGGGAATTCATACATTGCACCGTTGGTTTGTTGGGTTGTTATCCTCATCCTGCTATTTGTTAGAGGTCTGAACTTTTAAAATAGTTTCTTGGAGGTATCTTTCATGGCATCAGTTGATTTCTGGAGCAGTATGAATTGTGTACCATGCTTGCATATCTGTCGGTCTTTGAAAACCCACCAGAGTGAGTGTCCTTATAAGAGGACTGAGATATTGGGGTTTTGTTGTTGTTCTTGTAGTTGTTGTTTTTCCAGAGAACTGCTGTTGACATTTTTCCATAGGCTAAGGATAGGAAACACCAGCGAAAGAGAAGGATCACAGTATTCTGCCCTAAAAGAGGACCTTCAGGTTCACCTATTTCACCTTTCTTCTACAGAGGAGGAAGGTAAGGTGCAGAGAGGTTAAATGTCCTCCTCAAAGTCCCACACCTCAGAAGTAATAGTCAGGTTGTTTGGGGTTGCTTGGCCTAGCTCTGGCCTTGGACCCAGTTTAGTTTTTGAATTGTCATGAGATTCTTTTTTTTCTTTTTTTGACATTACTAATCTAACACTTTCTGGTGTGAGTGTTACCCCAGACCTCTTATCTTTCCCTTTCTTCTCTTTCCCATTCTTCAGCTAAGTGGCACAGATGCTACTGTGAGGAAGACCTGAGTTCAAATTCTACTCCAAATACTTACTAGCTGTATGACTCTGGATAAGTCACTTAATTTCTGTTTGCCTCAGTTTCTTCAACTGTAAAATGAAGATAATAACAGTGCCTACCTTCAAGGGTTGTAAGGATCAAATGAGTTATTTCTAAAATGCTTAGCACAGTGCCTGATACTTTATAAAGATGCTTTATAAAAGTTTTCTTCATTCCTTCTTTCTTCTCAGTATAATCTTTGCCTTGGCTATGTTTTTCATGCCAGTGCCTTCAATGATCACTTTTATGTACATTTTCCAAATCTAAATATCTAGCTCCAAGCTTGCTCCTGTGACCCAATTTGATATCTCCCACTGCCTGCTTAGATCAAATGCTTAGAGATTTAGGAGTCATTTACTTCAATGCTCTCATTTAACAGATGAGGAAATTGTAGCTCAAAAAAGTGAAATTACTTGTCCAAGGTCATACGGATAGGAAGCAGCAGTCAGGATTCATGACCAGGTTCTCTGACTTCAAATTCATCACTCTTTTGCTTTACCAGTTGGATGTCTTATTGGAACCTCAAACACAAAAACTGACCTTGTTACTTCTCCAAAAAAAAAAAAAAAAAAGAAAAAAACAACTTGCCCCTGACCTCCCAACTTCCACATTTCTGTAGATGGTGCTACCATCTTATCAATCTCCCTGGCTCAAAACCTTGGAGTCATTTTTAATTCTTTCTTCTCTCTCCTCTTGCCATCCATGCCCAGTCCTGTTGATCTTAGGTTGGTGTTTATTTTATACCTATTTTGTCCGCTACTCACAAGGTCACCAGCTGAGCTCAAACCCTCATCCCCTCTCACTTGTACTACTGGAACAGCCTAACAGGTCTCCTTGCCTCCAACCTTACTCCTCTCTACCCCATTCTTCACACAGCCACTCAATGAATTTACAGGTGTGAGCATATCCTTCCTCTGCTCAGAAACATTCATTGGCTCTAACTTACATTGCTAGTATTATTTCATGCTGCTCCTTGAGCTGATTCTACAATTTCTCACTACAGGACATGTTCACAGGCAGTCCCCTATGCTAGGAATGTGTCCCATTCACATCTGTGTCTGTTGCAATCCATCTCATCCACCAACATTCAGTTCAGGTGTCCCATCATCCAGGAGACTTTCTTTGATTCCCCTGGCAAAACATTATCTCTCCTTCCTCAATTTTTCATAGAATCCTTTGAATCTCTCCTTTGTCTTATCTCATTCTGCTTTCTACCAAACTTATTTATATCTATGCTATATTTCTGCCCATAGACTGCATAATTTTTCATCTTTTGGTGTGCCATATGAATCACAGTACTTTCTACTTTATTGGTGCTTAATCAATTTTTATTGGTTGGATTTAAATTTTATCAATTAATCACATTTTTAAAATTAAAATTTTTGATTAAATTATATCTAGGTCAGAAATCAACCTTTCCTGTTTCTCACCTTTGTTCATCTTTCAATAACAAACGCAGTGGTGACTGTTCTCTCTGATAAGGTTATTTATAAGTCTAGGAACATTTATTGACTGCCTAAAATCAGCATCTGTTGCAATAAGGAAAGGAGATAGAATACACAGGTGGAAAGAAAAAAAAAATAAAGAACAAGTAGGATCATGAACCCAAGAGCAGGTTAAGGTCTGAGACACTGGTAAATACAGACCAACAGCCAGAAAATGTTGCTGCTGCTGGTCGTGTAATTGTGGCTCATATTTATATGAGATTTAAAGGTCTGCTAGACACTTTATTTACAATGTCTCATTAAATGTAGGGAAAAAATATAGTGTGGGGAATTCTGCAGGCATGTGCAGAGGCACCTTTTGGCAGACTCTAGAAGCCAGAAGTCCATGTTCTCCTCAGCATCTTAAAGAACCTCATCAGTGCAAATGTCTTTGACTGGCATCTTTGGAAAGAAACACAGCTGAATAATACCTGAAGTGGGTCTATAGGCCAACAGAACTCCATAGTCAAAATGATTGGAGTGAAAAAAAAAGAAAAGAAAACACACCACCACAAAATCCTCTGGAATTTCTTTCTAATGTTGATTGTACTTTTACTCGTATCCCTGACATCATAGTAGGAGAAATTGAATACACTTTGCTCCCCATTGCCATTTCCAGACTCTCTCCTTACTGCTATTACTCAGTATCTCCCTACTTTCTACATAGAGAGGAAAACCTATAGTAATATAATGTTGACTTTATGTTCAAACATCTGGCTGTTACAGGAGTAAGTTGGTTTCCTGCTGTGACAGTTTTTCTTTGTTGCAAGGGAGGGCTTATGGTGGGAACTGATATAGGAGGGGGAGGATAATCTTTATATTAAAACAAATGACAGCGATAAATTATTATTTTTTTTAACTCAGAGCCCCCACCAATGTTTCTTTTACCAAACCAACTAGAGAACACATTAGTTCAAAGTAAAAGACATGTAATAGTTTAAAAGTCATCATAACCAAATACATGAAAAGGAGCATCCATTTCATGGAACCATTGGGTCCACTATCTCTGCAGGCCACCACACTATTGACGGAAAAGGGACATATATAGGGAACAGATGGATGGCGAGAGCAACGCATGTTCCAGAGGAAGTATCGACTCCTGGAACACTTCCATGCATTTGATGTTGCTGCTTATATCACTGCAGAGCTGCTGATGTCATCTTCTGGTTTAGTAACAGGAGGCAAGTTTTCTCCACTGTTGCACTGTTGGCTCTACCGGGCTATCCTCTACTCTATGTTGCCAAATGCTGGCATTGAGAATAACCTGTTCTCTTCAGTATCTCTGTGCTGCCATCTGAATTGAAGTTGCTCCATAGTAAAAGCTAGCAAAAGTAACTAGCATGCATAAAGCACCTACTACGTGCCAGGCAGTTTTTTCTAAATGTCTCATTTGATTCTCTCAGCGACCCTAGGAGGTAGGTGCTATTAATATTCCCATTTTACAGATAAGGAAACTGAGGCAAATAGGGTTAAGTGGCTTGCCCAAGTCACACAGCAAGGAAGTGCTTGAAGTCAGATGTGAACTCAGGTCTTCCTAACTCCAAGCTCAGTACTCTATTCATCCAGCTGAAATATAGCCTCTGAGAAAAGGGGCTTTCAGTTCTTTTTTAAATTCATATCTCTAGAGACTATCTCAGCACTTTTGTGATTCAGCCCCAGAACAAGTAAGGCAGTCAGAAAAGCTGTTGGGAATTAAAGCGGGCTTTCATTGGCTTTGGTTTCCATTCCTTGAATTCAGCCAGAGTTAAGATGGAAGAAAATTCCTTTCAACCTCTTTGGGCTCCCATGATGCCCTTGGCCACTCCATGAAAATTATCCTTCAGGACTGCCATTTAGCAAGACTGTTAGTGACTTTTGGCTTCCTACCAGCCCCAAACTTTATATCATCCCTACACCTTATTCAGTAGTAGTCACAGGATTAAAAAAAAAAAGAATGGCATCAGGATTCTTTAATCGGAATTCAAATTCATATTTAAGCTTTCTTTCCAAGAGTTTAATTTGCATTATTACTATTCTGCCTGTCAGAAGAGTGACTCCCTATGTGACTGTGAGCAAATCAGGTAAATTCTTTACTCATCTACATCACCATTTTACAAGCCTTATGGGAGAAACTGCAGTACCAGAACATACTAAACCTATAGAAATCTCTCTGGTTTTTCCATAATAGTATTCAACCAGTAGCTGCGGGAACTGCACACTAGGATGGTCATATATTGACTTTCAAAAGAGCACACAGGGCTCCAAGCATCAAAAATAGTTGTGAAATACTTACTTTGCAAGTTGGCATAGAGCTATCAATCAAAGACCTCAAAGACATTTGATGGAAATTAAAATGAAAAATTAAATTAAATTAAAAAGAAAGCAGGCTCTGTATGTATATGTTCATGTGTTGGTGGTGGAGAGGTATGTCACTGAAGAAAAATAAAATATATGATCTAGTTCCTATACTTCTTTAGGACCAATAATAATAATAACAACAACTATTAACATTGATATAATGGTTATTATGTGCCAAGTACTGTGCTAACTGTGCTAAATAAACACTTTACAGCTATTTCATTTGATCCTCACAACTCCGGGAGGTAGGTGGTATTATTACCCCCATTTTTACAGATGAGAAAACTGAGGCAGACAGAGGTTAAGTGACTTGCCTAAGGTCTTACAACTAGTAAATGTCTGAGACTAGATTTGAGCTCCAGTCTTCCTGACTCCAGGCCCCATGTTCTGTCTACTATGCCACCTATCTCCTTCACTCTCTCTCTAGGACTCTGTCAAGATTTGCTGACAATTATTTTTTTCCTGGAAAGTAATTTTCCAAGCTGCTACACTTAATAAGTTTATCTACATGGCTTTTTATCACTGCTGGCTGTTGGTATCAGTTAATTTATTAATGAAAACTGCTCCCCTAATTCCAAAGTTATTGGTTAAAAGGAATTGACATTAACTGAGAGGATGAAACCTTCCCGCACCTATACACACATTTGCAATATGCTAATCACAGCCTATTGCCAGATATACAGAAGGTAAATTTTACTTAATATTTATGAATCCAGGTACTTAAAGTTGTATGTAGGATTTATAAAAATCTATATACTCTCTTGGATCACAGTGTGGTAAAAAGAGCACCAGATTTGCTAGACAAAATCCTGATGTAAGTCCCAACTGTGATGCTTATTAACTGTCTGTCAAGTGACAAGTGACTAGAAAGTCACTTAATTTCTATGAACCTCAGACTCCTCAGCTAGGAATAATTATACTCCCACTCCCTACTCATATCCCCTGATGAGATGGGATATGCAGACTGTTTTGCAACCACAAAGCTGCATGTATATTTAAGCTTTTATTGTTGCTATTACCTTTACAAAATATGATTCCACCAATGTCTCACTATGAGATGGATTCTTTTTTTAAAGATTTTTTATTAATTTATTTTGATTTATCAATAATCACTTCCATATGCTTTTGAGTTTAAAATTTTTCTCCCCCTTCCTCTCCACCACCCTCCCCAAGATGGCGTACAATCTGATATAAGCTTTACATTTACATTCCTATTAAACATATTTTCACATTAGTGATGTTGTAAGTAAAAATTAAAACCAATAGGAGGAACCATCAGAGAGAGGAAAAAAAATTCAACAGAAGAGAAAAAAAAATAGCAATTTGGCTTCCATAGTTCTTTCTTTGGGTGTGGATAGCATTTTCCATCATGAGGTCTCTGGAGATGTCTTAGATCCTTGTGTTGCTGGGAAGGGTTAAGCTTATCAATATTAGTCATTGTACAGTGTGGATGTTATTGTGTACAACATTATGAGATGGATTCTTGAAGGTGGATTTGTAACCCTGATAAGTTCTACTGAACTCAAAAGACTTATAGTAGGGGTCCTATGACTGAGGACATCTGTTGATGAGAGCCAATCTCATTGAGTATGGAGGGGCTCATCACTCAAACATTGTCCAATAGTAAGTAACAGGAATTGTGTGTGTGACTTCATGGAATAATAAAAACATAAGTGGCTTTCCTTTGACCATTTGTACTGATTGTGTTCCATTCTTAGAATGTACTTCCTCTTCACCTCTACATTTTAGAATCTCTCAGTATCTTCTTTAGAATCTTCAAGGATTAGCTCAAGCAATCACTACCCTCTTTGTGAAATCTTTTCTGGGCCCCCCTCTCTAACTGGTAGTATTTTTCCCTGAATTATATTTATTTTGTATATAACTATATATATATATAACTATATATATAACTCTCTCTATATATAACTATATATAAAACTATATATAGTGTGTGTATAACTATATGTTTATAACTATATAGTTATATGTATAACTATATACATATATGCATATAACAATATGTAACTAAAACTAATTATAACTATATATACATATATACACATATACACATATGTATACACATATGCATGTACACACACATACATACATACACATATAGACACACACATATACATGTGTGTCTATATGTGTATATATGTGATCATAGATGTATATATGTGTGTATTATATGTGTATATGTACACATATACACACATATGCATATACGCATATATACATGCAGACATATATGTATATGTCTGTATGTACACGATCATAGATGTATATATACACATACACATATACACACATGCACATACATATGCATGCATACATGTGTATATATGTATATGTGTATGTGTGTTTATGTGTGTGTATATGTGTGTGTGTGTGTGTGTATTTATTTATTTATTTATTTATTTATTTGAGGTAGGGAACCTGCTGCCTTGAGGCTACAGGTTCCCCACTCCTAGGCTAGATTATTAGGGCCTTGATTGCAGATATTGTTTGACTTAGTACTTGTATCCCTAGTGAGTACCTGGCTCATAGTAAGCACTTAATAGATACTTGTTGATTGCTTGAATAAAAACATCACACTTGTACTTCATGCATTCTTGCTTTAGGAAGAGATTCAGAATGTGTTAGATAGAAAAAGCACTAAACAACATTGTAAAAATAATATAAACACCTCTTAGAATGTGACTGGTTACTGATGTGAGAAACATCTTAGAATCAATTGACAGCCAAATCATTTACTGTTTAGAGCAAAGGTCAAAACTAATATAAAACTTGAGGAAAGGATAAAGAGGAGGAAAAACATTCTATACAATTATTGCCGCTCCAGTCTGACCCGTTTAAACAGCTGTTGATTTCAAGAAAATGGAAAATGGCAAAAGTAGTCTTTGAACCTATTTTTTTTGTAGCGGCAAAAAGGGCATGGTGGGATATATGACTAGGAAAGGTCATTTGGCACTGTGCGGAGGATGGATTCAAGAAGGGATAGTGTGATAAGAGAGTCTGATTAAGAGCTATTGCAATTGTCCAGACAAGTAGTAATGAGGGACTCAGCCTAGGTATTGTTGACTATAAAAGAAGGAAGAAGGGGCCAGATATAAGATGAGAAAAAGGCATATTGTTTTGATTGAGAAATGCATTTGAGGGAAAACAGTTTGGCAGAAATTAGGTGTAAATCAAGTGTTGGAAAGCATGGCCTTTGTATGGCCTGGGAGCTAAGAATGTGTGTGTGTGTGTGTGTGTGTGTGTGTGTGTGTGTTTGCACAAATGTAAGTGTGGAAAGTGGTCCAGATTTGGCCTGTAAGCAGTAGTTTGCTGATCTCTGGTTTATACCATCAAGTTATATGAATAAGTGACATGAATATAAAAGGCCATACCTTAGTAGAGAACTAGACCAGGTACCTTTTGCAGCTTGAACTAGGGAGGCAGTTCTTAACCAAAGAAGGCATTAGATCATTTTGAATTCATGAAATCAAAAGCTTTTGCATGAGTAGATTTAATACAAGAAAGATAAGAAGGGAAGCTATTGATGAGGAGGGGAGCAAAAGGAAGGCATCTTCACATACATTATCTCTAATAAGGTACTGATATTCAAGATCCATAGAAAATTTATACAAATGTATAATACCAAGTGTCATCTCTTAATAGATAACCAACAATCAATTACTTAACATGTATATTTTAAGCACCTACTGTGTACCAGACACTATGCTAAGTGCCAGAGATACAAATATGATGAATGAAATAATCTCTACTCACTAGAAGATTATTCTAACAGGGGAGACAATAAGCCTCAGTGCAAGTATATGCAGAGTAAATATAAAGAGAATAAATACAAATAAATACAAGGTAGTTTGGGAGAGAGGGCACTAGTGCTAAGGTGAATAACAAGCTTTGTGTAGAAGATATTGGTTGGGTTGAGTCTTGAAAGAAGAGAGGGATTCGTAGTGTTCACAGGAAACAAACAGTTTTCAAAAGAAGATTTACAAATTATCAACAGCCAAATGGAAAAACGTTCCATGTCACTAATAATAAGGGAAATATAGTCAAAACATTGCTAAGGTTTTAATGGTACATCCAGCAAATTAGCAGATATGACATGAGGGAACTTGAGAGTTCATCCCACCATCCTGAACACCAATTGAAATTTTGCAAGGAAAGTAACTAAAATATCCATACCTTTTACCCAAAGATACCAGTGCTTGGTATATTCCTCAAGGAGGGCAATGACAAAAAGAAACACCTCATTTACAGTAAAATATTTATCAAAACACATTGGTTGTAGCAAAGAACTAAAAACAAAGTAGATGCCCATCAACTGGGTGAATGCCTAAAGAAGTTGGGGTCCATTAATATAATGGATTACTGTGCTAGAAGAATGATGAAGAACATAGTGAAATATGGGTAGATTTACATGAAGTGATGCAAAGTAAAGTAAGAATCAGGAAAATACATATTGACTATAATGATATAAATGGAAGCCAAAAACCCCTCGAAAATATTTTACGAGTATAATGAACAAATTTTGCACTAGACAAGTTTAGAAAAATACATCTTCCTTGCAGAAATGGGACTATGTGTATAAACCTGTATATTCTGTCAGAGCTGGTTGATGTGTCGGCCAGTTATGCTGACCTGCTTTTGTTCATGTCTCTCTCTGTCTGTGTCTCTGTCTCTCCTTCCTTCTTTTCTTCCTCCTTCACTCCCTCTCTTTTTTGTTAGAAGGAATAGCTCTCAGGTAGGAGGTGAATGCATATATTTGGAAATGAAGATGATGGTAAAAATTAATATTTAAAAAGACATTCACTTTGGCAGGTAAAAGTGACTGAATCGGATAAAAGGAAGCATGCAGGATAGGTTACATTTGGGAAAATTTGCAGCACTTTCAATGATTTTAAGCTGCTTCTCTACCATAAAATCCCCTATTTGTAATATCAGTATTCCCCTGATACAGTGAGGGAATACTACTATTTACAAAGAAGCAAAAGTTCTGGTGACCTAATGGTCTATCTAATTCCAGCACATAATTTTAAGTATATTACCAATTATGGCTTACTCAAGGACAGTGATAAGAAAGAAATTCTCTAAGACATTAACACATAATATAGGGAATGGGCTGATCATTTAGTAAGAACAAGCTATAATAGATGGACAGTCCCAATATCTCATTGGTATCCCCAAATTGTTAAAAGTAGTAGAAGAAGGTTTCTAGTACAGTGTGTCAGGTGAATAATTTATGGAGAAACAAGGACAAGATTCTCTGTTGGGGACAGCCAGTGTGGAAGGTTTACAATATGTACCAGTGACAGCATGCTCACACCAATGAAATCACAGGTCTTTGAAGTACCAGACTGATTATTGCAGCAGTCTGACTTTTGCCCAAAGCACAAATGATCTGGATGAATTTTGTAGTTGGTATTCAATATAGTGATTAATTTTGGAAATGATCCTTCAACCAAATTATTTTAATCATCTGGTAGGGAAGGAAGAGGGGAAAGAAGCCCACTCACTCCTCCTATATCATCTCCATTTTCCTTTTGCATTTATGAGGAAAGAATTGTTTGTATGTAGGTGAGAAGGCAAATAGCTTGAACCATGATCAGGAAGAATGAATAAGATAAGTAGAACCTATGATGTAATCAACTTTCTTAGGCTTTCCTAAGCATCTCTAGGGCTAGGGCCTACCCCAATATTCTGGAATATGCAGCCTTTTTTGGTGACAAATTTCTCTGTATTATCCCTGGCATGTTTTCTGATCATGTTTTAAAGTAAATTCTGGTAATATTAATAAAGAAAATGAATGCTTCTAGTTGATTCCCATAGGTCTATAAATTCTGCAGCTTTTCAGACCTCTGCTATTCTCATATGAGTCTAGAAAATGGTTTAATGGCTAAATAAATAGATTTCTTTCATGTAGATAACAGTAAAGATGTTCATCACATTTCATTAAAATCCTGAAGCCAAGAGTAAATACGAGATTTTTTATTCGTAGTTCAGCTTAGGGGGAGTTTAGACTGAAAATAGAGTTTAAAAAGAAAATGTCAGCTTCAAAGGGCACACACTAAAGCAGTGACCCTGAGCTACACAATTACAAATCAGTGCTGTTTCACAAGCAAGCCATCACAGAGCAAATCATGCCATGACTAATGAAAGGAAAGTACGAAGTCTCTTTTCTCTTGGTCAAAGAATGCTTTCATCTGGATTTTTAATGACATCTCCTGGGTTACAGATGAAAGCCAAATGTAATCGGCTAGGTGGGGTGAGTGGTTAAAGGCTTTGCTTTGCTATAACCAGAGATCTCTGTTCTAACAGCAAGGAGTTTTCAAGCTAGCTTGAAATGATTTAAAGTAACTGAATCATAATGTTGAATACACAGTGTGATATAGTTGGAAGCATTGTGAAGTGTTTCAGGTAGGACTCTGCCTCTAATTAATAGTGTGATCACGGTTAAGCCTCTATTTGCTCTAGAAATTAAGGGGTTTGGACTAGAAACTTCTATATTTCCTTCCAGCTTTTACCTTCTTTGATTCTGAGGCAGAGGAATGCCTGAGTTCAAATTCTGCCTCAAACATTTAACAGTTTAATAACCCCAGATAAGTTACTTGACACCTCAAAGCCTCACTTTCCTCATCTATAAAATGGGGACAATAATAGCATCTCCCAAAGTTGTTGTGAGGATCAAATCATATAAGATATGAGGTGATTTGAAAACTTTAAAGCACCATACAATTGCTACCTTTCAGGATGATGATGGTAGTAATGGTGTTGATCATAATTCTATAAAGTGGGAAGGGCAGTTTTCTTTTATTTTTATCCAATGTGGGAACATTTTTTTTTCACATTAGTAACATCAGTGACAATGTTGTTCATTGAAAAAAGAGAGAAGAAATATACTGATGTGTTCTACTTGTCAGAGCAGTAAGGTAATTTGAAAGCCTGTCTATTGTCAATAGCTTATTTTCTTAATTGTTGGACATTCCTGTCGTGTGATGAGTCCCCTTTGGGAATATCATTATGTAGATGGAGAATGAAAAAGTTGCATTAAGTACATAAAAGGAAGATTGATTTTCATCTTTTTGAAGCCTCCACATCTATTTTCACTTGCCAAGATATCTCAGGCATGTACCATGAACATCCCTGTGTAGGTGAAGGATCTAAGAGTTCATCTCTATGGAGAAAGGCTCAGAGTACAAACTCCTTCAGCCCATCTATGACTAAGTAGCTTTGTCCTGCAGAGATGCTTGAGAGGCAGAGGGTTTAGTGACTTCTTTAGGATCATCTAATTAGGTGCACCTTGTATTTGAAATTAGATCTTTCTGAATCCAAGTCCAGCCCTCTAGCCAATATGTTCTATTGCCTTTGTGGAACCCTACGTGTGACTCATCTATAACTAGCTAGTTCAGTCCTGGCTAGAGTCCTACACTTGGTAGGTCATGCATTCTATCAACATGTAGTGAGGTGAATTTTTCTGTATTCTCTGACCAAAGGTTATGTTACCCTTATCTCTGGCTAGGTTTTTTTTTTTCCAGATGTCATAGACTGAGCCTCAGTAAGACCTGTCTGGAGAACATGGATGACTCAGTGCAAACTTGTCACCACTCTGATGACCAGGTGATAGTGGCTCAATGTTGTCTTCTAGTTTTACAAGAACAAAACAAAACAAAACAAAACAAAAAAAACTTTCTATAGATGTGCATACATATGTACATAATTTAGCAATGTTAAATACATATTTAGATAGATACAGATATGTATTGCTATAAGGTATATTTCTATTTCTACTATCTCTCTCCGAAGATCTATCCATCCATCCATCCATCCATCCATCCATCCATCCATCCATCCATCTATCTAGGGACTTCCTCTACCAATACAAGTGGCAACTCTTCTATACTTTAGTAGGTAATCATCACAAGTTTCTGAACCCTGAAACTTCATCCTTCCATGATGATTATCTCTCTACTTTGCTAAGCTGTTACTTAGATGACAGATATATTACCCTGTCAAAAGCCTGGTAGTTATTTACTAAGCCCAAGTTATTCTTTCTACTTTCCTCAGTAGTCTAATATCTGGTTTGTAGTCTTCTTCTACACTTCAACCTCAGCCCTAATACTATTGGAATTCATTCTACGTACTGATGTTCTCTTAAATATTCTGGATTCCCAGTTCATGAATCTCATTGACTCCTTTGACTTGCTCTTTCACTTCACCTCAGCCACCAAGAAGGATAGTTCCATCCTCAGTCTCACCATCACTTGCAAGTGTTCTACTTCTTCGATCATGAATTTTGATATTCTTCTGTCCAACAAGAACCTTCCCTCATTCCTTCTCTCCTCATGTCCCAGTCATCTTAGTTCTATTCCTCAGCCTCACCATGGCCTCCAAGCCTCCAATCACCCTTACTTTGGCTTTAATTTCTTATCTTCTTATCTTGACTCTATATTCCAAACTACTTTCACTGCCTTGAACTCTCTAATCCCTTCCCCCATTGTCCCATTTCTGATCATGACTTGACAAACCTCAAATTCAAAGAAAATCAAACAACTGTATTGACTAGATCCACTTCCCAATTTAGTTATTGATAACACAATCTCAACTTCACCTGCCCTACCTTGGGACAATCTTTTTATTCTTCTCTGATTGACTCTTTATCTCACTCCCCACTGCAGCTGTTTTAAGCCTTTGCTTTTCTTCTCAAATCTTCTACAACACCCCCCCCACACACACAAGAGGACTTTATCTCATACTTAACTGAGAAAATAGAGGCCATTTGCCTTGAATTTCCTCTTCTCCCTAACTTAACATCTAAAAATTCATTGTCATCATCTCTAATTCCCTATTCCATTTCTTCAGTGTCAAAGACGTGGTCCTTCTCCTTGTCAAGGCCAATCCCTTTACTTGTATGCGTGATCTCCTTTCCTATTCCAATTGGAAATTGCCTGTATAATCTTCTCTTTCTCTCTTATTTTCGATTCTCCCCCTAACTACTAGCTCCATCCCTGCTGCTATGTTCATATCCAGTTATCCCCCATCATTAAGAGACTTTCACTCGGCCCTATCATCCACTCAATCTATCACCAACTACCTGTTGGAATTTGCAACTGGATATCATGTACATATCTCAAACTCAAGATGTTAAAAATTGTATTCATTCTCATTCCTCTAAAACCCACCCTTCTACCTAACTTTGATTTTTCTATTAAGGCAATCACCATCCTTCCAGTCACCTAATTTATACCCTCAATGTCATTGTCAAGTCTCTACCTGTCTTATTGAACCCCATTTAATTTCCAATCAATTGTCTTTTTTTTCAGTTTTTATTTCCTTTTGTTGTCCTTTTGTCTCATTCTTTTTAAAAATAGTTTACTTTTAGTTTTCAACATTCATTTCCATAAGATTTTGAGTTTTAAATTTTCTCTCCCTCCCTCTCTTCCCCCTCCCCAAGATGGCATGTAATCTGATATAAGCTCTACTTATACATTCATATTAAGCATATTTTCACATTAGTCATGCTATATAGAAGAATTAGAACTAATGGGAGGAATCATGAGAAAGAATAAATAAAACAAAACAACAAGAGAAAAGGAGAACAAATAGTATGCTTCTATCTGTATTCAGACTCCATGGTTCTTTTTCTGGATGAGGATAGCATTTTCCATCATGAGTCTTTTGGAGTTGTCTTAGATCTTTACATTGCTGAGAAGAACTAAGTGTATCAAAGTCAGTCATCACACAATGTGGCTGTACATTTCCAATCAATTTTCTTTTTTTTAAATTAATTTTTTTTGTTTTCAACACTCACTTCCACAAGATTTTGAGTTCCAAATTTTCTCCCCATCTCATCCCTCCCCCCACCCCAAGATGGCATGCATTCTGAATACCCCTAATCTGTCCTCCCTTCTATATCCCCTTCCCTTCTCTTATCCCCTTCCCCTTCAATTTTCCTGTAGGGCAGGATGGATTTCTATACTCCATTTCCTGTATATCTTATTTCCCAGTTGCTTGTGAAAACAATTTTTTTTAACTTTTGTTTTTAAAATTTTGGGTTCCAAATTTTCTCCCTTCCTCCCTCCCTACCTCCCTTCATTGAGAAGGCAAACAACTTGATACAGGTTATACATGTGTAGTTATGCAAAACATTTCCATAATAGTCATGTTGTGAAAAACTAAGTATATTTCCCTTCATCCTAACCTGCCCCCCATTTATTCTATTCTCTCTTTTGACCCTGTTCCTCCTTAGAAGTGTTTGCTTCTGATTACCCCCTACCCCAATCTGCCCTCCCCTCTATCATCCTCTTGCTCTCTTGTCCCCTTCCCTCCCTATTTTCTGTAGGGTAAGATAGATTTCCATACTCAAATGAGTGTGTATGTTATTCTCTCCTTAAGCCAAATCCGATGAGAATAAGATTCACTCATTCCCTCTCACCTTCCCCCACTCACCCTCCACTGTAAAAGCCTTTTCTTGACTGTTTTATGTGAGATAATTTACCCCATTCTACCTCTCCCTTTCTCCTTCTCCCAGTATAATCCTCTCTCACCCCTTAATTTTATTCTCTAGATATCGTCCCTTCATCTTCGACTCACCCTGTGCCCTCTATCTATCTATCTATCGATCTATCTATCTATCTACCTATCTATCTTCATACATATATTTTTTCCTTCCAACTACTCTAATACTGACAAAGGACTCATGAGTTACAAATACCATCTTTCTCTGCAGAATGTAAATAGTTCAAACTTAGTAAGTCTCTTACTATTTCTCTTTCCTATTTACCTCTTCATACTTCTCTTGAGTCATGTATCTGAAAGTCAAATTTTCTATTCAGATCTGCTCTTTTTGTCAAGAATGCTTGAAAGTCCCCTATTTCACTGAATGTCCATTTTTTTTCCCCTGAAGGATTATGCTCAGTTTTGCTGGTTAGGTGATTCTTGGTTGTAATCCTATCTCCTTTGCCCTCTAGAATATTATATTCCAAGCCTTGCAGTCCCCTTAATGTAGAAACTGCTAAATCTTGTTTTATCCTGATTGTGTTTCCACAATACTTGAATTGTTTCTTTCTGGCTGCTAGCAATATTTTCTCCTTGATCTAGGAACTCTAGAATTTGGCTACGATATTCCTAGGAGTTTTCCTTTGGGGATCTCTTTCAGGAGGGGATTGATGGACTCTTTCAATTTCTATTTTACCCTCTGTTTCTAAAATATCAGGGGAGTTTTCCTTGAAAATTTCTTGAAAGATAATGTCTGGGCTCTTTTTTTGATCATGGCTTTCAGATAGTCCAATAATTTTTAAATTCTCTCTTCTGAATCTATTTTCCAGGTCAGTTGTTTTTCCAATGAGATATTTCACATTGTTTTCTAATTTTCCATTCTTTTGGGTTTGTTTTACAGTGTCTTGATTTCTCGTGAAGTCACTACCTTCCAATTGCCCTATTCTAATTTTTAAGGAAGTATTTTCTTCAGTAATCTTTTGGACTTCCTTTTCCATTTGGCCAATTTTGCTTTTTAGGGTATTCTTCTCCTCATTGGCTTTTTGGACCTCTTTTGCCATTTGGGTTAGGCTATTTTTTAAGGTGTTATTTTCCTCAGTATTTTTTTGGGTCTCCTTTAGCAAGCTGTTGACTTGTTTTTCATGATTTTCTTGCATCACTCTCAGTTTTTCCTCTCCTTCTCTTACTTGCTTCTCAAAATCCCTTTTGAGCTCTTCCAAGGCCTGGGACTGATTCATATTTTTCTTGGAGGCTTTGGATGTAGGAGCTTTGTTGTCTTCTTCTGGTTGTATGCTTTGATCTTCTTTGTCACCAAAGTAAGATAATATAGTCTGACTCTTTTTGCACTGCTTATTCATGATCCTGGCCAATTACCTAAGTTTTAAACTCTTTATTAAGGTAAAAGTCTGCTTCCAATGTGAAGAGTGTACTGTTCCCAGCTTCGGGGGTTTGTACAGCTGTTTTCAGAGGTACTTCTAGGGACCTGTAAATTTTCTGTTCTTCCAAGGTGCTATGATAAGGGGCGAGGTGTTTTCTCTCCACCACCACAACAAGCTCCACCACACCAGCATTCTTCCTTGCCCCAGGACCGCCCCTCAGAACTGTGACCCAGATCTAAGCATGGGCAAAGCAAGAGATTCCTGCCTCAGCACTGGTAAAGAGATCCTTGCAATCCCCCTCTGATCAGCCACTTGATTCCCCCTCAGTCTGTGGGCTGGAAGCTCAGGAAAAAGCCATGGCCCCGGGCCATGCTCAAGACTTGCAGCTGAGACCTAGCTCCTCTCTCACCACAGTCACAGACTTTTCCCACTGACCTTCTAAGTTGTTTTTGGCATTCAGGGGTTGAGAAGTCTGGAAAGCACCACAGCTGCCTGCGATTCAGTCCTCTGAGGCCTGTTCCAGGGTCACTGTGGCCTGTGTGCCCACGCCAAACTGTGCCCCTCTCCTCGCCCGGTGTGATATACCTTTCTGATCAACCATCCAGGCTGTCTTTGGCTAGAAATCTGTTTCACTTTGTCTTTTTGTGGGTTCTGCTGCTTTAGAATTTGTTTAGAGCCACTTTTTTTAGGTATTTGGAAGGCTTTGGGAGAGAGCTCAAGACAGTCACTGCTTTCCCTCTGCCATCTTGGCTCTGCCCCGGGTTAGGCTATTTTTTAAGGTATTATTTTCTTCAGTATTTTTCTGGGTCTCCTTTAGCAAGTTGTTGACTTGTTTTTCATGATTTTCTTGCATCACGCTCAGTTTTTCCTCTCCTTCTCTTACTTGCTTCTCAAAATCCTTTTTGAGTTCTTCCATGTCCGGGGACCAATTCATATTTTTCTTGGAGGCTTTGGATGTAGGAACTTTGACTGTGTTGTCATCTTCTGATTGCATGTTTTGATCTTCTTTGTTACCAAAGAAAGATTCTATGGTCTGATTCTTTTTGCGCTGCTTGCTCATATCCCAGCCAATTACTTGAGTTATAAACTCTTTGTTAAGATAGGGGTCTGCTTCCAGTGTGGAGAATGTACTGTCCCAAGCCTCGGGGGTTTTGTGCAGCCGTTTTCAGAGATACTTCTAGGGACCTGAAAATTTTCAGTTTTTCCAAGGTGCTATGATCAAGGACAAGGTGTTTACTCCTCTCTTGGCCTGTGCTCTGGTCTGTGAGTGACCACAAGCACTCTTTTCTGTCTTGGAACTATGAAGATTCTCTCTCCACAGCCACCACAAGCTCCACCGTGCCAGTGCTCCTTCTCACCCCAGGACTGCCACCCAGAACTGTGACCCAGATCCAAGCACAGGCAAAGCAAAAGAATCCTGCACCAGCAGAGAGATCCCTGCAATCCCCTTCTGATCAGCCACTTGATTCCCAGTCCCCTCTCAGTTTGTGGGCTGGAATCTCTGGAGGCAGCCGCTGCCCCAGGGCCGAGTTCTGGGAATGGGGCTGGGACCCAGTGCTTCTCTCTCACCACAGACACAGACTTTTCCTACTGACCTCCTAAGTAGTCTTTAGCATTCATGGGTTGAGAGGTCTGGAAACCACCACAGTTGCCCATGATTCAGTCCTCTGAATCCTGCTCCAGGTTCTCTGTGGCCTGCACACCCAGGCCAAACTGCGTTCCTCTCCCAGCCCAGCACGATAGACCTTTCTGATCAACCATCCAGGTTGTCTCGGATTGAAAATTTGTTTCGCTTTGTCTTTTTGTGGGTTCTACTGTTTTAGAATTTGTTTAGAGACATTATTTTACAGGTATTTGGAGGGGATTGGGGGAGAGCTCAAGCAAGTCATTGCTTTTACTCCACCATCTTGGCTCGGCTCCCCTCCAATCAATTTTCAAGCCTTATAGATACCTCCATAAATCTCTCCCATCAGTCCCATTCTCTTTACTCACGTAGTCAACCTTAGTTCAGGCCCTCATCTCTCCTCATCTGCAGAGCTATAGTAGCCCTCTAACTGGTTTTTCTGCTACAAACACCTCCCCTCTCCAAACCTACTCCACACCAGCCACCAAAGCAATATTCATTAATATCACTTTAACATTTAGTTATGATCATGTCACTAAATATTCCAGCGTTTAGCACTTAAACTCCTTACCTCACTCCAGACTAATTGCCCACCCTAATTACACATTACTCCCCTTCATATACTCTCTATATTGCAGTCAAAATGGTCTTCTTGCTGTTCTTCACACACAGTATTCCTTCTCTCTTCATATCTTTACATGGGCCTTTCTCCAATCCTAGAATACACTTCAGCTTCACCTGCTAAGCACCTTCAAAACTCAGCTCAAATACCACACCCAACATATAGCCTTCTCTTGTCATCCCCAATGCAAATGCTGTCTGCCAAATTACTTAGCCATGCTTTGTATTTACTTACACACACACACACACACACACATGCTGTTTCCTCTGATAAAATATAAGGTCCTGGAAGACAAGAACTACACCTTTTTTTGTCTTTGTATCCTTGGTGTGTTTTGCACAGTGCCTGGCACTTAGTAGGTCTTTGTTGATCTATTTATAGGGACTGATCCTAAATACAAATAAAATTTTGGGAGGGTGAAAGAGTAAGAACAGAGCATAAGAGTACAAGTAAGATTACCCAATATTCCTCTGTGTGTGTATGGTAAGCTGTTGTTCAAATGTAAGTTCCCAGAGAACAGAACTTGTATTGTATGTTTTCTATAGAGAGTATAGGCAGGGGTGGGGAACCCATGGTCTTGAGGCCATATGTGATCCTCTAGGTCTTCAAGTGCAAATCCTAGGATTTGTTCTGTGAAGTTTGGATTCAGTCAGAGGGCTACACTTGAGAACCTAGAAGGTCACATGTGGCCTCGAGGTTGCAAGTTTTCCACCCTTGGATAGTACATCACAGACATTATCTAAATTGTAGATTACAACAAGCTTTTATGACATCATGTATAGTACATTATTTGCAGTTGTTATGAGAGTATGTGCTTAAATATTTGTGAGTTACAAGGATTTTTTTCAAAGTTTGTTTCATTTTACTCATGACAGTAATGAAATAATGAAGGAAAGAGCATAGAGAAAAGAAAAGAGAAAGGAAAGCATGAGAGAGAAAGGAAGAAAGAGAAAGAAAGAAAGGGAGGGAAGGAGGAAGAGAGCAAAGGAGTGAAATTGGAAAGAAGAAAAAGAAAAGACTTCAAAACTAACTGCAAATGGTTTTGCAAATGGAATCACAGAATCCTAATTTTTAAAAAAAATATTTACAAATATAGAACATTAGCCAATCTTGCAAAAATAATCAGAAGTAGTATTTAACTGGTCATCTGATCATTATTTAAATGCTTTAGGATTTCAGATCCCAAAATGCTTTTGGTATGCAAATAGCTGAGTCAGATATCCTCCTTAGAATGAGGTTCTGATTTTAGTATTTTATTTTGCCATTAGGCTCAGGCATAGGCTTATGCCTCTTCCTTTCTGAGTCTGCACCAGTAACTAATTCACTAAGGCATTAATTCATCTAAGCTATTTTTAGAGTTTCCTTTCTTTTGGTAAAGGGCTTGGTCCTTGGCTGAAGTGAGGTGTTTGTTTTTTTTTGTTGTTGTTGTTCACAGTTTACACATACACATGATTGCACACACGAGTACCTCAGCTCGTTTGTGAAATTTCACTTGTCATCGGTGACTTTTGTTTTATATTCCTTATGGGCAACTAACAAATGTATCTAAGCACATCAAGTGACAATCATCACCTTTTGCTTATGTCAGCATTTTCTATCCAAGACTTCTAATGGGGCCAACTTTAGATCCATGGGCTACCTTCACCTACATGTGATATATCTAATTTGCACCCATAACTATTAATGTTTTGTTATTGGCATCAAATGAACCATGCCCAGCTTCATCTTTCACCAGTGATTAATGCTGAAAAGTTAGCTGCGTAATTGAGTCCTGTGGAGCTTTCAAGTAATGCTGATCATAAATCCCAGTGCTTGGAAAAATGTTCTCCCTGCTATATTTATTTTAAGAGGCATCCCTCCTCACTGCCCCACCCCTCCATCTTTATTATCATGATGGCTATAAACTATTAGCTTAGTTAGATTTTTTTTAAAGTTGTTTGCAAATGTTAATAATCATTTATTTGTCTCCCAGAATAGGAAAACAGCTCTGGACTAATTTTTATTTTACCACCTTGGCAATTTCTGAAGAATTGAATCTCAACAAGTCTTGTATCAAATCAATTGCTAACTCATTAAGTTGTCCCCAAACTAATACTGAATTACAGTGGGGGCACCTAAGGAAATCTAGGCACCATCTCCATGAATATCCAGTGATTTCGTTACAGCCAAGACTATTTTGGTCGATGCCAGATGAATCTGTAATAAAGAGACTTCAAATGCTAATGCACACTTTTTTAACAGACCATCAGAAATTTCGTATTGTGGTGAGAAGTACAGCTGTACTGATTGGGTTACTGTAAAAGCATCAAAACATTGTAAGGTATTGAGTTATTCTGCTCTGGTCATGGCTGTTTGTTTCATCCTTTTTGTGATACTACAGGGGTTTTATTTGGGATGAATGCTACAATTAGAGGTCTGCAAGGAAGACACATTAGGAATTTCAAGTTACTTTTCTATCTCCCCGCCTTCTTCCTCTACCTTCTACCATTGCTGAAGAGGAAGAAAAAAGCATTTCTATGTATATATGGACTATTACTAAGTGTGTTTCTAATACATATCACAGAAAGACATTGACTCTCCTTGAAGCCTGAAAATAGGCTAGAAATAAGTTTTCTCCAATGTGGACAGTATGTTCATTTGTTTCAGTCATGCCTGACTATTTGTGACCCCATTTGGGGTTTTCTTGGCATACTGGAGTGGTTTGTCATTTCCTTCTCCAGCTCACTGAGGCAAACAGGGTGAAATGGCTTGCCCAGGGTCACACAGCTAGGAAGTGTCTGAGGCCGGATTTGTACTCAGATCCTCCTGACTCCATGCCCAGCACTCTGTCCACTATGCCACCTAGCTGCCCCATGTGCAGAGAGGGGAGCATAATTCCTCTTTTGACTCCAACCATGTCTAGCACCAGAGTTTCTTGGTTAAGGGAATCTCCTCCCCAGACTTATTTTCTTTTGCACCCTAATTCCATCTTCACACTGATCTGATAGAGGCTGAGTTACTCAATAAATCCTTGTTCCAGATGATCACTCCAACATGGGGCCCAATGGGAAAGAGGATACACTTTTTTATATATGGAGACGCAATAGAAACAGAAAAAGCCAGTGTTTTGCTTAGCAACTAATCAGGAATTCTAAATTCTAGTTTTCCCTTTCCTATTAATTCAGTCTAATGTATACATGGCATACTTTTTTCTTCATAATCATTGTTTTTGGGCCCCTGACATTTTCAATGTAGCTCCAACCATTTGTATATAGTGACATCCTTAATTAATCAATCAAGTATTTATTAAGCATTGACTATATGCCAGGCACTATGATAAGTGCTTGAAGATACTACTGTATTGATTACGTTATGCCCCAGAGTCTCCCAAATGAGATCCACAATCACCCAAGAGTTAACTATCCACAGAGGAAAAAAACAAAACAAAACTAAGTTGGTGAAAAATGCTTTACATTAAACTAGATGGACAATACTTTGAGTTGGTCCATCATTACATATGTCTTGGATAGAAAATGAATTGGAACTAAAATTGAATAGGAGAAAGGGAATATGACTGATAGTTTGGGGCATTTTTTTCTAGCACTTTCAAAGATCTGAAGGTAGAGTCTGATATCACAACAACAATAGCACAAATCTTTTTAAACCAAAATTCCATGGCTGTGAATCATGGAATATCACAGTGTCTGAAAAATAAAAAATTATGATTTGCCTCCAGAGCAGTAGAAAGTTGTATTGTGGACCCAAGTAGGCTGTAGTATATTATGAATGATGAATTACCTAAGTGCAAAAAAGGAAGGGAATATATTTGTTGAGCATTTACCCTGTGCCAGGATCACAACAACTTTCGGAGGTAGGTGCTATTAATATCCCTATTTTACAGTTGAAAGAACTGAGGCATACAGCAGTTAAATGATTTTCCCAGGTTTACACAGTTAATAAGTATCTATGACAAAATTTAAGCTCAGTTTTTCCTGACTCTAGACCCAGCACTCTACCCATTGTACCACCTCATGAAAAGATATCTTCAAAGAGATGTATGGGTGGAAAAGGAAGTGGGCCAGTCATACGACCAGAAGGATAGACAATAGATGAGAGACTGTGCTGGGTAGGCCATTAGTACATTTGAAGGCTGTCCACATGGAAAATTTGTTTAAGAGCATGGACAAAAGATAAATAGGTTGAGAAAGCATGAGTGGCTTTAACACTACCTGCATGGTCTTCAACAAGTAATTTCAACTCTCTGGACTTATTTCCTTATTTTTATAATAAAGGGTTTGGATTAAATAACCCCTAAGATCCCTTCTATCTCTAAGCCCCTGATCATATGTGATCTGTTATTGTTATTGACCAGAAGTATCAGAGACAGATCTATACATTAGCAAACTTATGTTCCCAGTTGGGTTGAAGGATGAGTTGACTAGCAATGAGAATATAGTTAGGTGAGAAGTATAGGTTCAGGTGATCCCAGAACTTATGGTCCAGAAAAGTGATGACTGCCTCAACTAAGTTAGTAGCCATGTGTATGGAGAAGAGGGCAGAAATGCAAGAAATATATAGCAGACCAAGGAGAGGTGAGGGTCAGATAGATTTGTTAGTCATCTATATTGAAGAAGGAGTCATGGCTATAAGAGTGAATGAAATTTCCAAGGGAGAGAAGAAAAAGTCAGGGACAGACATAGGGACACCAGCCAAGCCAAAGGAGTCACAAAGAAGACAAGGAGCCAGCCAAGTGAGTTGTTGTTTGAAAGAGAGATTAAGCTTCTGGCCCTGCAGGCAGGACTCGGAGCAAAGGCTAGCACTTACAAAATTAGACAAAATTAGACTTGATGTCAAGAAACCTTTCTTAAGAATTAAATTTGTCAAGAATTAGAATGGGCTTCCTTGGAGGTTGGCGGATACCTCTTCTTTGCAGGCTAGATTGGTGTGTGTCAGGAATGCTATGGAGCAATTATTTCGGGGGATATTTAGTCTAAATGGCCATTGCCATCCTTTTCAAATTGGAACTTCTCTGATTGAGTCATTCTTTGTTAAAAAAAAAAAAGAAAAAGAAACAGAAGAAGGAATTAGATGTAGAGAGAGAACCACAAGAGTGTGCTGTCTCTGAAGTCCAGAGATGATGAAGTATTTAGTAAAAGGGGAAAGTCAACAGTATCAAGTACTAAAAGTGGTCCAGGAGGATGAGAACTGAAAAAGACCATTCCACACTATTTATGTCTACATGCATTATGAGTTCTAGCTAAACTGGCCTGATACAGCATACCATCTCCCATCTACAAGCCTTTGCATTGTTCTTGATGCCAGAAATACATTCTTTCCTCTCCTCTACCTCTGTAGAAGTAGGTGTCTCTGGCTTCCTTCAAGGATTAGCTCATAGAACCTCTGATCTGGGAAGTCTTTTATGATGCCCTTGGTCATTACTCCTCCCTCTTCCTCACATTTTCATGCACATATTTCTCCCTTTATGTGTTGTAGCCACACCCTTGCCATCTTTAAAATGTAAGTTCACAGAAGTCAGGGTACATTTCCTTTTTGACTGTGCATCTTCAGCATTTAACACAGTGTCCTGCACATAGTAGGTACCTAACAAATGCTCATTGAATGTTTCTTTTTTTGGGGAGGAGGAATTGAAGGTAGATGGAGAGAGAGTAGGCAGTGAGAAAGTAGAGATAATGGGTGTAGACAACTTTCTCAAGACATTTAGCTATGATGAAAAGCAGGATACTGTAAGTGAAATGGGCTAAGGAGAGTTAAGATTCAGTTCTTTTAAAGACTTTACATTTGTATCTTTTTTCTTAATGGTTTAAGATGATCATATTTCAGCAGTGCCTGTCACTCTCAGACACTCAACAATAAGGATGTGTTGGAATATTGGTCCTAGAAGACTTTCCAGCTGACGGCTTTTGGTTTGATAGTGCTGTAGGGAGGCCTAATGTCTGAAGCACAGCCTACATAGTCCAGACCCCATTCCCCATCAGCGACTGACTCTCAGTGTGACATTTGACAAAAGACATGCTCTTCCTTGGGCCTCATTTTCCAGTTTGCAAAGTGAAGGAAAAATCATTTTCTGAAAAGCACTCTAAAGACAGCATTTCAGAGGCATGGAAAAAAGAAAAAGAAAGTCTCCAATTAGAAGAGAGATTCTATACCTTTTCCATAGAACAGTCCCATGATTAAATCAGAGGATAAAGGGAGATTAATGTTTGACTATGATGAACATAGTGGTAGCAAGCTGGTAAACTTGGACATGAGAAGAAATCTCTTATGATTGTTTTTTTCTGGCCAAATTGAGACATCTGTTCACTTTCTCCTGAAATCAAATTAGAGTGGGATGTGTACATTATTAATGCAAAGAGTCCAAGTATAGTATTCAGAGAGTATTGGGATGAAGAGATGACAAGGCTGCTTCAGTCCACACTTCCTCTGACAGCTCCAGGATCATGTGGATGGTGAAAAATAGAAAAATGTGTGTGTGTGTGTGTGTGTGTGTGTGTGCGCATGCACGCATTCCATGTTCACCGGAGACATTCCCCTAATGCTGATGGATTTGTATTTCACAATGGATTGATTCTTGTTTGGCTCTCTAACCTTCAGTTTCCATTCCCTTTTTCAAAATGGAGCGGATGCTTTGGCATTTATTGAAGTCCATTTCATAGTTCAGAAATTGGCTTTTAAGCTCTGATATGATGATGAGGACAGAGCAACGATTTTTTGGACTCAGTGGCACTGTAGGATCATCATTCACTCTGGGTGAGAGATGGATTTTAAAAAGGTTCCCAAAAAGTCTCAAGTGAGGTATAATATTTCACTGGTTTACATATTTCCTAACTTCTTTCCTGTTTTATTGGGACTGGAGCAGTGATATTAAGCGAATCTGGCCCTGAGAAAAAGGAATAATGGTACTGCTAACTCTAAGTTCAAATGAAATTTGCTCTTCAAGGTATTGAAATATGCTGGGTTGGAAAGGAGGGAAGGAGAGAGAGAGAGAGGAGAGAAGAGAAGAGAAGAGGAGAGGAGAGGAGAGGAGAGGAGAGGAGAGGAGAGGAGAGGAGAGGAGAGGACAAAGGAAAAGAGAAGGGAAGGGAAGGAATAGGAAAGGGAGGAAAAAGGAGGGGAAGGGAAAGGAAGGGAAGGGGAAGTAGAAAGGGAAAAGAAAAGTGTATAAAAACAAGTTTCCAAGACTTTCCTCTGCTCCTGATTTGGGACATAATTCATTTTGCGGGGAGGGAAGAGTTGGAATAAAGGGAATGATGATGATGGAAAGGAAAAATGAGGCAGTGTCTAAATGCCGATGGGTTACTTGTCAATCCCTTTGATGTGACAATCTTCAAGATTTGAAATGAAATAACCCAATATCATCCTTTTCCTTGGACTACAGGATGTAAGGGACTACCACAGAACCTAGGTGCATAGAAATCTAAGTGGTTATTGGGACTGGTGGAAAGAGTCCTAGGCTGGAATCTTGCTTCTGACATTTACTAATGGCATAACACTATCATTTAACCTCCTTGAGTTCCATTTTGCTTATCTATAAAATGTGGTGTAGTGATTCAACAAGCATTTATTAAGCCCTTATTGTGTGCTAGGCACGAATAGCAGTTGCTGTAGTTTCTCTTGACCAGACTCTGATAGACTTTTTTTTTTAATGTGGGAAGAGCTCAAGTGGGTGTGGCCATTCACGTAGAAACCCAGACATCTTTGCTTTCAGTTAATAAGCTACGAACAGAACTTGTTCCTAACTCCCTTTCCTCTGCTGAAGTGAGGGGTAGTGGGGAAAGAGGGAGATAAACAAAATCTTCCTATCAGATATGCATAGGCAAAAGAAATCCTTGCATTGGCTAGGTCAAACAATTCATCTCATTCTGCACCTTGAGTCCATTGTCTCCCTGTCTCTCTTCATCATTGGCCCTCTGGAATCAGTATATGTGATATTCTTACAGTTGGACAGCTAACTGTTCTCTGACACTCTCTAAAATGACCCAATCATATGTCAGTGCTAGGCCTCTTCCCAAAAGAGATCAAAGAAAAGGAAAAGGACATATATGTACAAACATATTTATAGCAGTTATTTTTATGCTGGCAAAAACTGGAAAATAAGATATTAATCAATTGAGGAATGGCTGAATAAGCTGTGGCATATGAAGGAGATAGAATACCATTATGCTGTAAGAAAAGAGATAGTGTCCAAGACATGGAAAAAACTTACATGAACAGAGTAGAGAGAAGGGAGCAGAACCAGGAGAGCTATTTATACAGAGAAGACTAAACTATAAAAACAATCAAAAAAAAGCTATACGTACTACGATTAATATGATGCCCATTCATGATTCCAGAGGAACAATGATGAAACTTTCTATGCATTAAAGAGAGGTGATACAGTTGTTAGAGTTCTGGCCTTGGAGTCAGGAGGACCCGAGTTCGAATCCCACCTCAGACACTTGATATTTACTAGCTGTATGACCCTGGGCAAGTCACTTAATCCCAATTGCCTCACCAAAAAGAAAAAAAAAAAGGTGATAGATTTAGGGTGTAGAATGACACAAATATGTATATGTATAAACACACACATGCATATTATGTACACCCATGTACACACATTATCTATATACATGCACATATATGTGCATGTATGTATACATACAACCATTGGAGGATTTTTTCTTGCTTAATTACTATGCATGTTTATTATAAGAAATGTGTTTTTCTGGGTTTTTTTGGTTTTTTTTTAATTAAGAAGGGATGGGAGAGAACATATTTTTCTGTTCATCTTAAAAAATAGAATGCAGTAGATGTGGAATGTTGACTGCACTTTCAAATGAGGTCACTGTATTATTAGTTTTACTTTATTACAAGAAACTTATGATGGAGTAGGAGTGTTCTATAAATGTCTGCAATGTTGAAAACACATACATCAATAAAACTTGTTTTTTTTTTTAAATTCAGCCAGAGCTCACTAGGAGCTCCAAAGGCTGCTGGTTCAAGCAGAGCAATTCTCCACTCAAGCTAACAAAGAAGTCCATTTTGAGTGGAGGGCCCTGGAGAGGAAAGGAAGGCATGTTTTCTCCCTTTTATGGCTTCCTTACGTGTTCTTCCTTCTAGAGCCAGAGGGAGCCATGGCACCCTCATCTTACTAAAACATTGGTTTTGAAAACCAAAACCAGGAATGTCACCAAATATTTACTCAGCAGACAAGTTTTACAGTGAGCTTTATGGAATCATATGGTTATTCAACTACTCTTAATTTAGTTCTTAGACTACTCAGGCCCTTTCTCTTATTGTCTCTATCTCTAGACAACTGTATTTCAGACAATGGGCATGGGAAGAAGATGGCATAAAACTCAAAATCTACCTAGTTCTCTTCCAAATGTGGTTTTAAATTTTAGTCTTGCATTGTTTTTATTTACTTATTTTGGCTTAGATTTACATTTTTGTGGGTATAGGGAACTCCTAATATAGAAAATCCATCCACTGATACAGATCAGCAACTCAGCTTGATTTTAATGTATTGTACTAAAGAGTTTCTGGCAAGGGGCAACTAGATTGTGATTTGCTCATGATCATGCAGCTAGCACATGACAGAGGTAGGATTTGAACCCAGGTTGTTTCTGACTCTATGATTGTGTACCAGCTATCTCTTATGCAGTCAGTAGATTTGTGTAGCTTATTCTTGCTTTTATGGATATTTACTGCTCTATTTCGTTCAATCGAAAAAAAAAGTCTGACTCAATGACAAGGGGAGATAGATTGCTGTTAAGATAAAACAAACTTAAGAAAACATTGTAACATTATTACTTCCATTATTGTTGTCTTCTAAAAAAGAAAAATAAGAGACCAAAAAAGGGGCTTCTAGTAGGAAGATAAAAGGTTTATTTTCCCTCCATGTCTCCCCTCCATACACACACACACACACACACACACACACACACACACACACACATATACTTTTCTCCACTGACTGCTCCTCCCCAATCAGATCTCTCTGATGCTTTTTCTGACTTCTCAAAGAAAAGGAGTCATTAGGTTAGTAAATACAGGATGAAGTGCCCATCCTAGAGGACAGGAACTGTTCTCTGATACCCTGTTTTTCAGCAAATTGTCAGCCTCTATTGATTGTGTGAGAGAAAGGATTTTAATTAAACCATCCATGAAGATATAGCTAGAAACCATCTGGAACCTCCCCTATGTTGGGCCAAATAGTTGTCTTCTATTTTACAACGCAATGATTCAATGGTTGTGGAGAGAGATTTCATTCCTGGAGGAGACCATAAATTTGGGAGAGTAGCAATACCTGCCTTTCACTACTGGCAAGACCAAGCAAGTTTTATGTTTGTTTGTTTTTTCAAAATTTCTATTTCTTGACCGAGTCAGATTTTTCCATCTCTTAGAACCATTTCATTAATTCCAAGTCCCATTGCTATGCTAGTTCCGTAATCCTTATCTCTCACAGAATGCGATTTGAAAAAAAAAAATTGGGTTTCCCATCGAGGGAGAAATTGATGAAATGCCAAGACTGCTTTCACTTCAGCACTGAGTCTTCATTAGTAGGCATGGTTCAGATTAAACACCTTTGCCTGTGAGATTCTCAGCAGGTAACACTGACCCTAAACTAAGGCATGAAAGACTGGGAGGATGAAGTCGAAATTGAAAGAGCTTTTAAAAATCAATGTAATGTTAGGCTGTGTGAGAAACTGAAATACAAGAAATTGCTCTTAAAGAAACAGTTGGATAGCTGGGTCAAGGGTGGAGGAGGTCGAGTTCTGTTTTATGGACTGAATGCAGAGGGTGTGTCTATCAAGATCCTGTAGCTGGGCAAGAAAAGTTGCAGAGCAGATAATAACCCTCTAAATATAGATAGCATCATGACAAGAGCTACAAAATCTCCTGGGAGCAAGAGGGATTTTTCTAGGATGTCTTTTCTTTCTTTCTTTTAAATTTTTGTTCTCAGTGATCAGTGCAAAGGTACCTCTTTTTTCCTACGACTTTTCCATGAAGGATTTGGGGAGATTCCCCTCATTTATACTGTATATGTCTTGTATGTACATAATCATTTGGATGTTGCCTCCTCTGTCAGAATGGAAGCTCCTTGAGGGCAGGAACAATGTTCTTGCCTTTCTTTCTATCCTCATAGTAAATGCTTGTTGGTTGACTGACTGACTTGGAAGTTCTCTGGGCCTTAAAGAACATAGTAACTTCCCAATGCAACTAGAAACTTTGGCTATTAGTGATTTCATGCATTTCATAAAATTAGTTCACATTATAATTAAAAGAAAATAAAAGTCACATGTGTTATGACACAGTCACTTTGCCCACCTGCCATGTCACTCAGACTGGAGTTGGAGGAAGGAACTAAAATGGAGAATTTAGGGCACATGTATCTCTCAGTCATGAATGGACCACATTTGCTATTTGAGTGTATTTATATATTTGCAGACTTTGGGAAGAGGGTATGACATGATGATGGCCCAGCCAGTAGGTTCGGGTGAAGCAGTCCGGTCTTTCCTTGGATATATACCCCTTCCACCTGGCTCTGCTCCAGGACTTCTCCAGGATCTTCTAGTTCTTCTTGAATTGATCTCTGTGACTTGTCCTAGGACATCAGGAGGGTTATGTCTTGATTTGCAAGTGAATTGGATTTAAATGAGACAGCTACAATGACGACAACAACAACCACGGTGACTTAGAGGGTGGTAAGAGAAACAGGTTGGTTCTAGACCATTTTGAGTATTGAACTACCCTTTGAATGTGGACCACATTCCTAGGAGGGATTAAATGTGCTCTACTAGAGAGAAGAAATAAGATTCAGGAGATAAACTCTTAGTGTAAGGAGATAAATTTCAGTTCAATAGAAAAAAGAACTTCCAAACAATGGAAGTGTAACCAAAAGTTCAAGCCTGGGCATTTGCATAAAACTCTTCTTCAGTGCAGAAAATGATTACTCAGTGCTTTAGGGTAGAACTAACAAAAGCTCAAAAGAGGAGAGTCCTTTTTTTTTTCTGAGTTTTGGGTTCAAGAGAAGACACATGTAAATTCAGAGTCTCGGAAAGAAGTCCCTAGGAGTGAAAAAGGCTTTGGAAAGAAACCAACATGGGGCAGTTAGGTGGCACAGTGGATAGAGCACTGGCCCTGGATTCAGGAGGACCTGAGTTCAAATGTGGCCTCAGACACATAACACTTAGCTGTGTAACCCTGGGCAAGTCACTTAACCCCATTGCCTGCAAAAAAAAAAAAAAGAAAAGAAAAAAAGGAAACCATGTAGCAAGTGTCTCCAAAGCTTCCCTCAAAAGGAATGGTCACTTGTGAAAGGAATGATCTCTCTGTCACTAAAATCTTCAAATGTGGTCTAGTGGACCATATGTTAAGGGTGAGGCAGACAGGATTCATGCTTTGTATGGAGATAAGTTTAGGGGATTGTTGAGGTCCCTCCCAACTCTGCAGCACTGTGATTCTGGGCATCCAGAGTTTTCCTAGAGACAAGAATTTAACGGCAGCAGGAAGTGAATAATAGTTTTTCTCGAGACCTTAAGAAATAATGACTAATTTATATGTACTCCAACATATTTCCATGACTCAGATGATAAACTGTACTCATTAAAGTACAATTTGTTAAATTTGAGAATTATTTGTTGATCTATAAATGTAATTTTGAAAAATCATTTTGAGGGACATGTCTTGGGCAAGACATTTTTTTATTCAGAAAATGGAAGTCTTTTCAATGTGTCAGATCTCCCATGTTTGTGCTCTCTGACGCTTTCCTCCACCTAACTCAGAATTAGGTTCCTGATTTCAAATCAGCTCTTTTGGAGATCTGCCATGTGGCTCTGGGCAAATCACTTAACTTTTTTGTGATTATTTCCTCATCTATAAAGTGGGGTTAATAATACTGACCCCCCCCCCAGTGTCCTGTTTTGGTGTGAGAATCAATCAATGCTTGCAAAAGCACCTTGAGACCTGTGAATAAAAGGCTGAGAAATGGAAACAATGATTAATTTTAAGAGGTAAGAAACAGATCAGCTGGAGGAAATCTTATCCATGTGTGTTTTTGGCTTTAGTGATACCAAGCAGAGAAGGCAGTGTGTAAGCTGGACAGGAGTTTGAGCACCTGCTTATTTCTAGTAATAAAAAAATTAGGAAGGCTGCTATTCTAGACACATAGAGACTAAGTGATCTGCTCAATTTCCTTTTTTATTTATTCTGGGTTGGATCAGGCTTGCAAAATATTGGCATACTTTCTTACTCAAAGGTAATATATTTTTCTTTAAAATAAAATTTCAGTGTAGCTTCACCTTCCTAATCAGAAACTTGGGCAAGATAATGATTGTGAATAAATGATTTTGAAAAAAAAATCAGTAACTTATCCTATAACTAAGGCTACCCAGATTGTTGAGGCATGTTTTACAACCTCTGCCATCAAACAGTTTTGCTGTTACAATTCAATTTTAAAAAATTGTTTTCTTCTTTGTGGCCTGAAGGTGTGACCCTGATTCCTCACAGGATATATCAACAAGGTACAATCACTGACCTTGCTAATGAGTCAGATGCTGGGCCTTCTGGTAGACCTCAAATCTGATGTCAGAGGGACCAGCCCAGGAAAGATCAGAGTAGATCATCACCAGGCTGGTTCCAGGGTCACGAATCTTCATCATAGCAAAGACTAAGGCTCTCTGAAGCTAGAGAGGAATTCATAGCATCATAAGACCATAGGTATAGAGCTAGAAAGAGTCTTGGAGATCATTGGGGCCAACCTCCTCATTTTACAGGTGAGATAACCGAGTCCCAGAAGGCTCCAGTGACTTTCTAAGGGTCACACAACTAATAAGTGTCTATGGTAATATTGAAACTCACGTCCGGCTAATTCTAAATCTTGCCCTCTATTCATCATGCCATGCTGAATTTTGCCACATTGTTAGAGGAAAAGTGGATAGTGAAGAAATTACATATTAGAAGCCTTAAAGGAATATCTTCTCATCTCTAACCTTTCCACTACATTGATCCTTCTCTTTGTCTTTCTTGGAGCTACAACAACTGCTTTCCCTCTTGCATTGCCAATATCATTCATCAATCACCAACTGTTAAGCACCTGTTGTGCGCCAGGCACAGTGCTTGGTTTGGGGGCTGTGAAGATAAACAAAATGAAATGGCTCCTGCCCTCAAGGGATTTATATTCTATCCATCTATCCTGCTGTTTTCCTTGAGTTTCCTTGAAGAAACAATGAGAAATAGATGCCCATGTCATCCCTACAGTTCACATGCCAGCACTGTGCTTCTCTTCGTGTGGTGTCTCCCCTAGCAGAGAAAGAGCAGGTGAAGCTTTGAGTCTGCATTCCCAGTATATCACCGCATACTGCTCTCTTTCTTCTTCATGGGGCCATTTAAAACATACTTAAGGCCTTCCTTGCTTGTGTATGTATTTCCAGTGCTTAGCAAATACTAACTGCTTAAAAAATGTTCAATCTATATATAGAATGCTGGACTTGGAGGACATACATTCAAATCCAGGCTCAGACACTTAGAATTGTATGACCCTGGGCAAGTCACTCAACCTCTGTTTGCCACAGTTTCCTTATCTGTAACATGGAGATACTAATAGCATCTACCTCCTAGGGCTGTTGTGAGGATAAAACGAGATAATATTTGTAAAGCACTGTATAAATACAAGTAAATATTATTATTATTACTATCTATTCGCCTATTATGCTTCTCTCTACCTATCAATCATTGTCTCCATTTATCCCAAAGTAAGTGCTATTGAGCATGCCTTTAGATAATAAGATCATCAAACAAACAAAAACTGGTAAAAAAAAAAAAGAAACAAACAAAAAAAAAAAAAAACAAGATCACAGTCATAATCAAGAATCCCCTCCCAAGAAGTTAGTATTATGGATTCACAGGTGGCAAAACTTATATTCTGCCCCTCAAGAAATAGCTTCTGCATATATTTTTGTGAAAAGTTGAACATAGAAAATTTGCCAGATATAGAGATCCTTTTTCCAGTGTGGTCACTGTCACTTTTTATCTTTTCTCCACCAGATCTCCTGGGTTAATCCTTTCTACACAATCTCTGAACTTTCAGCCCCTCTGATACCTTCAGGAGGAGAATGAACCTTTCATGTCTTTCCTTGCTGTTTTATTCTCGGTGAAAATGTCATTGACTTTTGAATCAGGGTTCAAAACCCACCTTCGATGATGACTATCTCTGTGAATTGAGGAAGTCACTTAATCTTCCTAGGCCTCAGTTTATCTATCTGTAAAAGGAAGGGACTAAGGTCTCTTTTAGCTCTTTATTACCTTATGATATCAGTCTCTGCAAAATATCTCTGATGCCAGCAACTCTAGCCCTTCATCCACTGAAAAAAAAAAATCAGGCCCTTCTGTGTTGACCTCTCTCCATATTAACTGGATTAAATCCACAGTTGTCTTCCTGCCATACAAGGCCTTTATAATGTGGCCCTACCTTACTTATACAAACATCTACCACTCCCCAACATAAACTCTTTGTTTTCTTGGTATCTATCCTCTCTATTCCTTCACTCCATTCTGGTCAGCTATAACTATTTTTCCTTGGGATTACTTGTGATCTATATGATGCCCACACTTAGAATTGGTTCTTATTATCATAGGAAATACATGGAAAAATTTTCAACTTTCACAAAGTTATTAAAGAAAAGATTGGAATTATTTTTAATGATGATACCTTAATGATGGTAACGTATTAACAGTTTCTAAAACATGGCCTTCCAAATTCAACACCATGTCCTATATGGGGTCTGACCAGGGCCTAGGACAACTGTCCAATCATTTCCTTTTTTCCTGTGCACTATGCCTTGTAAGATCTTAGTAGCTTTTTATGACTGATTACAATCCACCGAAATCATCTTTTTTTTTTCTTTTTAAAGGAATGGCTATCTAGGTATTCCTCCCTCATATTTGTCTAAGAGAGTCTTTTTTTTAACCCAAGCATAAAATTTTACATTTCTTTCCATTACGTACAGATTTATACCTGCCCTATATAGGAGATGGCACATGAGTTTAGTTTTAAGAAAAGAAAGATATTTGAGATAAAGAAGTGAGGACATATTCCAAACATAGGGCAAAGAGGAGACAGATTATGAAGACTTTATATTTCAGACTGAAAAATTTATAGTTAACCTAGAAGAAACAGGGAACCAATAGTAATAAATGTGGTCAGATGAGATTTAGAAACCGACTTTTGTCCACTGTGTGATAAATAGGACATGGAGAAACATGAGGTAGGCATATTAATCCAGAGGCTATTGCGGTATTCTAGCAGGGAGGTGATGAAAGCTCCACTTGAGTGGTGTCTGTTTCAAAGGAGAGAAAGGGATGGATACTAGAAACATAGTGGAAGTTGAATTGACAAGTCTTGACAATATTTTGGATATGAGATATAACAGAATAAGCAGTTGAAGATGGCATGGAGTTTGAAACCTAGATAACAGAAGGGAAATAAAAGTCAAGGAGCTGGGCCTTCTCATCATTGTTCAATATCTTCCTCTCATCCATCTTAAGGAGAAATCCTATATCTTGTAAGAGCTTTCTTTTGCTCCCAACATTAAAATAAAATAATTTTAGCTTTCCTTATGCTGATGAAAATAACAACCCCCCTAAAAAGGGGAGTAATTTATGAATGAATCGACACTTGGTAAAATGGCAAAAATCCAGATGTTGCTTCAACTAATGAAACAAAACCATCAGGTCCCATATTAAATCAACAAAACCTAAGGGACTTTCCTGCAAGCTGGGCATTAGTGGAGTTGTGCCAGTATGGGGCAAGCATCCCTGGCTCAAACTTCATTGATGATAATAGGCCCTATATAAGAAAACTTTATCAACTCATTACCTCTCTCCACAGTTTCTTTGTGCTTGGGGCAAGCAATAAGATTCCTGGGAGAGCTGGCTAAATTATATTTAGCATTTAGACCTTTGGTATTTGAAATTGTGTATAAACAAAGATGGAGAAGGGATTTATCCTAAAGGTTTTTTGTTTGTTTCTTTTAAGCCACAGTTTTCTTTACTCCCACACATTTGTGTGCCTGCCAAACAATACTAAACTAAGCATGATGTGAACATATAAATCAGTCCTATAAAATTAATCTCTATTGTTTGTCATCGTTTCCCTTTTGAGTCACTGATGATAGATGGCTCAGTGTGACCAAGGTGGTTATGGATAGGGCAGTGGAAGATTCATGGCTGGAGATGGCTATTAAAATGTAAAAGCTGTATTCCATAACAGTGTATTTCAACACTAATAGGACTTTAATAGAATTATCTCTCAATGTCTGTTCTACTAACCTTATTACAGGAGCTTGAAGCTTGTCACTTTTATATTTAATGGAAAAGGATCGAATTTTATATCACTTGCTCTATGATTTCCCATCTCCACGCCTTTGCATCTTCATATTTACTCGATCCGTCTCTCTACTTTTCCTTTTTGCTTAGAATATACTCCCTCCTTTCTTCACTTCATAATATCCCTGGCTTCCTTCATAGCTCAGTTCAATCTCATCTCCTACATGAAGTCTTTCTCGACTTTTCCTCTCCCCAACTATTTGTGTCTCTCCCAGAAATGTGCCCTGTATTTTACTCTGTATATCCTTGTACTTGCATGTATACATGCTCCTTTCTTGAATAGAATATAAGCTTCCTGAAGGTAGGGATTATTTTGCTTTTTACTTTGTATCCCCAGTGGCACATAGTAGACATTTAAGAAGTGCTTGATTGACATTTAGATAGGCTCTGATTGGGAAAGTGAGGAATGGTAGATTTTATATAGTTATCCCGTCAGCTGCTGAGATTCCACAAGATGAGATATGTAGTAGAAGCTAGACATGTTCAAATATTACTTTTGGCTAGTTTTGAGAATCATTCTTTGGGGTTCTGTGAAGAATAATGTGTATGTATATATGTGTGTATATGCATATATATGATGCTATACACATATCCATACACACATATATATATATATATATGTGTATGTATGTATATACACACATCCTTTAAAAACAAGGTTGTTTGGGCCTCATACAGGGAAGTGCTGCTAAATGTTTAGCTGATTCTCCCCACCCTCCAAAAAATGTATGTTTGACACACTTTCAAGTTTAATCTGCAGTATTAATATTTTCTTCATCATTTTCTCAAATTCATACAATCAAAAAGGTAAGTCAAATCCTGATTTGTGGTGTTTCCTGATTTCCTAGGTGGAAAGGCTCACACTGAAAAGTTAACAATCGGCTCTCACAGCTCATTGAGCTGGCTGCAGCACACCCCTGGCTTCCTATCACTGGGGTGATAGCATAAAGAATTGTTCACTTGTTTCAGGTATTGTTTATCCTTTGGTTATATTTTCTAACCCAGGCTAAATAATATCCCTTTTCAGTGGTTAACATGGTAGAGTAAAAAAAGGCCCAGACTTTGGAGCCCAAAGATACGGTCTTGAGTCAGCACTACATAGAATTACAGATTTGGAGGTGACAGGAACGTTAAAGGCCATCTACTCCAATTTAATTTATTTTTTGTCATATGAGAAAACTGAAACACATCAAAGCTAAGTGATTGATTCAAGATCTAGATTCTCATTCTGACTCTATCACTCCTAGACCTGCCATTTTCTCACTGGGAAAATAAAGGTGCTTCACTAAATGAATTCTAAGTCTCTTCTGGTTCTGAGAGTCTATGATTCTGCCTTGATGAAGCCTTACATCTGTATGATTCAAGGGTCTAATACAAAAGCCATATTCCCAGAATGAATGATCAGGTTAAGCTTAGAGATCTGTTTCTAAACTCATAGAATGAGTTTGACCTTTCCATCTTTTCCTGGTACATTGTGTCTATCTATTGCTTCTTCTAGTTGATTGGTGTGAAAATGTGAAAATGATGTTAATTTGGAAAGACATGGGGAAAAATTGGGCCTGCCAACAGAGTTATTATTTATTAGTTAAGTATTTTAACTTGTGGAGAGATGGGGATAAATCAGAGCTTTCAATGGAATATTTTGGAGGAAGAAATTGGAGCTGGCAGAAAATTTATTTTATTAATTTTTAATGGGGGATAGTTGAAGAAGAACTGAAGTTTCTCAATGAGAAGAGGGTAGATGGCTTAACTGGGGAAAGTCACAGGGACAAAAAAGAAGTCACCAGAATCACCATTATTAGTATTAGTAACTCTTGGGGGAGAGAGAGAGAGGCATAGAAGGACCATTAAGTGTAGAAACAACTGGGCACTCTGCAGAAGGAAAAGGCCGACAAACCTGAGAAGAGAGAGAACTGACCAAAGGCTGGGATTTGGGCCCAACAAAGTGACAACTAGGATCACAGAATCTCTGAATTGAAAGGGATTTCCATGACCATTTAGTCAAAGAATTCCCTCCACAAAATGTCTGCTTAAGTGTCATCTAGCCTTTGCTCAAAGACCTCTGATGAGAAGGAACCCAATACTCCCCTCTACTCACCCCCATCTAACAATGTGCCCCCTTCCAATTTTGAACAGTTCCGATTGTGAAGAAGGTTGCTATTCTGCCATCTTTTTAATTTTCACCGGTTGCTTCTAATTCTGCTTTATGGGGTCAAATCAAATGATGCTACCATCGTAGCAGCATGGATTTAGAGCTGGAAGGGGTCCTAGAGGCCATTAAGACCTCATCAAATAGCTCACTGACATAGCGGATACAGTACTAGAATTGGAGTCCCACCTCAGATGCTTACTAAGCTATGTGACCTCAAGCAAATCACTTACCCTCTCTTTGCCTCAGTTTCCTCATCAGTAAAATGGGGAGAATTTTAGCATCTATTCACAGAGCTATTATCATAAAATCAGATGATATATGTAAAGCACTTCGAAAATCTCAAAGTGACTATAAATGCTATAATAACAATAATTATTATTATCATTTCCAACCTACTCATTTTACAGATGAAGAGAGTGAGGCTGGGAGAGATTAAATGCCTTACCCAATCATTCTTTTATTAATTTTTTTTTCTATTCCTCATTAGGTAACATATTTCAGATGTACTTCTGTTTTCTAAAATAAGAGAATTAAAAAATATGAATATCATATTAGCATTTAACTTCTTACAGGGTTCCTCCATTATTTTTGTTAATAATTTTATTAATAAATATATAAATAATTTTATTAATAATAATTATTATGCCAAGCATTACACTGGAAAAGGAGAGAGGGTAGAGAAGAAGATCTGTATATAGATTAGCCTTTATTCTTAGAAAGACATCAAAACAAAGTTTCCAAAGACATAACTGATATTTCCATTCCTCTTTGAAAAAATGTCTGAGGTGTCAAAATGAAAAATGCTACAGAAAGATCCTAGATAAGGGCTACCCTCTGGAAAGCTATTTTTGAAGGAAGCATTTGGTTTCTTGGCCTGCTCGTAGCTGCCAAATGTTAAAGAGGAGTCTGCTTCCCCCCCCCCCCCGCCAACCCCCACTAGAAAGTTAGAACAAAATTGGTGAAAAGCCCTTTGACAGTTGATCTATCTCAAGACAGGATTAAGGCCACATGGAAGTGGTCTTGGGGCCAAGAAGAGAGTATGCAAGGAAAGAATGCTGGATATATAATCATCAGACCTGGATTCAAATTCTAGTTCTGGCACTTGAGTCAGTCCAACCCCACTGGTTGAAAGCCAGTAGGGGCGGCCGTCAGAGAACTATAAGGCAAGATGCAGGGTCTATCTGGGTAATCCTCATCAAGTCCCCTCACTTTTCTGGGTCCCCTATTTTCTTCAACTCTAAAATGATTAAGTGGGTTTATCAGAGGTGTCAAGCTTCCTGCTTGTTGTTATCACTGACAAAAGTAAGGAAAGCAGCCTGAAACAGATTGAAATGTAATTGGGAAATGCTTAACAAAATAAATAAAAAATACAATACAATATAGATAATGTGAATTTGTGGTTTTCTAAGTCAGTACGCTACCTGCGGGGATTTGTTTCTATTTGAGTTTGATACCACTGGCTAGATGACCTGAGGATCCCTTCTATCTTTGTATCTATAAACCTGTGCGAAGATACCAGCTGTTTTCCCACTGTCTTAGAAATCAAACCAAGCCTAGTATAGAGAAGCATATTTTTCATTTCTTATGTCTTACAAAATCACAGATTTAGGGATCTTAGAGGTTATCTAGTCTAAATATCTTATTTAACAGATAAGGAAACTGAGGTCCAGAGAATTTAAAGATATACTCAATGTCATCCAGCTGTTTAGTGTTCACACTCCTAATTTCTTTCATGTCCAAGTCCTCAAACACCTGTTTGTAAACTTATGAGAGTGATAATTTGATATTTTTTGGTTTCCTTTCCTTCTCTGGTACCCACCCTGCATCATTAGAAGGGAAAATGCAGCTATTTTTTTTCCTTTCTATTCTCAGAGCCATTCCCTTTGCTTTGTTGATTACCATTCAAACTGTCAAGAGAAGAAATGGCATCCCTCCTCACTCCCTGCCTCCCACAATACCCTGCTTACTTTCCACACTGCTCTCTATGACAGGTAGAAATGGTTTCTGTTTTCCCAAATGAATGTGTGCCCCAGAGTACTTTCTAGCGACTGCCAATCCATTACAAGTGTCAATAAATGACATTTTTCAAAAAAGTTGAATGTTTTTGCAAACCATTAATGTTTGGGGTATCTCTTCTAATGGGAATGAAGTTGCCATCATCATAATATTGTTTGTTAGGAGAAGCAATGTGATTTAACAGAAAGAGTCCTGTTCCTGGGCTCAGGTCCCAGTTCTCCTACTTCCTACTTATGTGACCTTGAAAAATTCAATAAAAGGTTATTAAACTCATAGGCTCAGACCTGAAAGGGACCTTAGAGGCCATCTATTCTAATGCTTTTATTTTAAAGATGAAAAAAAATAAAAAGCAGAAAAGTTAAGTGACTTTCTCAGTCACACAGGTTTGAGTTCAGGTCTTTTGATTCCAGATTCAGAACTTTTCCCCCAAATCACACAGGGGCTAAGCAACAGGAAACAGAGAACATCAGACTATGAATACATTTACCCTAGATTAAGAGGTCAGTCCAACCCGTAATTATCCCTCAGTGATAGGTAGAGGTGGCTGGCACAGAACAATGAGGCAAGACACAGGGCTGGCACTCACCATGGGAATGATTCCTCTGGGGCTATCCCAGAAGCACACCCAGTCTCCATGTTGATAGCAATGGGGGCAGGATATACTGCTAGTGAGGGCTCTGGGCCCACCTAAAGACAATGCTATAATGAAATATGTTTTTTTAAGCTTCATATCAAATACACAGGCCAACTTTTTATTTCTACCAGTTCTTTCTTTCCTGAAGGAGGTGCTAGTATATTTTTTTATGTTATACCATCAGGCTGACACCACCATTTCCCCTGTGGCTACTCTCTGTTCTCTGTAAACTCTCTTGTCATGAATTTCCACTATCCTTCTCACTTTAAAAGGTTCATGTTTATACCTTATTCTTTCTGCTGCTTTAGTGGCAGTCTGGGATTCCGGGCATTGTCATTTGACAATTCCCCATAAGTTAACTCTCTCAAGGAAGAAGCTAATGTTCTTTAAAGGTTTTGACCTTTGTACTCCAGGTAGGGAATAAGCCACCATAGCACGATTATTTCATTTGACAGCCAGGGGATTCTGCTATATCTGGATGCCCATCTATTTTCTTTAAATTTGTCCTTGGAAATAAAGAGAGAGTAAATGCTTACAGATTGCAGGGAGAGTCTTAAACCTCTCTGTTTGGGTTAAGAAAGACTGACCTTCAAATGCACTGCAAATCTAGGGCTGAGCCCAGAGCTAAGGGCATGGTCATTTGATCTTCGATGGAAACCTGGTGACATTTGGGGTTAAGCATGATTATCTGTGCTTAGTGGAGGACCAAGAGGTGGAGAGCTGAGCAGGAAAACAGTGCTCTAGAATGTAAATACTAAGCCATCTTGGCATAAGAGACAAAAACAAATCACGTTAAACACTTTGGGGGCTATTTTAACTTGAGCACTGTACTGAGGCCTGTTATCTGAGTTCTTTCACTCATCTCTTCATTTTTTTTCTGAATTAACTTTAAGCAATTGAAGTTTCTTCCTCTGGCAAAAAGGGATGAAAGGAAGTAGGAAAATATACATTCATTGAAGGCAAGAACTATTTTTGATTTTGCTTTTATATCCTTGACATCTACTGATAGTTTATACAGTGTAATGCACTGTGTACATAATTATACATATATTCATATGAAAATATATGTATGTGTAGATATATCTATATATCTATCTATATATAAATCTATGTTTGCATATGTGTGTGTCTATGTACTTGGCTTGGACCTTTGATTTTATTGATTCAAAGAACTATTTGTGAAGAAATTTATTGTATCAATGGAAATTAGTATACACTCTCTATTCTTAGTTTCCTGAGGCATTGAGAGGTTAAGTGACTTGCCCAGGGTAATACAGCTAACAAGTCAGAGGTGAGATGTGAACCTAGGCCTTCCTGACTCTGGTGCTGGTCAGGTTTCTATCCACTGTTCCACACTCTGACTGTCATATAGGGCCTTGCGAACCATAGGAACTTAATCCATGTTTTTTTGGATTGCTACTCATTCAGGAACAGGGCTTGGAAGAAATCAGAAAACCATGGTTTTATCAGAAAACCATGGCCATTATCTTTAATGTGAGAAGATTCATAAGAATGAAGGGGAGGGGGAAAGCTGATTCCTGAGCTCTTTATAGAGCTTGGGGACAGCTCTATTAACCTCTGTCTGAACTTCAGAGACTGGTACTGCCTACTGGAAGTAGAATGAAGAATGACAGTGAGAAGTAAGGAAAAAACCAAAGATCTTCACCCTTTTTGTTCCAAGAAAGCTACATAACACTCAGGCCAAAATGGAGGAGAGCAAGACTTTCAGGTTGAAGAACACACGTTATGGTCCTATGTATTTATTTACTACTTTTTTTTGGGTGAAGCAATTGGGGTCAAGTGACTTGTGCAGGGTCACACAGCTACTAATTGTCAAGTGTCTGAGGCCAGATTTGAACTCAGGTCCTCCTGACTCCAAGACCAGAGCTCTATCCACTGTGCCACCTAGCTGCCTCTTATTTACTACTTTTCATTTTTACTTTTCATTTTAACTTTTCTCCCCTAGAGACTGAAAGAATTAAAACAACGGGAATTTGCTCGAAATGTAGCTTCTAAGTCATGGAAAGATGAGAAGAAACAAGAAAAAGCACTCAAGCGGCTACATCAGCTGGCTGAATTAAGGCAGCAGTCTGAATGGTGAGAATGAGGTCATATAATACTTTAGAGCTTGGGTTTTCCTCAATAACATTATCCAACCAGCTCAAACCCATGAACACGGGCCATCTTAAACAGTACCAAATGATGAATGCTTCATGTGTATGTATATATAATAGGTAATATTTACTTAGCATTGATGTACTTCCAGATTTACAGTGCTTTGCAAATATTATTTTGTCATCACAAAAATCCTGGGAGATATATTTATCCCCATTTTACAGATGGGTAAACTGAGGCAGGCAGTGATGAGATGACTTTTCCAGGCTCACATAGCTGGTAAGTATCTGGGGCTAGATTTGAACTCAGATTTTCCTGACTCTGGGTGCTATATCCACTATCTAGGGGTGGGGGACTTGTGGCCCTCAAGTGTGTCCCTGAATTCAGTCAAAGGGCCACTTGACCTAGAGAGCCACATGTGGCCTCAAGGCTACAGGTTCCCCATCCTTGAATTTCTGCACCACCTAGCTGGCTTAATCCAGCCATCTATACACATACATGCATGCATATATATGTGTATGTATGTTATGTATATGTGTGCATGTGTCAGTATCTTTTGTTTTTTACCTCACTTTCATTTCCAAATATGTGTTTCCTCATTCCTTCTTCAGAGATCCCAACAGTACATGAAGTATCCCATACCCACAGTCTACTATTCTTGTAAAGAAGAGAGGGAAACATAATAAATACTTCTAATATTTAAAGTCTTGAAATGGATTACTTGTCATTTTAGGATTTTCCCTTCTGCTAAAACTATTCATTTAATCCATCCTTTAAGAAGAAACCAAAGAATGATTCTGAAATAATAGCATTTAGCTTATTAACTTGACCTAAATTTATATTTTCCTAGTATAAATTGAGTACTATAATTTACTTGGTTTATTTTATGTCATCAGAAAAAAATTGAATGGTAATATCTCCTTGATTACTCTATAAATTTTTTAACATCACTTTGTATTCACTCAGACCCTTGAATAAATGTCATTATCAATGGCTGGATGACAAACAGAGATGTAATTACTTCATTTACATTTTCCTCTTAGTGCTGGCTAAATTAATAATTACAAGGAAACAAAGAGTTATACGAATAAACCATTGCAACTAAGAAGTAGAGATTTTATGACACATCCACTAAGTATTTCAGAAAAAGGAAATTGTCCCCAATACCCTTTTAATTTATAGTATGAAATGTTTGTACCTATAAATCATTATGCAGAACACTAATGTAGCTAATTAATTTAGCACTATCAACCTGATAACTTACAAAACGCATGACACTTTCCCAGTAAAAAAGTGTTTCTTGCTTAAATGAATGGTAAGCAATCTTTGTAGTAAGTGACTTAATTATATCACCACTGAAGAGTAGTCAGATTTATTTCATAGGAAAATGTCTCCATTTTGAGGCATTCATTCTAAGTGGAATTGTAGTTATCTTATTATAATGTGTCATCACTATCTGGGACTTTTTGTCAACTTTTTATATACAAGTATTTATTTCTCTTGTCAAAATTTTAGTGGGTTTGGCCTGCATACCAGCTTTCAACCAATATCATTGATGGTTTTTTTATTTTTGTTTTTTAATTTTAACCCATGGCTTGCTTCATGGTCCTTAGTCAGATACATTTCTTTCAGCATGATGGAAGCAGAAACAATAACAACAACAAAACAATAAGAAATGGGGATTTGGGGAAAATATTCATTTGTAACATATTGTACAAAAGCAGTGGTATGGTTGCTTCTGGGCAGCTAGGTGGTGTGGTGGATAGAGCCCTGACCTCAGAGTCAGGAAGACTCATCTTGATGAGTTCAGATCCAACCTCAGCCTCTTACTAGCTGTGTGACCCTGAGCAAGTCACTTAACCCTGTTTGCCTCAGTTCCTCATCTGTAAAAAGAGCTGGAGAAGGAAATGGCAAACCACTCCAGTATCTTTACCGAGAAAACGCCCCTCCTCAAAATGAGTTATAATAGAGAATCAAACACAACTGAAACAACTAAACAAAAAACACAATATGGTTGCTTCTATGATGGTTATGCACACACCAACTATAGGACCACAGTCAGTCAATTTCTTCAACTAATGTTTCATTTATTGTGCTGCCATATTTTTTAATTCAGTCATTGTTTCAACAAACATTTATAAAGCATCCATTATGTGTCAGGAATCATTCTAGGCCCTAGGTACAAGAATAACAACCAAAAAAATTTGCTTATATGCGAGGTAGTATTTTATTGCTTATCTCCTCCCTCTGGAAATTTCTTTATATCTGTTTTTGCATATATTTTATTTATTATTTCTTGTGGTTTTGGTGTCTGTATTCTAGTTATTATTATTATTATTAAATATTCTAAAATTGAATCTAAAAACAAGAGAGAAATAGAACTGAGATGCCCCAAACTGCAAGTTAATTAATAAGCTGAAAAGAAAAATGAACAAGCCTTATATTCTTAAGATGCAATTCTTTTTATAAAGGTTCTTTTATTTCTTCTTCCAAGGACAACTTTTTTGAGTTCCCAGGAAATGACTTAAGAACTCTTTTCAAAGGCCCTGTTGTAATTCTGAAGATGTTCTATGAAAAAATGGAAATATTTTGTTTTTCCCTTGGAGCTCTAAGAAAAGATAAGATGGAGGCCTGGTTATCTTTTGTGTAGTGGGCTATTTTAAAAAGCTTTTAAAGGTAAGAGTGGAGGCCTGATGGTTGCTTAGAAGTTGCCATTACAAAGCAGAGGACTACAAGTCCTTCAGTTTGTAAGACTGAGCAAGTGATCTGTTAGAACAACTCTGGTTAACCGAAATAAGAGCAGTCCAATCCTTCCCTGAGATGATTGTGTCACTGTTCAAATTTCTATGGTATTGAACTTAATTCCTGAGTCATTGACACCATATTTGTTACATTTTCAGTGTGTCTGGAAGTGGGCCAGTATTTAAAGCACCAAGAGTGGCCCCAGAAAAGCAGTTTCAGCAAGAAGTTATCCCATTTAAGGATGGTAGAAATACAGGATATGTGAAGAGCTCTGTTCTCCTTAAAGGTAAAAATGTCCCCAGAAGCATTTCCAGCAAACAACGTCAGATTACACAAAATCGACGCTTGTTCCAAACTGAGAGACATTATTTGTTTGGGAGTCGGATATTACAACCACTTTCCGATGGCAGCAATCCCTGTCACAGGACGGGTGTCTCTTTCTCTTTCTCCAAAAAAGCTCATCTAAAATTGGAGTCCTCTGCATCAGTTTTCAATGAGAACACAGAAGAAACATGTGAGTGTGCCAAATCACCCACCCACAGAACAAAGCAAGCAACGGTGAACTGGAAGGGTTGTATGTTTTCAGATGGAGACATGGCACTCACTGGGGGGAAAGTAATAAATAATCCCCGAGGTCATATAGAAAAAATGATCTCCAACACTGTTCCCATAAGAACTAAAGTTTTAAAGGACAAAAATGATACTAATGATAGGATACTGCAAGATGCCATCAACATCCATTCCTCCATGTCCAAATCTCATATTCATCTTTCAGGTATAGATTTTAATTCTTCATTTAGAGAAAAAGAACATGGAAAAGAAATGAATGAGATCGAGGACTCTCTAAAAGGTCATAGCTATCACCTGTGCCAAACAAATACCTTTTGCACACCACAGAGTACATATAAGCACAGCGAATACAGGTTATTTGAATGTCTGGATGAATTTCCATCACCAACGGGACAAGAGCATTCGATTAAGCTAAATCCCAGCTCCAGAATGGAAAACAGAATAAAATCAATTGAAGAAGCAGGGACAGCTGAAAGAAACGTGGAAACTCTTGTAAAAGATACATTAATCCATGGAGAAGAATCCAAAGCATCACCTTTCCTCCATGTGCTCAGTAAAGATGGCAGCACCAACCTCCAGTGGCCAACAGAGCTTCTGTTATTTACAAAAACAAAACCCTGCCTCTCTTATGGCTGTAACCCATTGTACTTTGATTTCAAACATTCTGGAAACACAAAAGGAGCTAATAAACAAAACGAAAAGAATGCAGAATGCTGTATGGAGCCTTCTGGGACTAAGACAGAAAAGGAGAGCCAAGCCTCAGGTTTAATCAAAGATAAACGAATAGTGATACAAGAAGATAATCAGTCACTGAAACCAAAGAAGATGAAATGTAATCTAGATGAGAAATGTTCCCTGAAAAAATATCAATCAGGCCTCAATAACTCTGAGCCAAATGTGAATGAACAGGAATATAGTACAAATGATTTAAGTGAAAAAAATCCTAAAGTGCCTGCTTATCTTGCTGCCTCTAAAAAGGATTGTGTGGTAGAGAGGCATCCACATGAAACAGAATCTATGGGACCTTTGAAGGACCATTTGCAAGATTGCCAAAGGGTAACCCTGAACGATGCCAGTGAGGTCAAGTGTTTTTCTCCCTATGTCTCTAGGACTAAAAAACATAAATCTGCTACATGGGATACTCACTTGAGATACAAATGTGGAAACCAAGATCCTTGGACATTCAGTTCCAGTCCAGTAGAATGCATCAGTGATGCAAGTGATGGTGGGAAGGACTTCCATGGAAGTATGAATGAAAATCACCTTCAAGCAATCAGAGAAGCTTCAGAACGCAAAAGGAATGGAAATTCTGATAGGTGTTGGAAATCTTCCTCTCCAAAGTCTTCTCTGGACAGACAGTCTAGTTCTTCTGACATCTCTCTTTATAGCACAAGCAGCCACAGAAGCACTTGTTCAAGTCACAGGTCCAGTGAAAATGGCAGAGACACTTTGCTTTATGTGTGTAGAAAGGAATGCCACCCCAAGGAAGGGCACAAAGAACGGTCTAGGAAGCACAACTTTCCACTCTGTTCCAATGATGATGAAAGGAATAGCCATTTCCCATCAAAAAGTCAGAGAGGAGGAAACTGCAAACTCTGGAGTGGGTTTAGAAATGAAAAACAATCAAAATATAGGTATACTTACAACAGGGATAAGTCAAGGCAGGGCAAGACTAGACACCTATGTCTAGGCCCCAAAGCCAGTAAACCTTTTGGGGACCCCAGCACCCAAAGTTGTTTCACAAGACACTCTAGGAACAGTGACAGATCCTCTGAAAATCCAGGAATTTGGGACAGAAATTCAGGCTCTTTCTTAAGAGAGAAAACTGATTACCCAAACAAAGGCAGTGAGATTCAGGAGGACATAGAACATCCTCATGATTCTGACCTGGGAAAAGTAAACCTAGTCCAGTATACCTCTGAACTGATCAACTGGCCGCAGAAAGATGGAGACCGGGTAATTCCAAGGATCCCAGGGCTGCACGTTTCAGAAAGAGAGAAAATATCACCACCAGCCCTGAGGCTTTTGGATGGAACCCACCCAGAGAAATGTCAGGAACAAACAAACAAGGGTGAGGTCTTTTCAGATGGCTGCCAGATGGAAGTGGAGGATCCCTCCCAAAGTCACTTTGCAATTAAGCTCCCAGCACCCGTATATAGCCCACCAGTGTTTGCTTTGTTGGAAGAAACACAGAACGTAAGTACAGTTACCAAGAATAAAGGCAGTTTGATTCAAAGAAGTGCTGAGAGAGACAAGGATGAAGGATCACAGACAAAGCACGACGCTGCTTTGTCAGACACTGGTGATGAGAACTGTCTTTTTAAAGGTATAATTCAAATAGGAACAGACTATTGGTCCCCAAACATAAACATGAACACTGTTCAAGAACAATTGAACCTCTCAAGTAGTGGAACCCAACCTTTTATACAAAGCACTGACCCAGTACCAAATAATTTCCCTGGTGCTCTGCCTTCTATTAGATATTCTGGTGTTGTTAATTCAACAGAGACCAAAGAGGAACAAAAAATCTTAGAGCGACATGATGGAAGCATGGACATGAATGACGTAGAAGGGAACATCACCTCTTACTTGGACAGTGCTATGCAGAAGTGTGGGGAAACAGAAAGGGAAGTCTGCCACAAATCCATCTCCCCGCCTTTAACACAGCAACCCATAACATTTACACCTGAAGAAATAGACAAATACAGACTGCTTCAGCTACAAGCCCAGCAGCATATGCAGAAGCAGTTCCTGTCCAAACATCTTAAAGCCACAGGTCCCCCTGCCTTCTCCTCCACTGCTGTGATGCCATCGGTGCCAGTCCATCAGCACACGTCCATCACAACCATCCATCACACTCTTTTGCAACATTTTGCTGTCTCTGCTTCCATGAATCCTCATGGAGGACACCTCCCTATAGCTCACCTGCATCCCCTCTCTCAAACCCACTTTACCCCTATCTCATTTTCACCCTTGACTCCTGCCGTTATCCCTACACACCCCACGTTCTTGACTGGACACCCCCTACATCTAGTCCCTGCTACGCACCTTCACCCATCCCACTTAGCCCTCCAGCCACTGCCTCATGCTGCATTTATTCCAACTTTGTTCAGGCCTCACTTGAATCCAGTCGCGGCTTCGATCATTCATCTGAATCCGTTAATTCAACCTATGTTTCAAGGGCAAGACTTTTGTCCTCATTCGTGCTCTGGTCAAATACAGCAGTTCAATAGAGTAAAAGAAGTGTTGAATGTTTCTGCTCACTTGAACTAACAATTACCTCTCTATTCTGGGGGTGGGGGTTGCGTCTTAAGAAGAGATCGTGTCTACCTACTGAAAGATGTTTTGGAAATGAGGTATGTGATTGGTCAGAATAAAAAGTTGTTGGGGCTTGCAAATTGGCCAGATTGGGGTTCATGTATAAATATGGAATTACTAAGCATTTGATCATCACAGTTTTTTAAAATGAGTTTTTCACTTGAAAGAATAATACCATTAACTTTAAAATAATTTCTTCAAAAAAAGAGACACAAATGAGGAGGCAGTGTTATATTTTGGATGAACTTGCTAGGCATGGTATTAACATTTAAGGAAAAAAATATGGCAGCTGGCATATAATGAACTCTATATTTAACATGCCCAAGCAATTTCATTGTTTTGATTGAATAGAATACTCAGTCAAAGCAGCCAATCAGTTTAGTGACAACAGCAACAAAATGGTTCTTTGACTAAATGCCAAGTGTTGATTGGTCTCTTAAACCCAAATAGACTATGGATCTGTCTACACAGGCAAAGGGAAGTGGTAAATTAAAAAAAAAAACAATTCAGACAAGAGTGTGCATCTTTTGACAAATTGGTTGTCTCCATTGACTTGATTCCTTAGATTGCTGTTAACTCACCATCTTATGCCTATGTAGAAATATGCTGTATGCAATGGCAAAAAGTTGGGTCAAGTTCATTTCAGATTCTCTTCCATCATCCAAAGGCCCTAATATTTATTATTTTCTTATGAAAACAAGTTTTCATAGATAATTAGTACCTGATACTGCAGAAGTTATACAAAATAAATTATAATTGGTATAAAAGTGTGATAATTGTCATTCATCATAAGGAATAGGAAGATAGATAGACTTTTACTCTTCTATCTAGAATGCTAACAGTACTTACACAATTACCATCAAGTCATTTTTCAAACACAAAGGGAAAACAGTTTGAAAGGAATAATAACTTAATATAGTGTCAAAATAAGGTAAACCATTAAAATTCTGTTCCATTGTTTCACAATAAATATATAAAATATCCTGCTCACTGAAAGTTTCACAAATAGCATGACTACAAACCAGATTTTGTATATGGTTTTCAAGAGTCACTGGTCAAAAATAATTATTTCTATTCCACAAAATCTAAATTGTCCAATTAGGATTTGTTGTGCAATGGGAAGAATACTGGTCACAAAGTCAGAAATCAATCTATGTTCAAATTCCAGCTCATTAACTCTATGACCATAGGTGAGCCACAGGACTTTTCTGAGCCTCAGTTTCATAATCTGTAAAATAGAGACTAGATTATCTCATTAGAGGGGGTGTTTTGAAGGAGGTACTTTGTAAATTCTGAAGTATGATATAAATATGAGTTATCATTATCATCTAATGTTACCCCTTGTCAGGTAGGCATAATACCTGCAGCCCCCCCTTTTGCACTTAATAGTATTTTATTTTTTCCAATTGCTTGTAAAGATAATTTTCAACATTCATTTTTATATGATTTTGAGTTCCAAATTTTTCTCACTCCTTCCCTCCCTCCCCCTCCATCCTCCCCAAGATAGCCAGCAATCTGATATAGGTTATACATGTAAATCATGTAAAATATATTTCCACATTAGTCATGTTATGAAAGAAGAATCAAAACAAAAGGGAAAAACCCTATATCCTCTTTTTTAAACACATTTTGCCTATCTCATTTTCATCTCTGATTGTGTCATCATCCCTACATACCGCACATTCTTGACTGGGTACCCTCCCCACCCCACCTAATCCCCGTCACTTACTTTTACCCATCCCAATTAACTGCCTCATTCTACGTGTATTACAATTCTGTTCAGTCTGAATTTGAATCCAGTCACCGCTCAGATCATTCATCTGAATTCTTTCATTCAAGAGTAGTCAAAAGAACCAATCATCAGTTTAGTAACAACAGCAACAAAATATATCTTATTCCTTCCAATGTTCTTTGTATCACTTGAATGAAAGAGCACTTTGATGGAATCACAAATGAGAAATAGAAGTAATTACCCATTACACAAGCTACATGCAAGTGGATCCTGGAACTAGAGAAAGGGAAAGAACTTAAGGAATTGCTTTAGGTCATTAGATACATGGGAAGTTTCTTAAATGGGATAGAACTAGCCCTGAGAGGGAGACAAGGAGAAATTGCAAAGAAGTAGGAAGCAATCACAATGTTAAAAATGCGGCAAATGGGAGAACATGACACAGAAGAAGAAAAAAGAAGACAATATGTATCACTAGAGTTTCACCACAGGTGTGAGGGTTTTCTAGTAGAATGTGAACCTGGACCTTCTGAAAAAGCAACTGCATCCCATGTTCCAGTGGGGGGGGGGGGGGGGGGGGTTTCCCCATTTCTCCCATTTATCCTGCATCATGCTACCACTGATCCTAAGGGGAAGAGCCTTGGAATGGCACTTGCTCATTTCCTACTGACAGGTACAGATGTGATTTCACGTGTAAACTTGCCTGACCTATGGGAAAAGTATATAATCTTCCAAAATTGTATGGAGATCCTCCATTTACTTATGAAACACACCAACCACCACCCACTCAGATTGATTTATATGGGAACAGATAGCATAGTCAGAAGAAGTCTCAAACAAATCGCCAATGATTTTAAAGGACTGTGGCTATAGAAGGTGTCTCTTCTTCCTTTTAAAAGCTATGTCTCTGGGAAATATAAGAATTTTAGAACTCGTGAAGTGGAAAAGACTAGTGATCACTTAGTCCAACATGCTCTTTTCTCATTTTTACAGATGAGGAAATTGAAGTTTAGAGATATTAAGTGACTTGTTCACTAATTTTTTCAATTCTCATAAGCCAGCATTCCTAAAAACATATCATATTCCTCAACACTGTATATGGAGTCAACTGTTCACCCTAAAAATGCAGGCTACATTGTTTTGACACAACAAATAACATAACTCCAGAAAAACCCTATAAAGTACATCCTCTAAAAACAGGCAAAACTGCCTAATAGTGGGATTTCAATTAGCCTACACTTCACTTTCTAGGTGCTAGATTAAGAGGTAGGAAGAATCTTAGAGGTCATATACTCCACCCATTATATTAGACATTGGAGGAAACCGATTCCCAGAAAAGTTAAATCGCTTGCCCAAGGTCATACAGGTAGTAAGTGGCAGAACTCGGATTTGAATGCAAGTTCTCTTACTCCAAATTCAGGGCTTTTTCCTCTCACCTGTGCTGATGGTGGTCCAGGGCTCTCATCATGAAGAAAGTACAACATCAGCTAAGGCTCAGTTAGAAGAGATTCTAAGTTTGAAGTGAATGGAGCTCCCCCCATATATTTTATTATTGGCAATTTGATAGTTTCGACAAAAGTAGATTATATAATTGACAAAGCACATTATTATAAGGCTATGCTTTTATACAGGATTCAAAATGAGGTCTCTTTTGGGAACATTTACCACCTGTGCCCCTGTATATATCAGCAGATGTGAAAACTGAAACCAGAAATCTTTGAAAGAAGCTACGATTTCATCTTACTACCAAAATGACTAGCTTTTCTGCAGCCTAAAAGGATTTGAAGTTTCACTCCTCCCAGTCAGCAGGAGACTGTGTTGTTGCTTTTTGAAGCAGAAAGCTTTAATCAGCAGACTCCTGTCCCCTGTTAGAGCTGCTAGACTACTTTTTCACAGGGGTGAATGGCTGGGGGCAGATCTGAAAGAAGGGAGGTAACTATAGAGTAAACAGTTGGCTACATAAACTGTTTTCACAAATATGGCATAATTTGGTGGCCATAGTTTAAAACACCTGAAAAACGGACAACAGTCAATTGTAGGAAGAATGGTTTTGGCTGGAAAACCACTGAAATGATCGCAAATCACAGAATTTAAAACCCAGGGGGAATTTTAATAGCTATCTAGTCTGTATCATACTCAGAAAAGAATCACTATAATATATCCAACCACTGATTGTCCAGTTTCTCCTAGAAAATTAACAGTGAGGGAGACAGGTGACCCACCCACTCTCCAGGGAGGCCATTCCACTTATCAACAGCTCACTTTGCTAGTGAAATGTTTCTGCTGTCAAGTCTAAATTTGTCTCTCTGCACCTTCTATCTAATGTTCTAGCTTCGACTCTCCTGGCCCAAATAAGAAGATTGTTTTTTTTTTTCTTTCCTCTACATGGCTCTTCTTTAAATGCCCAGACACAATTATCATATCTGCCCCCCCACCCCCACCCCAACCAAGTCTTCTCTTCTCCAGGCTAAGCATTCCTGGTTTCTTTGACTGATATTCAAATGATGTAAACTCAAGCCTCATCACCTTTCTGCCTAGCCTTTACTGGCCACTGTACTGTTAATCAATATCCTTTCTAAACTGTAGGACCCAGAACTAAGCGTGTATTCCAGATGTAGTCTGATTAAGGCAGAGGAAAAAAAAAGGGATTATGACTTGTCTTAAATTATGCTTTCCTTAATGTAGTCCAGGATTGAATTAATATTTTTGGCTGTCCCACCACTAATTCATATTGAGCTTGCAATCTATTAAAGCCCCCAGATTTTTCCATAAAAAAAATGATGTCTAACTATGCTATCCAGGGAAGCGAGGTGGCCAGGTGGATAGAGTGCTGGGCCTGGAGTCAGGAAGACCTAAGTTCAAATCAGGCCCCAGACACTTACTAGCTGTGTAACCTTGGGCAAGTCACTTAACCTTGTTTACCTCAGTTTCCTCATCTGTAAAATGAACTGGAAAAGGAAATAGCAAACCACTCCAGTAGTTTTGCCAAGAAAACCCCAAATGGAGTCATGAAGCGTCAGACAAGACCAAAAAACGACTAAACAATCACGCGTACTCCATCTAACACTTGTGAAGTTGATTTTTTGGACTAAGATATACAACTTTTTTTTTTCCTCTGTCAGATTTTATCAGATTCAGCCTGTCAGATTCTTTTTTTTTGTTTGTTTTTCACATCCAGACTCTACAAGAGTATGTTGGTTATTTCTTTCAACTTTGAGTCATCTTCATATGTGATAAGAATGTATACACCATCATCCAAGTCATTAACTAAAATGTTTTACAACACACAGACATGCACAGATGTTAAGGCACCTGCACTGGACACTTCCTGCCTAGTTAATGTTAAACCATTAATGAGTAATGTCTGAGTACAGCCATTCAACCGTTTTCAAATCTAATTGTATTATCATCCAGTCCATATCTTTCTTTTTTTATAAGAATAGTTGACATACTTTATCATATTTGCTTAAATCCATATAAACACACAAATATACAGGTATACATACATGTATATTATATATATGTACGTGTACATATCCCATATATTACATAATACATTATACAATTTTTATATTTTTATATGTGCCTATACCCATAAATCCTTGACATAAAACAAAATAAGTTGAGTTTGTTGTCACCTTTGTATGATTCTTTATAACTTTTACTTCCTTTTCTAGCCGAATCTCTAATAATAAAGTCTAGCCTTTTGCCAGGAATCAAAGTCAAGACCACTAGTTTATAGTTTGCAGATTATTTCCTCCCCCTTCTCAATCTCCTCCTAACAATGTATGCCCTCCTCCAGTTCTGTGGCAACTGGGTAGTTCTCCACTCTTTCACCCATCACTGCCAGTGACTTAGGTAATCACACCCACCACTTCTTTCAGTTCCTTGAGGATGTAATTCATCTGGGTTAGGTGTGTCATGACTCTTTCCTTGCTTCTCTTGGTTGTCAATTCCCTGCTAGTCGTTTTGCCATCCAACATGCATTCTCTTTGCCAGAGAAAAAGAAATACAATGGTAATTTAGCAGGTATCTACATCACATTCACACTAAGCAGTGATCATATGCCTACTTTACTCTTCATATTTGCTCTTTCATATTTATGAAGATAGACAAAATATCTTCATTTTTCATATAATTAATCCCCCTTTTGTTGACCTTTACTTTCCTCACTAGCCTGAGCTTTAGTATCCCTGGTACTATTTTTATCAGACTATGCCATGCTCTTCTATTCATCCTTTTAAAAAATATCTTCTCTTTTGTTCATAACTTTTAATAATTTAATTTGTTTTAAGTTCTTCAGATAACTTCCAGGATTTCTTCTTCAACATGATTGTTTCCTTTTTTGTGTCTTAAGAATTTTATGCTTAAAAATCCCCCATCCCTCTGTATTGACTTTCCTAAAAAGAATTTCAATCAGTAGGATTCCATATGTATCACCAAGACATTTTACAATGCAATTTATTACTGGGACAGACAGAAATGTCCAGAAAAATCTAAGAAGTGGGAGAATAGCACTATGTCAAGAAGGTGCATTCCTCTATGAAAATGTACGACTTGAGTGAAAATAAAATAAGAGAAAATTAAAAGTGATACAGCTCATTGGGAGAATCAGTTCAATTCTGCAAACACACACACATACACACACACACACACACACACACACACACACACACACACACTGAGCACCTGCTATGTACAGAGTACTATGCAAGAGGGGGGAAGACACATTAAAAAATATGTTAAGGATCACAGCAACACACAAGTGGTGTTAAGGGGTATGATGGTTTACAATGGGAAAATATCACTTCTGTCTAGGTTGAGCAAGAAAGGTTGGGTTGAAGAAATTACCTTTGCATTATGGGCTTTGAAGCGTAGGTAAGATTTTAACTCAAAGTAATGAGTACAAACACTCCACCTGTGGGAGACAATGTGAGTAAAGCAGAGGAGACTATACTGTTTGCAGGGGGAAGAAAGCATATCCATTTTGGCTAAAACACAGGCCACTGAAGAATACTGTGAGTTAAGTCTGAAATGGGAGATTCAGAGCAGATTTTAGGAGGGTAAGAAGGGTAGGACTTGAATATCAAAATAAGAATTCAGAACTTTACTTTGATATTGTCCACCCTTCCAAAGCTGCATCTTCTCTATTTTTATTGATCAAACCACCTGGGTGATTGATCAAATCACCCAGCCTCACACCCCCCTCCATCCACATCCACTCAGTAGACATGTTCTGTCAATGCTACCTCAGCTGTATATCTCACATCTGCCTGTGTGCCTTTGCACGAGCTAGTCTCCATGCCTGGAATGGTGTCCTTTTCTTTGCCTTATGAATTCCTTCTCTTCCTTCAAGTTCCAGCTCAGGTGCTGTGTTGTCCATAGATGCCTTTCTTTATCCCAATAGTATGAGCAATCTTTCTTAAATCTTTCATACTATTCTGACCTCTCCTATGCTTTTAACTATAATATCAAACTATTTTATGATATCTTTGTGTTTATCTTATACCCCCATTATGTTTTAAACCCCCTGAGAGATGAGATTATTTATTGTTTAACCATTATATTCTCAATGGTTGTGAACATAAGTACTTAATAAATATTTGCTTAATTATCAGTCCTGAGCATTAAAATGATTGATTTGTCACTGGTGTGTTATATGGACAAAGGAATGAAAGACTAGGGAAACTGATTAGGAGACAGTTACAATATTTCATATGAGAGATGCTGAGGCTTTATACTAAAGCGGTAGCAGTGATATTCAAAAGGAAAGTGTAGATATAAGAAATACTTCATATATTTTAGAGATCGACATGAGGCAGGATATAGTGACTGATGGTCTTTGGAGGGTCAGAAGAAGGGACAATTCAAAGAAGACTGACTGTATTTGCCTTAGTGATTGTGAGAATGTAGTTAAACATAAAAATTGGGAAAACTGACAGGTTTGGATGGGAAAGATGGTGAATTCATTTTGGAAAGGTTAACTAACTTTAAGCAGTTGATTGAATATCCAAGTAGGAATACCTAGTAGCTATTCGGGAATTTGAGTCTGGAGTGCAGAAGAGAAAGGTTTAGGCTAGAGATATGTACCTGATACCATCTGCACAGAGATGATAGGTAAACTGTGAGAATGGATAATATCATAAAGGGACAGAATGTAGAGAAAAAAATTTGGCCAAAGATAGAGTATTGCAAAATAACTACATTAAGAGGAAAAGAAAGAAAAGGAGAAACTTTAAAAGGCAGGGTGAGCATAAGGAGAATGTAACATCAGGAAAGTCAAGAAAAGAAGAGCATCAATAAAGAAGTATTGCAGAAAGGTCAAGGAGAATGACTACTAAGGGAAAAAGCAATTGAATTTAGAAAAGGAGGTCACTGATATTTTGAGATACTGGAATTCTGAGATACATTTCAGTCTACTATAAGATGTGGTGGAGTAAATGCGGGGAGTAAGAAAGTGGAACTAGCAATTGTAGACATGCTAAGGATATGTACTAAAACTTCCAAATATCATAAAACTATCACAGCAAAAGAGGTATAGTAGACATGATGGGTGGGACTTTAATTATCCGGAAATCAATTCAAATTTTCATGTGTACTCAAAAAGTACCATAAAAATAGTTTCCTCACTGACAATTTCATCTCTTTAAAGGACCCATTAATGAAACTTCTACTCGGGTATCATGACCATTGTGGAAGAACTATTTAGCAAAATGGAAGTCAGGGGAACTTTGAGAGAAAATAGCTATGTCATTTCAGAGGTCATGCTAGCATAGGAAGGGAAGAGGAGACATAATCAAATATCCACTTTGGGGATTATGAAATCAAATTCTAAAAAGTTCAGAGAAAAGACAATCTTGATTCATTGGACAGAGTCTCTAAAAGCAGAAAACATCTTATGACTGATTGGAAATTTTTAAAAGGTGTGGATGATTTCAGAATCATAAGAGAACCCAGCAAAGACAGAAAAGGGACAAGGTATTTAAGTTCCCATAGGACTTTTCAATTCAGCTTTTAAACAGTATGAAAGATAGAAATAGGTACATAATCAAGAATGAATGTAAGTGTTGCATGTATTCATAAGAATAGTTTCAGCCTCAAGTTGAGAATGAGCTATAATTTGAACATATTTGATACAATTTGATTCATGACTTATAGATCAAAAATGTTTAACCACAAATTGGATTTGGCCTGCCACGTAGAATATTTTTAAGCCATCCCTCTCTTTATCTCCTTCAGCTAGTCAGTATCTGCAGCCAGAACACAGACTACCTTTAATATTATTTTGGGTAAAACACATCTAAGAAGGGAAATTTGATGATGGAGGATAGCTATCTGCCACTCTCAAACAAAGCAGCAATGGGCAAGGTTGTTGGATTTTTAAAAACCTAATATTTTAAATTAGTATATTTGTTTCTTCATGTTACAAATACTTTAAATTATCTAGATTAATGAAATAAAGGAGCATCTCGGTAAGCTGCCCACCAACTAGTGTAGCCATTGTATTTGAAGATAATTAAAATTTAACTTTAATTTAGAAATATTTTATGCTAACTACTTAAGCTTCAGTAGGTCAGCCTGATTACTCTTAGGACATAGATAAATGAAGCATTATTTATTTTCATGCCTACCCTAAATTTCAGTTACTAAGGAAAAGTGTGATTTTTTTCCCTTTGAGATTGAATGTATGATAAACAGCATTTCTTTAGCTATAGACTTTTTGGGATTCATGGGATTAGACTAGACTGGTTCTTGATGGCATCCCTACATATATATAATCAAATGATAAAAGTAAAATATTTTAAAATACAAAGAAAACACGTATTATGTATATACATATATATGTGTGTATAGACACATGTACGTTTTTCCCTTAACTGAGTTTGTTTGCAAAGGAGACATTTTATACACCTATAATCTGACATTTCTCACTGCCATCCAAAGATTTAGATAGTCTCTCTATTTCTGCAGTCTCCTCCAGGAATGAAGAGAGTCTGTTTCATAATCTCACAGTAAAACTTTTGTAAGGAGATGAACAATATAAAATTCTCTCAATAATAAAACATTTAACAAAAATATCATCCAATATCATGTCACCTCTGACATCTCTTGGGTGTGTGTTATATTGTTTGAATACTTTAGGGTATCATTTAGGTAAAGCCTCTTTCAAAATTATAAATACTATATGATGTGAACACATCAGTATCACCCACCCCCTCACAACACTCTACAATTGGTATCATACTAATGGATGAAATTGGGTTCATTATGATTTAAAATCTGTGTAGTGCTCCTGGCCCCCTAACACAAGTCCTAATTGATATTCAGAAGGAAAACATAGAGTATTGATTCCCAATTTTTTGAAAGTTCAATTTAAGGGACCAAATCTTCAACATCAGTGGATGCAGCTGAAGTAGCTATGTGTGAAATTGACCTGATAAAGTTGAGAATTTATAGCTAGTCTAGCGGTCTTCTTGGTGAGGTTTAATATTGACTCTTCAAATTGGATGAGCCATTCCAAATGAAATTTACCTTCTTTAGAAAATGTGAATATTATTAAAAAGCATATAAATGACAACTTCAATCCCAATGCAAGTAGAAATGGTTAATTGTATCTTGATACTTTAGTTGAAACTTCTTCACTTTGCATTGGAATCCTCCAATGTAAAATATGAATTTTGCCTCCATCATTTGCGTCTAGAGGATTTCGAAAGGTTATAATTTCTGTCTAGCAGAATTGATAACTACTACTTTTATTAGTAAAACGCTTGAAGGGCGTTTTGTGCACTGTATGGAAGAAGCTATATTAAAAATGGATCCTGTGACTAAACTGATTTAAGTTCAGAGTACACAAATTTTCAAGGGTTAAGCCAAATGGCTTTTCTCTGCTTCCATTTCTGTTTTGGAATAGTTATGAAGATGCCCTAGGCCTAACTTGAGAGATTCCCCAGTTCCTTCTTCCCTTTTGCCCCACCCCTTGCTTTTTCCTTCCCTTCTCTCCATGACCTTTACTTTGAGTTTTGCTTACATGTGCTGACGTTAAATTAAAAAAAGTTCTTCAAACCATATCAACATACTGATACAATCCACCTCATTTTTAATGCAAATGTCCCTATCCATGGTGCTGAAGTATCAATTTCTTCACTGGGGGAAGGGATTACTATAAAATAGTTGATACATAGATTTGTGTTTTTCCCCATTGATTTCCATATGACTCAATTGATTTTAAAATGTTTATTTTGTATATGAACTGGATAATACTCTGGATAGTATAATATAAGAACTAGTAATTCTGTTTTGTATTCTGTACAAAATGTTTTATATTATATAGTAGCTAAGTAAATTGCACTATTGTATATGCAATGCAGCTTTTTTTAGGTTATTCAAGGAATTCCTGGGAATATAGTTAAATGCAATAATATTTTTTTCAATAAAAGGCTTAATGGTATGAGTGTTAGTCATGTATTTTTAATGTAAAGCATACCAAAATATAAGAGCAAAGTCAAATGCAAAATGACGTGGAAGTATTCTGTATTTTAATCTGCAGAACTGAAAATTCATTTAATTTATTACTGTATATATTTATATATTATATATATATTAAAAGCTGAAATTTCTTAGACTATTTCTTCAAATTTTAGTGTTAAAATTGGGTTGTTTCACGGGATCAAAAATAAAAAAAATTACTTTAAAAATTCTACTGATGTGTTCCTTGCTGAGACATTTTGTGCACGTATGTGTGGACCTGCTGATTTTTCCATAAGACGAGGTCAAATGCTTTAAAATGGCTCTAACAGTGTCCTATAAATAGTTTCAGAACTATTTTTCCAACTCTAATGTAGACATGGGCTATTTCAGCATCTTCAGAGAGATTTTTTTTTTAAATAAATACAACTTTTTAAATACGTGAATGGATCACACCCAGGATCTATTTCTCCCAGAAGAAATCAACTCACAGGGTTACCAGTTGAAATTAAAAATGATAGAGAGGATAGAAAGAGAGAATGCCTTTTGAACAGGCCTGACAAATCAATGGTAGCCCCATACTATTGCAGTGAAACCCTTCTTATTCATGGAAGGATTAATTGAATTCACAAATGTGACTTGTTTATGCTTTGATTCATTGAGAAGAAAGACAGCAGCACTTATTGCAGTTACGTAGGAATAAATAAACCAGAGCCGCTCAGCAGAACTGGCACATTAATAATAAGGCTTGGCTTTTTATAGCATCTTCATGGGTGCATCTCACAAACAAATTAAGCATTGTCTCATAGCCTCCATCTTCCTGAAAGGAAGATTTAAAGAGTGCAAGGTTAAGTTCTTTACCCTTGGTTGTAGTACTGAAGCTTCAGAATTGAGAATAAAATCCTACCATCTCATTAATTAATTGCCTGCTTCACTCACCACAGAGAAATTTTAGGAATTCCATTCATTGTCCTTTTCCCATCTGTCCTACTCTTAGGTCCCTCAGTATTTTTATTAAATTAAATTAAAATGATTATAAATGATTATAAAAATAAATTTTATTAAATTAAATTAAAATGATAAAGTCAAAATATTTATACTTACTTTCTGTGGAGAAAACTGGCAGATATATTTTGTTAAAAATCAACAAGTGTTTACATAATTGTCTTAGAGAATAATCAAAAATAGAGTAAGCAATTCAAACATTGTGTGCTCCACAGATAAAGTGGAGTAGTTGATTTAGAATTATTCAAAGTGTCAACTCTACTAGATATTTGGCTCAACCAGACAACTACTTTCTGAGAGGAATTTAACTTTAATAATTTAAAAGCGATTTAAAAACATCAGAGTAGATTCAGTAGGACAAAGATGAAGAGGACTAATGATGATAAGAGGGGAAAGAGGTCCAGACACAAAGGAAAAATAAAAACATTGGTGACAGATGTGCAGGCTGAGACTTTCATCAAACAAATTTCCCAGAAGACAGAGCATAACAACACAAACACCTTTCCTAAGCTCTTGTTGGGTTGTTCTCACTGGGGTATGTTGAAATTCCTTGCCAGGCAGAACAGCAAGAGAATTGCTAAATCTTCCAATTCTCAGCAATAGTGAGTAAGCAAGCCAAACATTTTCAGAGAATGCAAGTTCCATTGATCTTCTCTCTGAGCACATCCTCAAAACATAATGCCATAAAGCACCCTTATCAAACAAAACCATTGCCTTCATTCTCTGGGGATTTTAGGGGTTGGGGTGGGTGTATGTATGTATATATGTATGTATGTATGTATGTATGTATGTATGTGACACCTATTCGAACTGTAAAACCATTATTATCTTTGGCACCCTTATTTTCTTATTGTAATGATGTATACAAATGATCTTTGTTCTATAACATCTTTGTGTTTTCTACATTTGGATTAAAAATAAATTCACTGCAAGAAGATGGCAAGACCTCACTAACCAACAATATATACGAAAGAGATCTGGGGGTTTTGTGGATTGCCAGCTCAATATGACTCCAAAATGTAATGTTGCAGCCAAAATAGCTAATGCCATCAATGGCTACATTGAGAGCAGAGTGGCCAGATGGAAGAAGAGGATCCCTTATTGTTTTCCAAGTTTGGCCCACATCTGGATTATTGTGCTTAGTAAAGACTTTAGTAAAGACCATTGGCAAGTCGCTAAGCTTCTGGAAAGCAAACAGCAAGGTGAATGGTGACAAGATTATGGCATATAAGGATCAGTTGAAATAACTGTGATGTTTTATCTGGGAGAAAAAAGTATTTTATGAGCATATGATAGTTTTCTCCAAATACTTGAAGGGACAAAATTTGGAAGAGGTCTTAGATTGAAACTTCAGAGAAGAAACTTGAAGCTTTATATAAAGAAATATTTCCCCAAAGTCACAACATGGGAGTTCCTCCTCCTGTAAAGTATTTATGCCAAGACTATACAATCATTTGTTGGGTACTGTTGGAACTTAAAATCATAGGAGTATATATTCACAGCTAAAATAAACCAAAAAGGTCATGTAAACTTTATTATCAAGGATACTGGTGATATATAGCTGGTCTGAGGACATAAGTCCCTAGATCACAGATCAGAAATTTGAAGCTGGAAGCGTACTTAGAAGTCATCCAGTCCAAATCCTTCATTTTACAGATGAAGAAACTGACCCCTCAGAGAAGATAGATGACTTATTCAAAGTCATACAGATAATGAATAGTGAATCCAGGAATCAATATCAGATACTTTGACTTCAAATTCAAGGCTTTCCAGTGTACTATATACACTGTCACCCTCCATGCAAGATGCCACAGAATAAATCTTAGAGTTGTAAGGGTGCTACCTTGGTTATTTTCCTTAGATCTTTAAGATTTTGTCATTACTTGACAACCTTTTGAGATAATTTGGAGTCTGGCCAGTCAGTCCATGATCCATTTATTAAGGTCATTTTATGTGCCAGGCACTGTGCTAAGCACCTGGGTTACCCAGAAAGGTCAAAGGCAGTCCCAGCTCTCATTCTAGGAGTTCACAGTCCAATTTTGAAGATAACATGCAAACGATGATGTACAAACAAGAGATAGAGAGGATAAATTGGAGGTATTTAATAGGCAGAAGGCACCAGAATGAAAGGGGATTGGGAAAGGCTTCTTGTAGAAGATAGAATTGCAGCTGGGACTCAAAGGAATATGGGACACAAGGAAAGAAAGAATTACAGGAAGGGGTCAGTCAGTGAAAATGCCCGCAGGAAGACGATGGGGATATCTTGTACAAGAAGCATCAAATAAGCAAATGTCACAGAGTATAAAGTTTAAGAAGACTAGAAAGGGAAGAAAGTGCCAGGTTATGAAGGGCTCTGAAGGTCAAAGTATTTCATATTTGATCCTGGAGTGACAAGGAACCACTGGAGTTTATTAAAGCCTACTGTATTAGTTTAGGTTTGAAGTGATGAAAGCCTGCACCAGAGTGGTGGTAGTGCCACAGGAGAGAAGAATGAATATACTAGAGATGTTGCAAAGGTAGAATCTTTCTCCAAGTCCCATCCAGTAATGGTAAGTGTCCCTAGGCTCTGTCCTGGGTCATCTTTCCCCTTCACATTATTTCATTTGGTAATCTCATAATTCAGTTATCATTTATATGCTGTTAATTCTCAAACCTACTTAGACATCTTTTCTATGCTATAAATATATCTATTTCCTAACCTCCATTTTAACATCTCTAGCTGCCTATTGGCTATCTCAAACGACCTGTCTCCTATCTATCTTAAACTCAACATATTTAAAACTCAGCTCATTATCTTTCCTCCCCAAATCCTCCTCTTTTCCTAACATTTGTATGATTGTCAAGGTAACTACTATTTTCCCAATCACCCAACCTGCTGCCAAGTCCTGTTGAAAGCTGGATGGAGTTTCAACATCAGGAGTTCTCCAGATTGACAAAAGTGCATATTGTCCCTCACTTCCACATTACACAAAATCAAAACTTTTGCATTGTGTGACTTCTTTCTATTCCTATTCCTTTCTAATTCTTTGGGTTGGTTCTACTATCAACGGTCACTCTTTTGACTGGATTTACAACAACCAATCATATTTATACTACTAGTGTCTATTTCTTCACCTTATTAAACCCTCAAACCTGCGATTTCATAGTAATGGGATTATCCCCAGTGTGAAAACTTCCTTCAGTAAAGTAAATCTTCCTGCAGATACTGAGATTTAAAGAGATTGAGCCTGGATAATTCACTGGATTCTGAAGCCTGGACTCTGCTTCACTGATTCTTATTGTCTGTTGTTATTTTCAGGTATATATGTTTGCAGGAATATCCCCAGTCCTTAGAACAAATGCCTGACATATAGTTAGTCATTAGTAAATGATTGTTTCCTTCCTTCCTCCTACCATAGAGATCCAGAAGACTCTTGTATGGGCAGACAAGTAGGTGGGCAAACCTTGACATATAAAAAAATTGAAACTATCCCCTGGATCACCCCAGTTCCATCTCTGTCCAGTTTGCTTAAGGCACAAATCCTCACCCTCCAATGTAAGTTTTTGTGCTTATGACAGTTTGCTCTCCTTTTGCTACCCAAAAGAAGCAGCGATGAACCTGAACTGTGCATAAAATTGCTGGGTTCATCATATAAAATATAGTGAACTCCTATGAAATAGTCCAACTGTATCATATCAGGTATTAAAAACTATTGTAACAGCAACCAAGAATTCTCTAGCCCTTCAAGGTTTAAAAAGTTTATCTATCTTCATAACAACCCTATGAGGTAAGTGAACGATTTTTTTTTACTATTATTTTACCAACATTCAGAGAGATGAAATAACTTACTCAGAGTCACATGTCCAATAACTGTAGTAACACAAGTAGTAGCAGTAACAACAATAATAATAACAATAACAATATTGTACAATAGCTAGCATTTATCTAGCATTTTTAGATTTGGAAAAACACTGTATATAATATAGTTTTGAAGTCAGGATTGAGACTCAGGTCTTTTCCATTTCCAATGTTTGTTTGTTTGTTTGTTTTTCATTTTACAAATACATGGTCCATATGGTAAGCTGCATAATAATGGGCTTTCCCAGAATTACTTGTCTTCTTGTTATTTAAAAGACCTTTTGAATTTTAAAATTGTGAAATGTAGAATAAATATTTGGGATGAGGTTTGTGCTCTGGGTGCAGCAGGAATAGAAATAGAAGCACATTCATATTTTGGAAATATGATTTTGAACAATCACTCATCTTTGATTAGTGCTCATTGTAATGCTCCTTATTTCTGAAAATCTGCTTTGCTCCTCAGGTCTTCTTGGAGCTTGAAACCAAGTTTTCACAAGCTGCTGATTACTGCATTTCCCTAAAGCTCCTTTATTGCTTCCTCAATACCATCCCTCAAATCTCTGCTTTTGATTTTCTTTTTGTACTACATATGAGGAGAGGGAGAAGGAGAGAAGAAAAGGGAAGAGAGGGGAAGAGAGGGGAAGAGAGAGGAAGAGAGGAGGGAGAAGAAGATGAGGGTTAGGGAGAAAAGGAAGGAGATGGCCAGGGAGAGAGAAAAGGGGAAGGAGGGAAAAGAAGAGGAAGAGAGAAAAGGAGAACAAGGAAAGGGGGTGAGGAGAAAAGTAATGAGATAAAGAGAAGGGGAGGGATAAAGAGGAGGAGAGGAGGAAGAAGAGGATAAGGGATAGGGAAAGTAAGAAGGAGAGGGGGAAGGAGAAAGAAAGGGAAAAGAAAAAGGATAATAGGGAAAAGAAGAGAGAGGGGAGAGAGGAAGGAGAAGACCTCATTCTTGCATTCCTGTCCTGCTTCTATTGCTTCTCCTAATTCTATTAGGGACCATGGCTGAGAGACTTCCAAAGTATTGGCTCTAAAGGCAGCAAAACAGCTCAGCAAGTAATAGTAATTGCATACTGTAGTTCAAGGAGTGGTTTCTTCCAGGCAACAGGAAACAAGGTCAAGCAGAAATTTTAGAAATTAAGTGTCCAGAGTTAAACTTACAATAATTATGTTTCAAATATGACCTGCTCAACATATTGCCTGTCAATCAATTAACAAAAATGAATTAAGCTACTGCCAGCATACAGCCATGCAGTTTTGACAATTCCAAAATCAGTACTAATTACACGTATATAAAGCCACTAAGCTCAGGGAGATTGATCCTCCCCAAAGCCAAGCAAAAAAAAAAAGACTTTGGCAAGGCAATTTCCATACTGTGAGAGAGCTTGAAGTTGAGACGTAGGATGAGGATGAGAAGGAATATTTATCCTAGCCCATGGTAAGTGGGGCTATGTGTGCAATAGCTTTCTAAGTTTCAAAAGATATGACATAAGTCCATGTTTTTGAGAAATGCAGTAACTTGCCTGAAATGAAGATCAGAGGCAATTCTGAGAGTTTAGCTCATCCAACCTAGTTAATTTATGTCACTTCTGGGAAGATTCTGGCAATTCAGCTGTCTTCATTGGCATCATTTAGAGCTGAAATACCAAGAATGTTTACCTGCTCCTATTTCTATTTCTCATTGAAAAATAAAGCTTTGGATTTTTCCCCTCTTGTTTAACTTTTAAATTATGTTGTTGTCCCCAGGAGAATATCCTTGTTGTGAAAAACTCTGGTATTAAGGCAGCTTCTTTTCATCATGATCAGTAAATGGAACAGAAAAAAAAATACTCCATGACTTCACTGATGATATTTTAGGAGTGGTGTTAAGCAAGTAGTCTAAAATCTTTAGGCTTCTATTTCTTCCCCTATAAATGGAAACATTAAAAACTACTCTACTTCCCAAGGTGACTGTGAGGAATGACTAATGAAAAGAATTGTGTCTCTGGACTATGATTAATATAGTTTTTAAAAATTATTTTCATTCCATATTTTAGATACTTCATATAATTATAATAATTTTAAAAATATCATAGGATCACAATCTTCAGTGCAAGAAGAGATCTTGCAGGTGATCTAGACCCAAATCTTGTTTCAAGCATCAGAAATCCAAAGCCCAGAAAGGAAAAGTAATTTACCTGAGGTCATACAGTAGGTTAAGAAAACTGGCATTCATGCCCTGGTCTTCATTCATTTTATGAGGTATATACTATAGGTAGGGCAATATAGTAGGTAATAGAAATCAAAAGACAGATAAAATATAGGCTCTACTCTAATGGAAGTTTCAATAGAATGGAACAAATAATATACATGAAAATAATTATTATATAAGGGAGGATGAGATACATACAAATACTAGATCTTGTCAAACTACTTTGAGATATTTGCGTATAGAGAGTATACTTCCAGCTAAAAGTGGCAGGGAAAGATTCACAGAAATAGCACTTGAGTTTCATTTTGGAAAATGGAGATGGAAGGGGAGGAAAATGATTGCATTGTAGTCATGGTGTGTATTATAAGCTAAGGCGAGAGATAGGAGAGGTCAGGAGGAGAAGAGGGAGTAGATGTGATTGCATTTTAGCTAGAATGAAGAATACGTGAAGAGAAGTAATACTACTGTAGATCAGCTTTTCTTAATCTTTTTGGGGGGTCATAGACCTCTTAAGTGGTCTGGTGAAGCCAATGGACTCCTCAGGATATTTGTAAATGCATAAAATAAAATACATAGAATTACTAAGGAAAACAATTTTATTGAAATAGTCTTCAAAGTATTTTTTAAACAAATTCATAGGCCCCAGGTTAAGAAAATGTGCTATAGATTACACTAGACAAGTAGGTTAGAGTTAGATTAAGAAGGTCTTGAATCTCAGAGTCAGGAGTTTATAGTTATTAATAGGCAATGAGAAGCCACCAAATGTATGATATAATTGTAATAGAATTTTAGGAAAATTACTAGAGAAGATGTATAAAGGGGATTTGGAGAAAGAATAGACATGAGGCAGATTAGAAGTCAATAAAAGGCCATTGTCTTAATGGAAAGAGACAAAGGTCTACTTTAGTAGGCTGGTTACAGTAGGAAGGAGAATATGGGTTGGATGTATGATACACTGAAAAGGTAGACAGGATGTGTTTTGGGTAGCTAAGCCCAAAGATCCTGGGAATAAGAGCTCTCTCAGTCAGACCCTGATCTCCAGTCATCATCCAGGGATGCAACTCCTGTGGAGAAGAGGCTAATCATCTCCACCAGCTACAACCAACTATCACCTATAGGGCAGACAAATCAGCCTAGCAGAAGCAGTAGTTCATCCTGAGGAAGAATCTAGAAATGGCATGTGTCATTGATGTCAAATCAGCATGAAAACCACCAATTATTAACTGCCACCAACTGGCAGCTCCTTAGCAACCATAGTTACTAAAACCCCAGAAAAGAAATACCAAAGCCTTTGGCACTGTGAAATGGTTCAGCATTAAATAAATATGAGATTTTATCTATAGAAATGAAGATAAAAGAAGATGTATTATCATGTGATTTGCCACTACCACATGATAGGACCAAGGAACTTATCCATCCAACTTGCAATTGAAAACTTCGATATACGATGTCTCTTCCCATTAGAATATAATCTTCTTGTCAACAGCAAGTGTCATGCTTTTATTTGTATATGCCCAATACTTGCACAATAATTTGCACAAAGTACCTAATAAAATATTTTTAATTCATCCAGCCATTCATCCAACCAGCTATTAATCTAGCCAGTCATTCATCCATTCACATGTGCTCTTAGGGATAGGAAAAAAGTCAAAATTGATTTCAAGATTACCAGCCTGACATTGGGAGGATAGTGCTGCCGGCTATACACAGACAGACAGATGGATCCACACACACACACACACACACACACACACTCACACACACACACACACACACACACACACACGAAATTAGGGGGAGAGGCAGGTTTAAGAGTAAAGTTAAATAAGCCAGAATATAGGAAGACAGAAAAGAAAAAGGCCTAGTTTTGAATTTTGGGGAACACTTTTAGAAGGTAGGAGAAAGATTAGAATCTAGAGAAAGAGACAGAAAAGAAATAGCAAGTTAGAAAGAGAATCATGAGAGTGTAGTTTTATTCATTGAATTGAAAATAAAATGAATTTGTAATACAAAAAAAGAAGTCAAGGGATATAGGAGTATCAAGGTCCATTGCTATGGTGGTCAAGGAGGGTAGCGATGAAAGAGAGTGATATTTATTGTACCATGATCTGAAAAGGATGCATTTAATATTTCTGTCTTTCTACATTTGATTGTGAGGTTTTTATGCCCTAATATATGGTCAATTTTTGTGTAGGTGCCATGTACCATTGAGAAAAAAGATATATTCCTTTCTATCCGCATTCAGTTTTCTACACAGGTCTATCATATCTAACTTTTCCAACATTCTATTTACCTCCATAACTTCTTTCTTATTTACTTTGCAGTTAGATTTATCTAGTTCTGAGATGAGAAAGTTGAGATACCCCACTAGTATGGTTTCATTTTTTCCTCCTGTAACTCATTTAACTTCTCCTTTAGAAATTTTGATGCCATACCATTTGGTGCATATATGTTTAATATTGATATTATTTCATTCTCGTACCTTTTGGGAAGATGTAGTTTCCTTCCTTGTCTCTTTTAATTAGATCTATTTTTCCTTTTATTTTGTCTGAGATCAGGATTGCTACCCTTGTTTTGTTTTGTTTTTATTTGTACGCAAGATAGAAAGGTAATATAGCACTCTTCTGTTACTAGTTGAGGTCGATTGGCATTGGTCTCCTTTGCAGAAGCTTCCATATCAACTAATTGCTCCAACCTTGATTTTTTCTATTGTCCTTAATTTTAAGAGGCCAAAATTCAGTTTATCTGCAATCTTAATAAGTCAACAATAAAAACAAAAAACTCAATATACACATGAATGCAACAACAAACGTCTTACTGGCTTATGGTCTAATTCTGCTCTATGTTATACAAGGATTTGTGTAATCTGGTGCAAAATCCTCACCTTTTTGGAACTACTCAAGTAATTCAATATAAGCTACTTGAAAGTCTGAGCTGATGCATTTTGTATTTATTTACCTAGTACCTAGCACAGAGCCAGGCACTTAGCAGGAGTCTCATAGATGTTTGTTGATTGAATGATCATGGAATCTCACACCTGGTTTTTGCTATGCAACATTGGCTAGTGAACATTACATTGAATAGGTGGGTTGTAAGTTGGTAGGGCTGGAAGAAAGCTTTGAGATTATCTAATCCAGGCCTCTGAGAGGCACCTTTAGTACAATGGAAAGCAGGCTAGATTAGCAGTTAGAGAACTGGGGTTCAAATCTTGCTTCTCTTTCTCACTTCTGTGACTTTGGACAATTCCTTTACCCTATTTAGGCCTCAGTTTTTTCATCCATGAAATGTGGTTGTGGAATTATTAGATTATCTCTAAAGTTCCTCTCAACTCTACTGCATCATCTCTCACTTTACAATGAGGAAACAGAAGCCAAGAGATAATTAGCAACTTCCCCAAGGCCACAAAATAAGACCCCGATTCATAACATGGTCTTTTGACACCAAGTCTAGGGTTCTAATACTTACAAAATCATTAAATAGGGTTGGATTTTTCTTTTTGGCAAGGTATTTTTTAACTTTACCTGTGCCTTAAAATTATGCTTTGTTTTATGATTATAGATATTTGTAATACCTGCTAAACTCTCTCTATGGGTGAGTGTCTGTGCACACGGGGTGTGTGTGCCACATACTGGTGATTTCTATTAAAATCTGGCATTTAGTTTGTCTTGGCTGCTTTATCTTGCTGTAATATCTCACTGCAGGAATAAGACAAAAACAGCCACTTGCTTCAATAAGGTAAATATTGCAACAAGATAAATGTCAACTTTTTAATGAAAACCACTCTAGAGTCAGTATGGTCTGTACATAAACAAAGGCTTGAAAACTAAATACATTGATGCCGTATGCCACTTTTCAACAGCTACCCATTAATCACTTGTTTCAAATAACAATTTCCTAAACATCATAGTCTGTGAGATAACCAAGTAGCCTCCAGGGTTCTTCCAAAGTCACATTTTCTTCTAAAATATCCACCACAAGCCACCAGTAGTGCTCCCTTACAATGTAACAGCATGGTCGTTAAAAGATCTGAAAGAAGCTGAGACTATTCCTCAAGATTCAGAATGGTGTGCTAAAAAGAAAAAAAGTATGAGGCTGGGGGAGCTGAATCATAAGCTCAGATGATTAGTATTATCTCCAGAAGTCTCTGTATGTGTCACATTCTTTTTTTTTTCACTACAAAACGAAGAAACTAGACTAAATGATATCTAAGATTGTTTTCCTTTCCAGTATTTTATAAGTCCATGATTAATGGTGAACACAGTGGCTATGGGAACACAATATAGGATGAAATCAAGGATAGACATAGATAGGCAGCAAAAGTTGCCACCTATGTATATGATTTTATGGGCATAGGGAAGCCATCTTTGACCAACTGTTTTTCTAAACTGATAAAAAAAATAGTAATAGAAAAATTGGAGGGGGGGATGGAGGAAGGGAGGGAGGGAGGAAGAAAAAAGGAGGGGAGGGAGAGAAGAAGAAAGGAAAGAAAGAAGAGAGGGAGGGAGCACCTTGGGCAACTCCCTGGTCCTCTGTTTCCTCATTTGTAAAATGAGAGATGACTGATTAGATTTGAAGGAAGGAAGGTAGAAAAGAAGGAAGGAAGGAAGGAAGGAAGGAAAGAAGGAAGGAAGGAAAGGAAGAAGGAAGAATGGAAGGAAGGAAGGAATTTAGGAAGGAAGGAAAGAAAGAAGGGAGGAAGGGAAGGAGTGAGGGAGGGAGTAAGGGAAGGGAGGGAGAAAGAAAAAAGGAAGGGAAGGAGAGAAGAGAAAGGAAGGAAAGAAAGGAGGGAGGGAGGACCTTGGGCAAGTTGTTAACACTCACTGGACCTCTGTTTCCTCATTTGTAAAATGAGAGATGACTGATTAGATTTGGAAGGAATCTCAGAGATCATCTAGTTCAAAAACCCCATTTTGTAGATGAGAAAACTGAGGACAAATAAAAAGGAAGGAACGGAGAGGCAAAAGGAGAGAGGGAAGAAGGAGAAAAAAGGAGTTAACATTTATATAGTGTTTTATGGTTTTCAAAGCAATTTGAAACATTGTATTGACTCACTTTCATAACAACCCTGTGAAGCAGGTATTATTATCATTCACAATTTACAGATGATGAAACTGAGAATCAGAGAACACAAGTGTCTTGCCTCTAGTTACACAGTTGATAAGTGTTAAATGCAGTAGAATCTCAATCTCTTCCTAGTTCAAGATTAGTTTATTTTCTGTTATACCCAATACCCAATAGATGTACAAGTGTTAGGGACCGTAAAAATAATTTGACCCAAATCCCTCATTGCACAGATGAGGAAACTGAGAACCAGAGAGGATTCCTGAAATTCCATGATTATAGTTTCATTCCTATATTTGGATTAAGAGATAATTTCTTTAAAAATAAAACTATCTTTTGTAAGTCAGTCAAAAAAATCAACAGGCATTAAGCACCTGCTATGTGCCCAGGTACTATGTCCTAAGTACTGGGGATGTGAAGAAAGGCAAAAACACAGCCTCTGACCTCAAGGAGCTCACGTTCTAATGGGGGAGATAGAATGCAAAATATTACACGCATAAGGTGAATGAAATGAAATTGGAAGGAAACCTCAGAAGGAAGGTACTAACCCTGAGGGAGGGGAGGATGAAAATCCACCCTGTACAAGGGTGGATTTGAAGCTAGAAGGCAGAAACTAGGAGGGAGAGCATTTCAGGCATGGAAAAAGGCATAGAATTAGGAGGTGGAATGTTGTGTGTGAGCAATATCATGGAAGCCAGTGCCATTGGAGCCTAGGGTACATGGAGTCTACCAAAAAGTAAGAATTCTCAAAGGTAGGAAGGGGCCAGCTTGTAAATGCCTAAGAGACTTTCCATTTGAGCCTGGGGGTAGTACAGAGCCACTGGAGTTTAATAAATAATGGCGTAATATGGTGCTGGGGAAAATTATTTTGGCAACTGAGTGGAAGGTAGATTGGAATGGGGAAAGATTCGAGGCAGGGAGCCTAACTAACAAGATTTTGAAGTAGTCCAGGCATGAGGTGATGAGGGTCTGCACCAGGGTGATGGTTCTGTAAGTGGGGATAAGAGAACAAGTATGAAATCTGTTGTGAAGGTAGAAATGACAAAACTCAGTAACAGATTGGCTGATGAGGAGTTGAGAATGAGACTGAGGTTGCAAACCTGAATGATTAGAAGGATGGTTATGCCTTTGCCAGTAATGGGGGAGTTGGGAAGGAGGAGGCTCTGGGAAAGCTAATGTCTTCCATTTGGGCATGTTGAATTTGAGGTGCTCATGAGACACAATTCAAAATGTCAAAAAGGTAATTGGTGATGCGGAACTGGAACTCAACAGAGAGGTGTGTGTATCTATACATACACCCACATATATACATATACATATATATATGCACACACATACATATATACATATATACACATATATGTGTGTATATACATATATATTAGGCACATATACATTATTTTAGTAATTGGGCACATAGAGAGGAAATAAGTAAGAAAAATAAATGGAGAAGAGAAGAAGGCCCAGGGCAGACCCTTGGGGGAAACCCACAGTCAGAGGTCATAACCTGGAAGAATATCTAGGGAAGGAGATTGAAGAGCCACAGGAAGGAGTCAGAGGAGAACTAGAAAAGAACAGTGCATAAAAACCTAGAGAAACTAGAGTAGAGAGTAGATGATGGTGATACTGCAGATAGGCCAAGAAGATTTAGACTTTAAAATTTAGAATTGAATTGATTTACCAAGGGGTTGAGATAGTAGTGGGAGGAGAGTGTAACCAATGCCGGGCTAATGCATATCAAAGAAATGAAGGGTGGAGGGATTGTACACAACTTTGAGGATGAACAGGGTTTGGGGTCACAAGGCAGAGAAAGATGGAATGATGAAAGATTATGACCAGATAAAGGAATTTCAGAGTCCACAAACATAGGTGTAACACTTGAGGATGATGGCAAGATCTATGGGACCTTGAGTTTGAGTGGAAGAAAAGGTGATGGGAATTGAGTAGAATAAGGAATTAGGAAGTTAGAATATTTGAAGGAATGTTAATATTTATATTGAAGTGACAAGAAAGATAGGCAATGAATTCATTTCAGAAGGAAGGATAATATCCTAGGAGTTAAGGTTTAAGTAAGTTAGTAGATACCAGCTACCAGAATCTTTACTGGGTCATAAATTTGAATTGAATGAAACCCAAAGCAAGAAACGTTGAGTTAGGGTAATGGAGGCAAAATCTAGAAGTGACAATGGACAATGGATATTACCACCCATGTCTTTTTGATTTTAAAATCTTTCCACTGCACTACATTGGTTCCCTACAACTGAAGAGTTAGGAGGTGCATAATTAATCATCCTGTTAGTTTTCCCTAGCTATGGGATCACATTTTTCTTTTAATTCAAGGAAAAATGAAAAAAGTAAGTCTTGCTGCTCACTGAAATCCATAGAGTTCTCTTTACACGCTGATATAAAAAAAATGAAGAAATCGGGTGGTGCATTAGTGATGTGATACACACAGACACAGACAGACACACACAAACAAACAGCAGTAAGGTCCTGATGTGTTGCAAAAGATGCCTGCTATCTTATGCAAAGCACATTGCACAAGTCTAAATTTAACTTGCCAGTCCCTCTTAATGATCATGTGCGAAGGGTAACTAACAGTTCATCTCTCCCATTTTCTTTGAATTCTGACTAAAGAACTGAATGTACACTGCAGAGAGCTAATCAGGGGGAAATAGAACAATAAAAGCAATCTTGAGTTTGGTAGTGTCTTAGTGAGCATTTTATGAATTTCCTTTGAATTCATGGTGTTCTCATTTAGAAGTAAAATACATTTTTAAAAATTTATGCTTTGAAAACTTCTTGGAACCATTTCTCAGTGAGTTGAAACTGTATCTGAACTAACAAGAGTTTACAGGAACGTCAGAAGTGACTCTGAAGTTATCTCTGAAGCTACCAAATAATCATCCATTCATTTCACTAATTAATCACACCAACATTTATCCAATACTTGCTTTGTTGAAGCACTATATAATTCAAGTACTCTCTCTCTCTCTCTCTCTCTCTCTCTCTATATATATATATATATACATACATACATATATATATATATAGCACTATACTAGGCACTAGATTAGATACAACAATAAACAAAACATAATTCTTGCCCTCAAGCAACTTACAGTCTAGCAGAAGAAACGACATGTGAATACAAATAACTGGAGTTCAAAATAGAATATGATGAGTATGTAAAAGGCATAAAGTGAGTGCTCAGAAGAGAGAGAGATGCTTTCCAACAAGGGCAATCCTGAAAGACTTATAGAAGAGGAGATAATGGAGCTGACTCTGGAAGGATGGTTAGGATTTCAAAAGTTGGAGTGAAGGAAAGAAAGGGCATTGCACACTTAGGGAATGCTGTGATCAAAGGCTGCAGGAAATCACAGGCCCAGTTCATTGGATGGCAAGTGGTTCCAATCAAAAGTAATCTTACTAAAATTTCCTTGAGTATTTCTTAATTTCTTAAATTCTTAATTTCTTAATTAATTTCTTAATTTCTAAAACATAAAATAAATTAATGTTTTTTTTCCTGGATTCATTACTTACTGACTGGAACCAAAATTAGCTTTTTTTTTCCCTCAACCAATTACTAAGCTAGAGATAACTATAATACATCTTTGGTGAAGACTTCCTCCAGGGGATAGTAAAAGTTCTTTGAAGGTAGGGATACTTATTATTAGTTTTTTTTTTCTTTTTTTCTTTTATGTTTGTACCTTCAACAGTGGCACTGTGCCTTGAATATATAGCAATAGGCACTTAGATGTCATTAATTTGAATTGAATTTACCTTAATATTCCACATCATTTCCCCAAATCTTTTGAGTCTATCCATGATTACTCTTTTTAAAATTAATTTTGAATTATTAACAATTACTTCCATAAGCTTTTGAGTTTTACATTTTTCTCTCCCTCCCTTCCCACCTCCCTCCCCAAGACGGTGTGCAATCTGATATAGGCTATACGTATACATTCCTATTAAACATATTTTCACATTAGTCATGTTGTAAGTAAGAATTAGAACCAATAGGAGGAACCACCAGAAAAAGGAAATAAAACACAACAGAAGAAAAAAATAGCAAACAGTATGTCTTGATCTGCATTAAAACTTCATAATTTTTTCTTTGGATGTGGGTAGCATTTTCTATCATGAGGCCTGTGGAGATGTCTTAGATCCTTAAATTGCTGAGAGGGGTTAAGTCTATCAATATTAGTTATCGCACAACGTGGCTGTTACTATGTACAACATTCTCCTGGTTCTGCTCATTTCACTCAGCATCAGACCATACAAGTCTTTCCAGGTTTTTCTGAAGTCTGCCTGCTCCTCATTTCTTACAGCACAATACTATTCCATTACATTCATATATGACAACTTGTTCAGCCATTCCCCAATTGATGAGCATCCTCTCAATTTCCAATTCTTTGCCACTACAAAAAGAGCTGCTATAAATATTCTGGTGGAGTTGTGAAATGATCCAACCATTTCAGAGAGCAATTTGGAACTATGCCCAGAAGGCTATAAAAATGTGCATACTCTTTGACCCAGCAATAGCACTTCTAGGGCTGTATCCCAAAGAGATCATACAAATGGGAAAAAGACCCACATGCACAAAAATATCCATGATTACTCTATCCATTCTTATGCCTTACTTCCCTGATCACTGCCCATCCTGGTGACCCTTACACTATTTATTTCTAAACAAAAATGTGGTTTTGGGGAAACCAACTCTCTTTAGCTAATATGCAGAGTGGAAAATACAGCCAGAACAAAACATCCTGAGATGAGCCATGGAGGCTGAGAGAAAGAAAAGGAATATGAATTAAATGGAAGCAATATTATTCTAGCATGATTCAGATCATGTAACATGGCACCAAAATGACAGGCTATTTTAACATTTAAATACAATATTGTACAACTGCCCTGAACTCTTATATGTCTCACATTAGTAGGCTGTGTTTTTTTAGAAGGCATCACATCATCTAGAATAATTCTATGGGATTTCTAAACTTTGTCTCACTGCTGGTAATTCAAGGGATGCATAATATTTAGAGAATGCTTATAAAAGATGCATCCATTCAGAGAGGATCAAAAAGAGGTACTTAATTATGTCTACAAAGTATTACTGCAAAATGTCTCAAACCAATGGAGAGGAGAAGTTATTTTATTTTTTTCTTTTTTTTTCCTGAGCAAATAATTTTCCCATAAAAGAAATTAGAGTTTTTTTTAGGTGAGATACAGAGAAATTGTAGAGTTGGAAAGGACATCAGAGGTCAGCCAGTCCAACCGGAGGCATGAATCCTATAATATCCTTGACAAATAGCCATCTAACTTCTGTTCCAGGAACTCTCAGGTCACAAAACTCACTAACTCCTATGACAGACCAATCCATTTGAAAAGGACTCTAATTATTAGAAAGTCTTTTTATAATTAACTGAAATCTGCCTCTTTGTAGAATCTCATCTTTTGCCCAGTTCATTCCTTCTGGAGCCAATGAATTCCATTCAACAGAGATTTATTAAGTTCTTATTATACATATGTCTTTTTCTTGGATGCTACATATATAAAGATGTAGACTATGAGAGTTTCTGCCCCACAGAAGCTTACAATCTAATATATTAAATGTTACATGGAAGTAGTGTGATGCAAAATAGAAAATAAGAACAAAGGAGAGGTCTCAAAAACAATTAGACAGATACTTCTGAGTTGTTATATGTCTATATTAGAGATTCCCTTGGAATATGGGTTGGATGAGATGGCTACTGAAGTCCTCTCCAACTCTTAAATTCTCTGATACTATTAAATAAATAATAGGTTAGAGAGATAGCTTTCATATGATCTTATCAGAGGTTTCATGGAGAAGGCAGCACCTGACTTGGGTCCTAAAGAAAGAGAATAATTTCATAGGTAGAGATGTAGATGCAAAGGGATCTTGCATGCGGCGTGGTTTACATAGATGCTCAGAGGCCAGAAAGCGAAGATTAAGAAACAGTACAATATAGACAGTGTATGGAACATGTAAAGGAAAGTAGTGTAAAATAAGGCTGGAAATGGACAGCTATGCTATGAAAAGCCTTAAATGCCAACCCAGTAAAGGTGAATTTTATTTGCTTATCTATAGGCAGCTACTGAAAGCCTTTGAGGAAAGGTGTGGTTAACTCTATATTGGGAAAATGAATTTGAAGATTCTGTGAAGGATGGATTGGAGTGAAGACAGAGTAGAATTAAAGAAAATAAATGTGTTAATAAATGTGTTCTATGTGCCAGGCACTGTGCTAAGTAAGCACTTTACAGATATTTCATTTGTATCTCACAACAACTCTAGGCAGTTCAAGTGCTATTATTATCTCATTTCTTTAGTTCAGGAAAGTGAAGTAGACAGTGATTTGCCCAGGGTTACCTGACTAGTAAATGTCTGAGGTTAGATTTGAACTTAGGTTTTCCTGACTCCAGGCTCAGCAATATATCCACTGAGCCACCTAACTGCCTTGCAAAGAAACCAGTAGCTAGGCTATTAAAGTATTTAAGGCAATGAACAATATTAAGAGGCAGAATAAAATGGTGGACAGAAAGATGATCTTGGAGTCAAGTAGACATGAGTTGACATATTGCCTCTGACATATGCAGGCTGTGGACCCTGGGCAAATCATTCAGCTGTGCCCTGGAAAGTTCCCAAAACTTTAAGTCAATGAGATTGTTGTTTTATTGTTCAGTCATTTCAGTCATGTCCAACTCTTTGTGATTCCATTTTGGGGTTTTCTTGGGAAAGATACTGAAGTAGTTTGTCACCTCCTTCTTCAGCTTGTTTTACAGATGAGGAAATTAAGGAAAACAGGGTTAAATGACTTGCGCAGGGTCACACAGCTAGTATCTAAAGTCAGATCTGAACTCAGGAATGAGTCTTTGTGACTCCAAGCCCAGTGCTCCGTCCACTGTACCACCTAGTTGTCCCAATGAGAAGGTGCTGAATTGCATTGTAGAGAAAATTTCTTTAATGTGAATTCCAGGACATTCATTTATTAGGAGATATGAGTTATCCCTCTGCAAAATGTGTTCTCTAAGCTTCCCCATGAACCTTGTGTATAATTGCAGGAGAGTGTATAAAATAATTTTTGGAGGAGGGGATTATTTCTGGTATCAACTGTCCTTAAATCCCCTTTGTTAAAAGCTATTTGTTTAGTATAATACAAAACAGATGCATTTGTTTACTAACAGATAATCAGAAACACACTGGATAGGATTTCATGAACAAAATTACTTCTTCAAAGTTACCTCTGGAACCCCTGAATACAAAAGTACTCAGTTACCTTCCAGGGATCCAACTTGTGAGTGAGAGTAGGAGCCCAGAGTGGCTGCAACACTATGAACAGGTACAAAGGGCACAAGGTAGAGAACAGGAAAATGATCACCAAAGTGCAATAAGGCTGTGAGAAAGCAATAAAGGAAGGAAGAAGTATCAGCATATGCTCCTAGGTGTTTCTGTGGAAAAGTGCATGATGGGCAGAATATTGCCAAGAAAGAGTTGAGCAAGCCACAAGGAGTAAAGGATCATCAGAGAGAGATATGATAAGGAAAAGGAGGCATGCAGAAGCAATCATGTAAAGAGCTGGGTATTACCAATAGGTAGCATAAGTGGTCCATCAGAATTCACAAAATGGGGAGAAAATTTTAAACTCAAAATCTTATAAAAGTAAATGTTGAAAACTGAAAATAAATAAATATATGAATAATTTTTTTAAAAAAAGAATTCACAAAATGTCTATACATATAGAGGAAGAAATGAAGAACAATGGGAGGTTATAAATAAAAGTCCCAAAGGAAGAAAAGACCCATGAAAGCATTATAACCTGCACCATTGGAAATAATACCCATATCAATGAGATTATAGATGGATTGAAGAAAAAACTTAATATCTAAAAATCCTATATTATAAAGATAATTCAATGAATGGTAAGGAAACTTATTTTTAAAAGTCATCCTATAATACTGTTGAATAACTTGACGATTTTCCTTCTTCCCCCACTCCACAAATTTACTTTTAAAAGGCAAGGCTGGAAATCTCAATCATTATGAAAATAAGGAAAATGGTATAGTGATGTCCTTCAAATCTATGATATTTATATTTCTCTCATAGCCAAATGACTATAATATATGTTTCAAATGTAAGCTGCAGAAGGTGGAATAATTTAAGAATGCTTCCCCATATATTTTTATTAGGGAGTGTGAAATATCCCTAAAGAGCAGAACCAGAAACAGTGGGTGAACGTTTCATGGAGGTAAATATAAACTAGATGTAAGGAAAAACTTTCAAAACATCAGGGCTGTCCCAAAGTGAAATGGGCTGGTGGGTGAGCTCCCCCTCTTTGAAGACATTCAGAAAGACTCCAAATTATGATGAGTTGTCTCTCTTATAGTGCGTATTCTTTTTATATATGATCTGGACTACATTGGCCATTGAGATCCCATCCAACTCTCTGTGATTCTGTGACTTTCTGATTGCCTAAGGTGAGATTCAAAGCCAGGTCTTCCTGATTCCAAAGCAGTTAATCTACTATGCCATGTTGCCTCCTTCTACTTCCTTATGCCTCGTGTACAGGCCCACCATGTTGGCCAACTTGTCTGTGGTGTTCTCCAAGATCTTTGTCCATTTATGTCATTGCTCATGTCATTCTCTTTGCTCTATATGATCCTGCCTTGTCAAAATCCTTCAAGTCCTAGTTTAAATGCCACCTCCTCCAAAAAACCATCCATGACCATCCAACCCCAAACTCTCTATATTGTTTATTTTCATATATATATATCTATATATATATATCTATATATATATGTATGTATGAAGCAGCATGGTGTAGTTGAAAGGGTTTTGGAATTGGAATCTAAATATCTGGGTTTACATCCTTGTTCTGATTCAAATCAATTGTGCAATCATGGGCAAATTATTTTTTGGAGTCCCAATTTCCTTATCTCAAGCAAGGGAGGGATCATCATTCCACCTCTTTTACAAAATTGTTGTATAACAAGTGCTTTCTAAATTTTAAAATTGGTATAAAACTCAAATAGAAATAACAGCCACTATTCCATATATAAGAAGCAGTTAAGTGGCTCAGTGGATAGAGCCACTAGTGGGCCTGTAGTCAGGAAGACTTATCTTCCTGAGTTTAAATCTGTGTGACCCTGGACAAATCACTTAATCCTATTTGCCTCAGTTTCTTCATCTATAGAATGATCTGGAGAAGGAAATGGCAAACCACTACAGTATCTCTGCTAAGAAAACCCCAAATGGGGTCATGAAATCAGACACAACAGAAAAGACTGAACAACCACCAAAATTGTACACATAAAAGGTTCCTGCAGGCCACATGCAAACAACTTTAAAATGTAATATTATCCATGTTTTATTGTATTTTTAGTCATTTTGTTAAATATTCATCAATTACATTTTAATCTAGTTTGGGCCACACTGTAAAGTGTTATGGACTACATGTGGCCACAGATCATGTGTTTGGCATCTCTTACTTTAAAGCACTGATACCAGAAATGTGAATTATTATCTACAGAGTTTCACACAGCACTTATATTTTGCCCTGTGTTATAATCATCTGTGCATTGCACTTCTCTGGGCCACTCCTATAACTTGTATTCACACCTATGTTGTGGCTGCAACTCTCAGGTTCTAAGTCATCCCGTGCGTCTTTTAAAATAAAAACTTCAAAACTAAGCAATGACATTAACTAAGTTCAGTGGCTACAAATATTCCTTTCCATAAACCTGGGGTATAAATACACACAGCATCCATGGTAAGAGTGGGTGCAAATTTAGAGTAAACTGGTAGTAATATGCTATATATACATACATATATATGTATAGGTATAGGTATAGGTATATATACATGCACATATACACACGTGTACACACATACCCATATACCTATATATATATACATATAGATACCCACACCACCCATATAACTATATATACATATATGTACATACACATACACCTATATATGTATGTAGTATGTGTGTGTGTGTGTAAATATATATAGATACAGTTATCCCTTCCACATTGTGACTTTCCCCATTGTAGTTTTGATATATTGCATGTTGGCTTAAGAAATTGAGAATTTTGGGGGAGTCTTGTGAAAGTTGAAGATGCCATGCAAAGCCTAGCAGATGATAAAGAAAAATGCATAACATATATGTATAGTATTACATAATATCTACATATTTTATCTTTTGATATTATGAACACACTATAAAAGAAAAAGAAAAAAATTCAGACATTCTCTGGTATGAAGGAAGGGCCAACAAATTTTATGCGGATTTTCCAGATCCCCCTCAATGTGGAAGAAGGTACATGTATGACCAAAGTCACTTAACCTCTGTTACTGAAGGACCCTGATGTCCTTTCTCTTCTTATGGGGTCCACATGCTGTTGCCCAATGTGTGTATTTCTGCTGGCCTTGCAAGATCCGTTCCTCTTTTCTTCACAATTTGAATTCATCAAGTTTCTCTCTTATTATCTTTCTCTCTTTCTACTTCTCTTGGGTGTCAACTATTTTTATGCTGCCATTTCCAACATAAAGGTCAGTTATTATTTGCAAGGAAAATGGAACAAAATTGAAATGAGCTGCCTTCTCTCTGTTGTCACTAGTCATTGTCCTATCCATCTCAACAAAAGGTCCTATCCCTTATTTGCTCCTCCTTTTCCTCCCCAAATAACTTGGTCATCTCTGTCTTCTCTGTCCTTTCAGTACCCGGAAACATGCCTTAGTTTGAAAGCACATGATTAAGACTCATTAGGACTAGCAGTATCTAATTTTTTTTAAATCAAAATTATGATTTTATTGATTTAAGGAGGTCCTGGTGATGAACTCCCTCTACCAAAGGAGAACAGTACCTTCCCTAAAATTTAGAATCTTAGAAAGTCAATGCCTGGGGCAATTAGGAGTTAAGTTACTTGCCCACTATCATGCATCAGTATATGTCAGAGATAGCATTTAGACCCCAATCTTTCTGGCTCTGAAGCCACCTTTATTCTCTATAGAGGCTATGTTTTTTTCATTGTTTGTAGTATTAAATTTTATTTTAGATAATTGGGGGGGGGCAGAGCCAAGATGGCAGAGTGAAAGCAGTGACTTGCTTGAGCTCTCACCTAAACCCCTCCAAATATCTGTAAAAAATGGTTTTAAACAAATTCTAAAGCAGAAAAACCCACAAAAAGACAGAGTGAAACAAATTTCCAGCCTAAGACAGCCTGGATGGTTGATTGAAAAGGTATATCACGCTGGGCAAGGAGAGGAGCACAGTTCAGCGTGGGCACGCAGGCCTCAGCGAAACTGGAGCAGGCCTCAGAGGGCTGAATCATGGGCGGCTGTGGCGGTCTCCAGACTTCTCAAGCCATGGACACCAAAGACAACTTAGAAGGTCAGTGGGAAAAGTCTGTGACTGTGTTGAGAGAGAGAAGCTAGGTCTCAGCTGCAAGTCCATGGCCTGGGGCTATGGCTGCCTCCTGAGCTTCTGGCCCAAACACTGAGGGGGAATTGAGTGGCTGATAAGAGGAGGATTGCAGGGATCCCTTTGCCAGTGCTGAGGCAGGAATCTCTTGCTTTGCCCATACTTGGATCTGGGTCACAGTTCTGAGGGGTGGCCCTGGGGCTCGTAGGAGTGCTGGCACGGTGGAGCTTGTTGTGGCAGTGGAGAGGCAACACCTCGCCCCTTATCATAGCACCTTGGAAGAACTGAAAATTTACAAGTCCCTAGAAGTAGCTCTGAAAACAGCTGTACAAACCCCTGAAGCTTGGGACAGTATATTCTCCACATTGGAAGCAGACTCTTACCTTAACAAAGAGTTTAAAACTCAAGTAATTGACCGAGATCATGAGTAACCAGGGCAAAAAGAGTCAGACTATATTATCTTACTTTGGCAACAAAGAAGTTCAAAACATACAACCAGAAGAAGACAAGCCAAAGCTCCTACATCCAAAACTTCCAAGAAAAATATGAATCAGTCCCAGGCCTTGGAAGAGCTCAAAAGGGATTTTGAGAAGCAAGTAAGAGAAGTAAAGGAAAAACTGGGAAGAGAAATGAGAGCGATGCAAGAAAATCATGAAAAACAAGTCAACAGCTTACTAAAGGAGATCAAAAATAATACTAAAGAAAATAACATCTTAAAAAATAGCCTAACCCAAATGGCAAAAGAGGTCCAAAAAGCCAATGAGGAGAAGAATACCTTAAAAAGCAAAATTGGTCAAATGGAAAAGGAAGTCCAAAAGATTACTGAAGAAAATATTTCCTTAAAAATTAAAATAGAGCAATTGGAAGCTAGAGACTTTATGAGAAATCAAGACACTGTAAAACAAATCCAAAAGAATGAAAAATTAGAAAACAATGTGAAATATCTCATTGAAAAAACAAACTGACCTAGAAAATAGATGCAGGAGAGAGAATTTAAAAATTATTGGACTATCTGAAAGCCATGATCAGAAAAAAGAGCCTAGACATCATCTTTCAAGAAATGATCTAGGAAAACTTCTCTGATATTTTAGAACCAGAGGGGAAAATAGAAATTAAAAGAATCCACAAATCTCCTCCTGAAAGAGATCCCCAAAGGAAAACTCCTAGGAATATTGTAGCCAAATTCCAGAGTTCCCAGGTCAAGGAGAAAATATTACAAGCAGCCAGAAAGAAACAATTCAAGTATTGTGGAAACAAAATCAGGATAACACAAGATTTAGCAGTTTGTACATTAAGGGACCGCAGGGCATGGAATATAATATTCTGGAGGGCAAAGGAGATAGGATTACAATCAAGAATCACCTACCCAGCAAAACTGAGTATAACCTTTCAGGGGAAAAAATGGTCATTCAGTGAAATAGAGGACTTTCAAGCATTCTTGATGAAAAGACCAGAACTGAATAGAAAATTTGACTTTCAAACACAAAACTCAAGTGGAACATGAAGAGGTAAACAGGAAAGGGAAATCATAAGAGACTTATTAAGGTTGAACTGTTACATTCCTGCATGGAAAGATGGTGTTTGTAACTCATGAGACCTTTGTCAGTATTAGGGTAGTTGGAGGGACAAAATTATATGTATGTAGATAGATAGATAGAGGGCACAGGGTGAGTTGAAGATGAAGGGATCATATCTGGAGAATAAAATTAAGGGGTGAGAGAGGATTATATTAGTAGAAGGAGAAAGGGAGAGGTAGAATGGGGTAAACTATCTCACAAAAAAAAAACAGAAAAGAAAAGGCTCTTACAATGGAGGGGAAATGGGGAAGGTGAGAGGGAATGAGTGAATCTTATTCTCATAGGATTTGACTTAAGGAGGGAATAACATACACACTCAATTGGGTATGGAAATCTGTCTTACCCTACAGGAAAATGGGGTGGAGGGGACAAGAGAGTAGTGGGATGATAGAGAGGAGGGCAGATTGAAAAATGGGGTAATCAGAAGCAAATACTCAGAAGCAAAAGAAAGAATAGAATAAATGGGGGTCAGGGTAGGATTAAGGGAAATAGAGTTAGTTTTTCACAGCATGTCTACTATGGAAGTGTTTTGCATAACTGCATATGTATAACCTATATTGAGTTGCTTGACTTTTCAATCAGGGTGGGTGTGGAGGGAGGAAGAGAGAAAATTTGAAACCCAAAGTTATAAAAACACATGTTTAAAAAAATGTTTTCACATGCAACTGGGAAATAAGAAATACAGGAAATGGGGTACAAAAATCTATCCTGCCCTCCAGGAAAATTAAAGGGGAAGGGGATAAGAGAAGGGGGGGAGAGATAGAAGGGAAGGCAGACTAGGGAAAGGGGTATTCAGAATGCATGCCATCTTGGGGTGGGGGGAGGGGCAAGATGGGGTGAAAATTTGGAACTCAAAATCTTGTGGAAGTAAATGTTGAAAACTAAAAATAAATAAATTTATTAATAAAAATAATTGAGATATTTCACAGACTATTAATAAGATTTTTCCTTTATAGGTATTGATAATCTATCCAGCTAATTACATAAAAATTAAATAGAGTAGATGCCTTACTGAAAGAAATAATTACTCAAACCCAATCAATCTAATGAAAGGTGCTAATATATATTGAACAAATGAATGTTCCAAATAGGAAGAACAGACAGAATTTAGTAGTGGTGGTGGTAGTGGTAGTGGTGGTAGAAGTAGTAGAAGGAGTAGAAGGAGTAGTAGTAGTAGTACTGGTAGTAGTAGTAATAGTAGTGGTGGCAGCAGCAGTGGTAGTGGTGGTGGTGGTAGTGGTAGTTAGTAGTAGGAGAAGGAAAAGCAGAAGGAGAAGGAGAAAGAAGAGAAAGATAAGGATAAGAACTAGAAGAAAAAGTAGCAGCAACAGCAAGCTAATGTTTCTCTATGCTTATCATGTCCCAGATACTATGTTAAGCCCTTTTTACAAATATTATCTCATTTGACTCTCACAACCTGAGGAAATAGGTGTTATTATTACCCTCATTTTACAGATAAGGAAACTGAGACAAAGAGAGGAGAAGTGACTTGCAAAGTGTCACACATCTAGAAAGATTCTGAAGCTGAATTAGAATTTAGCTCTTCCTGACTCCACACCCAGACCTCTATCCACTGTGCTACCTAGCTGAAGTTCCCAGAAAAAAAAAAAGGCAGGAAGTCTATCCCAGAAAGAATGGGTGAGTCCCTCCAGGAAGGTGGAATAACAATATTTGTAAAAGACCCAAGACAAGACTTGGAGCACCCCTTAGTATGAGGACATATGGACTTGATGTCCTCTGGCCTAATACAGATGAAATCTTATAACTGAGAATGAGGTTAAGCTTACTGAACTCAATTGTGCCTGAAAGGCTATCTATAGCAGAAGAGCAGGTTAATAAGACAATGGAAACCAGATCACAATGTATCTACAGCTCTGGAGTTGAATGCATCATCTCAATAGTAACTCCACCATATTTTAATGCCAGAGAGAATCCTTTGAACAAGAATTTGGCAGTCATAGAAAGAGGCACCCAACTTCTACTTCTGGGAGCCAAAATGGTGGAGTAAGAGGTGAATCACTCTTCCCTCCCTTATTAACCTCTGAAAGCCCAGAAAATGCACCCCAGGAAAAACCCTGGAACAGCTGAACCAGAATAAAGATGGGGTGCGGCAGTCCAGTAGCCCAGGTACCTTGAGGGATTAGTAGGAAAGGTCCCTCTTACCTTGGAGGAAGGGGAGCAGTACAGAACAGGAGGAGCCCCAATAAGCTAGTGGAAAGCCCCACCTCAGCATACCAGGAGGAGATCCTGAAGCCCAGGTGGTGGAGCAGGCAAACACTAACACCTAGAACCCCAAGTGCCTCACTGAGGGTGGGGGAACCAGTGGAGACCAGTTCAGAAAACTACCAGGTGCCAGGGCATTCTACAGCAACCGGCTCTCCCAGTGCCTCAGCAAAACTAAGGTAAGCAGTGTTCCAAGGGGGCCCAGGCAAACACCCTAAACGTCTATCTGAAAGGACCTGAAAAAAGTGAAAGGAAAGGAAAAGCAGGCAACTTCCAGGGACAAGACTACCCAATCCTACCCCTAGAGTTCCAGTGTTGCTGATTCCAGCCCAATACGAGGTAAGCTGCCAGAACCCTACAGCCTCCAACTGCCAGCATTGGAGGCCCCAGCCCACAAAGCTAGCTACCAGGTCCTAGGCTCCCAACACAAGAAACTTGGTTCAGTGCCCTCTGCTCCCCAGCAAGAGAACTCAATCTCCTTAATGGCCAGGAAATAAACAATCACTGTGAGCAAAAAGAAAGGTACCATAGATTCATATTATGAGAACAGTGAAGATCAAGGCAGAAATTCTGAAGAGAACAACATTGTCAACAAACTCGCATCTGGAACCTCAAAAGGGAATGTTAACTGGTCTGAAGCCTAAAAAGTCTTCTTAGAAGAGCTCAAGAAGGATTTTAAAAGTCAAATGAGAGAGGTAGAAGAAAAAATGGGAAAAGAAATGAGAGGTATGCAAGAGCGAGTCAATAGCTTGGAAAAGGAAAGACAAAAATTAATTGTAGCAAACATGTCCTTAAAAAATACAGTTGGTCAACTGGAAAAAAAAGTACACTGAAGAAAACAAGTCCCTAAAAATACAATTGACCAAATGGGGAAGGAAGTACAAAATCTAATAGAAGAAAACAATTTGTTAAAAATTAGAATTGGGAAAATGGAAGCTAATGACTCTATGAGAGAGCAGGAATCAGTCAAACAAAAACAAAAGAATGAAAAAAATAGATGAAAATGTAAAATACCTCATTGGTAAAATAACTGACCTGGAAAACTGATCCAGGAGAGACAATTTAAAAGTTATTGGTCTACCTGAAAATCATGATAAAAAAAGAGCCTAGACAATATCTTTCAGGAAATCATAAAGGAAAACTGCCCTGAGGGCCTAGAACCAGATGGTAAAATAGCCATAGAAAGAATCCACCGATCACCTCCTGAAAGAAATCCTAAATTGAAAACACCAAGGAATATAGTAGCCAAATTCTAAAAATAACCAGGTCAAGGAGAAAATACTACAAGCAGCCAGAAAGAAACAATTCAAATGTCATGGAACCACAGTCAGGATTACACAGGACCTTGGAGCTTCTACATTAAATGACCGTAGGGTGTAGAATATGACATTCCCTAAGGCAAAGGAGCTTGGATTATAACCAAGTATCAAATATCCAGTGAAAATGAGCATGATCTTTCAGGGGAGGAGATGGATATTCAATGAAATTGGGAACTTCTATACCTTCCTGATAAAAAGACCAGAACTCAACAGAAAATCTGATCTTCAAATACAAGACTCAAGAGAGACATAAAAAAGTAAACGGGATAGAAAGAAACAACATGTTATTAGTAAGGGCAAACTGTTTACATCCCTACAAGATGACACTTGTAACTCTTGAGAACTGTATTGCTATTGCCTCATGTTAAAGGGGTATACATAAAGAGGGTGGGTATAAATTGACTTTGATGTAATGATGAAAAAAATCTAATCAAGTGGGTTAAATATATCCAAGTAAGTGGATTAATCTGATCTAAGAAAATGTAGTGAGAGAAAGGAAAGGAGGAGACAGACAAGGGTAAATTACATTACAGGAAAAGGCGCAAGAAATTATTACAGTAGAGGGAAAGAAGGGAGGGAGATGAGCATTGTTTGAACCTTACTCTCATCAAATTTGGCTGAAGAAGGGAATAACATAGTCAGTTAGGTATAGAAATCTAACTTGCCCTATAGGCAGTAGAAGGGAAAAGGGGAAAGAAAAGGGAGGGGGGATAGAAGGGAGGGAAGAAATAGTAAAGGTAAAGGGGAAGAAAAGGTAGAGGGCTAATAGAAGGGAAGTGGGACTGAGGGAGGTGGTGGTCAAAAGCAAAACATTAGGGAGGAAGGAAAAGAGAAAGAAAAGCATAAACAGGGGAGGGGGGAAAGGATGGAAGGAAAGACTCAGACAGTAATCATAACTGAATGTGATATATGAATGTGATGGAATACTATTGTGCTAATAAGAAATGATGAGCAGGCAGACTTCAGAAAAACCTGGAAAGACCTGTATGGTTTGATGCTGAGTGAAGTGAGCAGAACCAGGAGAATGTTGTACACAGTAACAGCCACATTGTGCGATGACTAATATTGATAGACTTAACCCTTCTCAGCAATACAAGGATCTAAGACATCTCCAAAGGCCTCATGATGGAAAATTCTATCCACATCCAAAGAAAGAACTATGGAGTTTGAATGCAGATCGAAGCATACTATTTGCTATTTTTTCTTTTCTGTTGTGTTTTGTTTCCTCTTTCTTGTGGTTCCTCCTATTGGTTCTAATTCTTACTCACAACATGACTAATGTGAAAATATGTTTAATAGGAACATATATGTATAGCCTATATCAGATTACACACTGTCTTGGGGAGGAAGGTGGAGAAGGAGGGAGAGAAAAATTTAAAACTCAAAATCTTATTGAAGTGATTGTTGATAAATCAAAATACATATACAGAAAAAAAAGAGGCACCAAGGGCATTACCCTAATATGCAAGTAATTTTTCTTTACCATCATCCTATCAGAGCCCAGGCATTGCAGGTGACCAAAGGCCCTGTCCTTTACCTTGGGTCTTCCTCCTTTAGTGAGTTGATCAGATTGCTTTATAATTTGATGCATCATTAGAAGAAAGAGACCAGGAAATCACCTCTTTCACATTTCCCTGAGGGCCTGAATTTGAAGTCATCGAGACTGATATTTTATTGTGTCACATGCTAGAAATACAACTAAGGTATTCCACATAGGATTTCAAATGTATGAGATAATAATTTTTATGTCTGCTTTCATTGCTTTTAGTAATGTATTCTTCTAATTATGTCAAATATTAAATTCGGTGGATTCCTTTGCCACAAGAACTAGGTACTCGAGGGCCTCCAAATTAACAAAAACGTTTTAGGATTTGTTTCATTGGTCCAAGAAAAAACATAGATGATTTTCTTTCCTGTCAATTTCTAATGATGATAGAACATGGAGAGGAAATAGACTCCAGGATTGAGGCTTGCTCAGGAGAGCAATATGGCCAGTTCTCCTGAACTAGCAAAGCCAATACTACCTCCTCAGGTTGCCTGGGACTTTTATTTTCCTTGAGACTTATTTTTATTTAAGGACATTTTCACTTTTAAGGTCCATAACACAGGTGGCTCCTTCTGACCATTTGTTTGTGTCCTGATGCTGTGAATGGAGGGATTTTGGCAGCTGGCACTGTGGCCACCTCTATTGTTTCTCATCATTTTTAAAGGCTTTTGCTTTTATAGTAGCATAAGTCAGGCCAGCTGGCAATCCATTGCAGTAGTGAGCAGTAATGTTTCTCCAGAGAGGAATGCATGACTTTAGAGGTTTTCTCCTCTTTTTCTCTCTTATTTTATTTTTTTTAATCTCATTAGCATTCATGGTTGAAAGCAGATGTATTAGACATTATTTCCATCCTGCTAGATCATTTGCTATGAGTTTAGCTTACCAATATCTTGACATATAAACCAATGAAAGGAAATTTGCCCATACTATCATTGGAGGTATGCATATTGATCTCAGAATTCAGTTGAATAATCCTAAATGTGTTTTTTTCTCTCCCTCACTGGAGTATATTTTATAAAATTATCATGCAGGGAACATAATTCCTAGCATCATTGATCTAGAGTAGAAGGAATGCCAAAGGTTGTGTAGTCCAGCCCCCTACACTTCATTTCACAAGTGAGGAAATCAAGAACCAGTGCTCTTTCCCTTGTACCATGCTATGTCTATGGGGGATGTCTCCAAGGAGAGACAGAAGAAGTTCTAGGCACTGACTTCCCAGGGCCTGCCTTTCTGGGTCTTACATGAGCAGAAATGGCCAAAGATTGCCATCCGAGAATCACAATACATGCTATTCTGAAGTGCGAGTGGGAGAAAGAAGAGCTAACCAGTATCATAATCACTTCCACTATGGCAACAATAGAAAATATTAGTTGTACCAACTATGCAGTGACCATCACACTAACCCCTGAAACGTTCTTTGTTTTCAAAAATGTTATTTGTTTTGTAAAATACTTCCAAAATGCATGCAAATTTTTTACCATTTTTTTTATTTTGAGTTCAAAATTCTCTCCTTCCTTTCTGCCCTCCCCCTCCTTGAAAAGTCATGCAACTTGATATCGATTATACATGTGAAGTCATGCTAAACATATTTCCATGTTAATATTATTACAAAAGAGAACATAGACAAAAAATATAAAACAAAAAATAGAGTTAAAATATGCTTCAATCTGCATTAAGAGTTCATCAGTTCTCTCTCTGGAGGTGGATAACATTTGTCATCATGGGTTCTTTGGAATTGTATTGGATCGTGGTCTTAATCAGAATAGCTAAGTCTTAATCAACAGTTGATTATCCTTACAATATTGTTGTGTACAATGTTCTCCTGGTTCACTTTGCATCAGTTCATGTAAGTTTTCCTGGTTTTTTTTTCTGAAACCATCCTGCTCATCATTTCTTATAGTACAATAGTACTCCATCACAATCATACACCACAACTTGTTTAGCTATTCCCAATTGGTGGGTATCATTTCAGTTTCGAATTATTTGCCACCACACAAAAAATTACATACACATATATGTATGTATGTGTATACACACACACACACACATATATATATTTGTACAAATAGGTTCTCTTCAGTTTTCTTTGGTATTGCTGGGTCAAAGGGCATGCATGGTTTTATAACTCTATGGGTATTGTTCTCCAGAATGATTGGACTACTTCACAACTCTACCAACAGAGCATTATCCTATTTTTACACATCCACTCCATCACTTGTCGTTTTCCTTTTCTGTCATCTTACCCAATCCAATAGATGTGAGGTAGTATCTCTGAAAATGCATTTCTCTAATCAGCAGTGATTTAGAGCATTTTTTTCATGTAACTATTGATAGCTTTGATTTCTTCTGAAAATTGCCTGTTTATATGCTTGACCATTTATCAACTGGGGAATGGCTCAATTTTGCAAATTCATTTCACTTCCCTATATATTTGAGAAATAAGGATTTTATAAGAGAAACACTGTAAAATCTCTCAGTTTCTTGGTTTCCTTCTAATTTTGGCTGCATTAGTTTTGTTTGTGCCAATAGCTTTTTAATTTCATGTAATCAAAATATTCTATTTTACTTCCTATGATCCTCTCCATCTCTTGTTTGGTCATAAACTCTCCCCAGAATGGAGCTTTTAATCAATGTGGTGCACTGAAGGGGGCATAGATTTGAAGTCCAAGAAGAATTTGAAGGGGGCTTGCTAGAATGGATATATCTGGCCTTTAAGTACCTAATGAGAGGAGGCATATTCCTACCTCCTCCTTCTTCTCCTCACATTCCTCGCCCGCCCATCAACCCTCCACCATTATTGCATTGATTGGCTCTAAGGATAGTGATGCAATCATAGCACCATACAGTCCTATTCCTAAACAATGAGATGGCCCATTTGTCTATTTATACTCTCATGACTTCTTGCATTTATCCCATCTAGTCTCTTGGATAACTGCTGCTGCCTTGAGAACAGAACTGCATCCTCTTGGCTATCAAGGTCTGTACTACTTTCTATTGATAGCCTGTATAGTGAAGAGGAGTGGATGTAGTACTCCCTAGAGGACCATAAGTTCATGTACATGTAGTGTTTGAAGGAGCCCCAAAGGCTTTCTAGTCTAACCTTTTCTTTTTTTAAGGAAATGAAGCTGAGGGAAGGATTATAATGCCTAAGGTCAGACAGAGAGAGGGGGTGGAGGGAGTAACCTGGGATTTGAATCTAGGCCTTGAGCAAAAGTTGCTGGCATTGATTGGCCAGGACATGCCTTTCTGTATCTTACATGAGCAGAAGTAATTTTTGGGGGGAGCTGTCTTGGGGCAAAGAAAACCATATTGTGGCTGGCCAGAACCCCAATGCAGCCTAATAATGTTTTGGTCAAGCACATGGCCCAGTTTTTGTCTCTAATTTTAGGGTCATGATTTTTTCCCCATTATTTCTAACTTTTGCAGAATAACAAATGTGACTTCAATAAGCTTTTCTCCTACTAGGACTTTTGAAATATTTAGGTGATTCACATTTAAATATGAGAAAAAAATTCAGAAGTGTTTCTTGGGACCTATTTCAGACATTCCCCTATCCTTTTATCATTTCTGACTCTAAGTACCATGTACAAACATATGACAAAGTCATATAGACTCTGTCAACAGAGCCACACCCATTTGCTGTTTTTCTTTTGAGGAAATAAAATTAGACTAGAAACAGAAGCAGTAGATTACTTGAGTGTCCTTGGGCAAGTCATTTAAGGCATCTGGGCCTCAGTTTTCTGTAAAATGGGAAAGTTGAAATAACAGTCCCTTCCAGACCCAGTCCTCTTACTAGAAACAAAGAGATCAGTGCTCTACCCCCAGATTTGACACTAACTGGCTGTGAAACCTTGGGCCAATGACTTCGCCTCTCTGCATGTCAGTTTCCTCACCCATAAAATCAGCGGTGTTGGATTGGATAACCCACACAGTCTCTTTCTGACCAGACCTTAAGTGATTCCATTATTCTGCATGAGAAGACAGTAAGAAGGGCTCAAGTAATGGAGACATAAAGAATCAACCATCCCTAAAATTGTTTTGTGCAGTGGAGAAACCTACTGTTGTGAAGTTCCTAGAATTATCGATCAATAGGTAGAAAGGACTTCAGAGGATTTCTAGTCCCTGACTCCCCTTCATTTTGCAGATGAGGATAACGAGGCTGAGAGCAGGTAAGTGAAGACTTCGAGGCCATCTAGGGAGAAAGGAACAGAGGTGAGCTCCAAATTAAGATCCTTTGCATCCAAACCCAGGGCTCTTCTTTGGAATTGTTGAGAGGAAAATACTATGTAAGTCTTAAAATTAGGTATAATATCACTATTAATATTCATATAATTATTAACAATTAGAAAATTAATGAAATTATTGCTTACAGAAGGAATTATGAGAAGTAGTGTGATATTATGGATGGAAACCTGGCCTCAGAGCTGGGAATGCTTGGGGGAAAGTCCCACATGTGACACAAGCTCATTATGTGACCTCAGACAAGTTAACTCCCATGGTACCATGGCAGGAATATCAAACATGGTGCCAGCAGGCCCATCCAAGTGTGACTGAAACCAGATGAAAATGTAACTGGGAAATATTTAAGAAAAGAAATAAAAATGAAATAGAACATAGATAATGTTGACATGACTTTCTAGGTCAATATCCAGCTACATACGATTTAGTGGGTCACGTCTCTTTTTGAGTTTGGCACTGCTGCTAGGCAACTAACTTGCTAAGACTGCAAAGTTACAGAGAAGTTTCCTGTCTGATTACATTGGCAGAAGGAATTTTATCAGCTGGTAGCTCACAATATCTCTTATGATTCAGTCATGTCTGACTCTCCCTGACCCCATTTGGGGTTTTCTTGGCAAAAATGCTTTAGTGGTTTGCCATTTATTTTCCCAGCTCATTTTATAGATGAGGAAACAGAGTTAAGTGACTTGCCCAGGGTCACAAAGCTAGCAAGTGTGTCCGATGCCAGATTTGAACTCAAGAAGATGAGTCTTCCTGACTCTAGATCCAGCACTCTATTCATTGTACCACCTACCAGCCCTGTTCCCAACATGTAACTTCAGTCTAATCCCAACCTGAGGACAAAACTCTACTCTGGCAGAACAGAATGAATGGTAATGATGGTGATAATTTTCCCTATCCTTTGAGGCCTCAGCTATCAGTCTCTAAAGACCATTTCTGTATAGCTTTCCCTGATTCACCCTCTCCCTAACCCCCAGGAAATGTTTTCTCCTTCAAAATTCCCTAGACCATTTTGTCCAGATCTCTTCTTTGCTCCCATCATTCCACGCTTTATGGTACACTTTCTAGGGCACATCTTGATTGCCTCCCTCATCTCCTCCCAATAGAATGAAAGTCCATGTGGGCAGAGACAATTTTATATTTGTTTGTATCTCAAATATCCTGCACATAGTAGGTAAGCACTTACTATTTGTTGAATTTAATTGAATTGTCACTTACCATTAATTAAATATTGAATTTAGTTTCTTCTTGACACTGAAAGTGATAAGTGAATAAGCAAAGCAAACCAATAAAACCTTTACCTTTCCTAATACATTCTGAGCAAATAGAAATGATAGAAAGTCCCTGTAAAGCATTGTTTTCATTTGCCGTGTCTTTGTTTCTGCTCCCATCTCTCCACTTCTCATCCTTTGCTTCTTCAGCCCTTAACTGTGTGGGAGCTTTTCATTTCATACATCATTTACAACTTGCTGCAATGATTCCACAAAAGTTGGTAGGCTTTGAAAAGTTAATGAGAAAGTCCTAGGCTATGTACATTTGGGAATTGGGCACATGGAGGACTGTCACTAATTTCATTTTCATCACCCTATTCTGTCAGACAGGTCCTATAACTTTAAGTCAGTAAATACCAATGAAAAGAGAAAACAAAACTCAAGAAAAATTGTTCTATTTAGGGTTTTCAGTAGCAATCAAGGGCATTTGAATGCTGATAGAATTTCACCTTCACAAGCAGCCTCATTGAACCTAGCCAATCCATAAGAGAGCATATTGCGCACACTCTGCTCCTGCTAAGACTAATATTTCTCAATCCACAGCGTTTTATGTCACCCATTCTCTTCCATAACCTATTAATATTTGTCCAGGTTAAATATTAAATTTAGATAACATATGAAATGGATAGCATGTAATTTGATAAAGCAAAATGCTGCCTTAAATACTCTCTGCCAACAAGATATCTCCCATGTATAATCTAAATTATGCAAGATTATTTGAAAAATCTAATCATAGAAATGACTGTACATTGTTTCTCTAATTGTGTCTTTGTTTTGTTTTGTTTTTTTCCTGAGGTAATGGGGCTAAGTGACTTGCCCAGGGTCATACAGTTCTCTAATTGTTAATATCAGATCTGTGATCTTTTTCAGTCCTCCTCCTCACCTGAATACTCTTTCCCCTTTGGGCTTTTGTGAATACTCTCTCCTGATTCTCTTCTTACATACCTTACATACTCATTCTCAAGTTTCTTTGCTGATTCATCCTGCTAATCATACTCCCTAGTCTTTCCTAAGGTTCTGTCTTAAGTCCCTCATTCCTCTCTCTATACCTTCTTCCCATATCAATTCCCATGGGTTTACTATCTGTCTGTCTACCTACCTATCTATCTATCTGTCTATCTATATGTTGTTGTTGAGTTGCTTTAGTCATATCCAACTCTTTATGACCCTATTTAAGATTTTCTTGGCAAACATACTGGAGTGGTTTGCCATTTCCTTCTCCAGCTCATTTTACAGATGAGGAAACAGGCAAATAGGGTTCAGTTTCTTGCCTATGATCACACAGCTATTAAGCATCTGAGGGCAGATTTGAACTCGGCTCTATTCACTGCATCAACAGCTGCCTCATATTAAAGATGATGATAATGGTAAAATAACATATTGAGATGCAGCAAAAGCCATCCTTGGAAGAACATTTATAGCACGGAAAATCTACATTAGCAAAATAATAAAGAGGAGTATCAGTGAGCTGATCACACATTTTGGAGAATAATGCTAAAACAAGTGCAAAAGAAGAAACTTCGAACATTAGTTTAGATAAGATATTATAAGAAAAGAAATAAAGAAATGTAGACTATAGAATTTGTTTAAAAAATTAGAAGTGTATAAAAATACCAACAAAATTGTAAATAATTGGCTAGCACAATTAGACACAAAAGAGAGAATATCAAATTATCAAAATAAAAAAATGAACTATATGAATTCACAACAAGGGAAATAAAAATAATTATCAGAAATGACTATACATAGTTACTTTCCAACAACTCTGAGAATTCAAAGGAAGGGGATGAGTACCTAAAAAATCCCAAATTGACAAATCAACAAAACAAGAAATATAATGAATAAATGAATGAAAAGAATATCTACTGATTATGTGACAACATCATGCAAGGCAGGATCTCAAACAACAGAATATCAGACAAAGACATTGAGGAGGCCATAAATAAACTGCCAAAGAGGTGGAAACCCTCTAGGACATACGGATGGACAAATGAATTCTATCAAATATTTAAAGTACAATTAAAAACCACGTTATGAAAATTATTCACAAAAATAGAAGGCACTCAGTCTAATTCTTTTCTCATGACAAGTACATTTCTGATTCCTAGACTATGGAGAGACCAAGAACAGAATGAAAACCATAGACCTATTTTACTAATTGATGGAAATATTTTAAATAGATTTTTTTTCAAAGACTAGAAATATATCCAGAAAACAATTCACTACAGTAGGTAGTTCAACATTAGAGAAACAAAAAGCGTAGCTAATTAATAAGAAAAATGAGAGATGGCCTTGTATAAGGAGAGAATTGGCCTTGGAGCTGGAAAGATCTAATTTCCAAACTTTCCCTTGAGGTGTACATACTAACTATGTGATCCTGGTCAAATCACTTAACCTCTTAGGTCTCTAGGCAACTAAGAGTATAAAAGTTATGGAGAGTGTGCTAACCAAATGGGTAGGAGGAGTTTACTCATCCAGGACTTCCCTTTACCAATGAAATCCCAAGTCCCTATCTTCATGCCTAAAAAAGAAATGAAAACTAGTATCTACATGTTCTTTTAAGGTATGAAAAGTACTTGACATAAATCATCTTATTTGGTCATCACAGCAATCCTGTAAGGTATGATAATGTGACAAGCTATTCATATAGTATTATGCTAATCAATATCTATTTATGACAGGATATCTATTAGGATATCCCATTCCTACCCCCATTTCACAGATGAGGAAACAGGTTTAGATTAAAATGACTTGCCCAGAACAACATAAGTGGTCTCAGGCAAGATTGAAAGTCAGGTCTTCTTGACTCCAAGTAAAGGCATACTTTGTTTTATTGCACTTTGCTTTATTGTGCTTCACATATATAGCCTTTTTTTGTTTGGTTGAGTTTTTGTTTGTTTTTCACAAATTGAAGGTCTGTGGCAACCCTATATCAAGCAAGTCTATTGGTGTCTTTTTGCTAATAGTACATCCTCACATCATGTCTCTGTGTCACCTTTTGGTAATTCTCATAATATTTCAAACTTTTTCCTTAGTCTTATATCTGTTATTGTGATCTGTGATCAGTGATCTTTGATGTTACTATTGTAATTAGGGAGCCATGGACCCCACCCATATAACAGGCCAGCAAACTTAATTGATAAATGCTGTGAGAATTCTGACTACTCCACAAACCAGCTGTTCCCTGTCTCTCTCCCTCTCCTCTGACCTCCCTGTTCCCTGAGACATAACATTGAAACTAGGTCAATTGATAAGCCTACAATGGTCTCTAGAATTCAAGTGAAAGGAAGTCAATTGATGTGGCAAACTTCATTGTTGTCTCATTTAAAAAAATCGCCACCACCACTCCAAACTTTAGTAACCATCACCCTGATCAGCAGCTATCAACAAGGCAAGATCTTCCACCAGCAAGAAGATTACTACTCACTGAAGGCTCAGCACACTTACTAGTCACTTACTATCACTTACTAGGATAGTGTAAACATAACTTTTATATGCACTGAGAAATGAAAAAAAAATTGTGTGAGCTACTTCATTGCAATAATTGCTTATTTCAGTGGTCTGGAACCAAACCTACAATATCTCCAAGGTATATCTGTGCAACATTTGGATCCAACAAAAATAACAACAGCAATAAGAAAAATCCCAGTGGTTATTTCAAATGATACAGAAAAAGTCTTTGACAAAATACAGCATTTATTCATTCAGAAGAAAAACCTTAAAAAATCCAAATATCCAAGGGCCCTGCTTTAATATAATCAAAATCGTCCAAAGCCAAGAACGAGAATTGTTTATTAAGGGGAAAAAAATTACATGAGGAGAAATACCAGGAGCTATCCCAGGACAAATAAGGACAAAGAAAAGATGGTTCTGCTCCCCAATATCGTTCATCATAGCTTAGAAATGCTATATAACAATAAGAGAACCAAATGAGAAATATTTGCAAGAAGATTACAAAACTATCTTTTTTTTGCAGATGATGTGGTTTTGTATTTAGAAAATTCCAGAAAAGCCTCCAAGAAATGGAGATGATTAAAAGCTTTAGTAAAGCAGCAAGATACAAAATAAATCCCCCAAAATCATTGGCATGATATTAACCATAAAAAATGGCAGTGTGGCTTAGGAGTCAGAGTTGGCTTTGAAGCCACCTCTGTTCAAGACCTGTGTTTAGGTTCCTTGGGACGTTGGGCAGGACTCAACCTCTCAGTATTCCAAGCAACTCTCTAAGACTTAGTTACAGAAAAGGTGCCAACCTGAATGAAGAGGCAGGGTACTCACCTGGCAGTTCTCTATGCCAATGAAATCAAAGGTCTGTTCTCTACCTTAATTTAATAAAAAAAAAAGAAAGGAGAAAGTCCATTTGAAATTTCTAAAAATGCATAAATAGGAGATACAGAGAAATGCTATCATTTTTACCGGCATATGGAATTCCCTGGTGAGAAAAGTCCCCAGACCAGGGGTGGGGAACCTGCAACCTTGAGGCCCTTAAGGGCCATACCTGAGGACCTAGAGAACCTTGGAGAGTTTTCTAAAACACTAAAAGGTTAGGTGACTTGCCAGAATCACACAACCAGTGGAGGGACTTGTAAGTCAGGTCTTACTAGCTCAAAGACCCTCCCCCCCCCCCCCCCCGCAACTATTCCATACTGCTTCAGATTATAAGATAATCCTTCCCTGAAATAAATGACTAAAGCCATTGGAAGGATACCTGGTACTCATGATTGGACCATTCCACTACAACAAAAAGGATTTTGCTATATACATTTATAGATTTAGTATTATGCCAATCAAATTGCCAGCAGCATATTTTATAGAACTACATAAAACAATATGAAAATTAATTTGGAAGAACAAAGAGCTCTATTTAGAGGTATGGAGAGATGGATATTTCCAGAAATGACTAATATATAAAAAGAAAAGCCATCAATAAAACTTTTAAAGAAGAAAACCACCAATACAGTTTACCAACTCAGATGCCATAGGACATAAGGACTCCAATACAGAAATAATATGATTAGAAAATTCCAGTAATTCATGAGAGACAAAAATCCAAGTAAAGAGTCAGCAATAAATTCCATGACCTTGGTGGCCATACAAAATTGAACAAAGTATGGATAATGATAAGAGGGACTTTAAAATGCTAATACAAAGAGGCAAATTCAGCCCTGGTAAGCACCGAGACTTGGTAGAATGGGATAGATAACTAGAATAATGAATAGTATGCCTTCAACAAAGCCAACAGAATAAATAAAGAGGTAAAGTATTGTTGTATATCAAGAAGATCTATTCATGCGTGGAAAACTTGTGATCAGAGGAAAGAAGCATGGTAGAGACCATTTGGGTGAAGATCAGCAAAGAAAAAACCAAAGTGACACTTTCATTTGAACATATTATAGACACCTTGTCGGATTTAATGGTATGATATAGTACTGATGGGGCACTTCAATTATCAAGAAATCTGCCAGAGTGTCTTCTTTGATTTTTTTTAAATACTAGATAATCCAAAATCAGAAACAATTGAGCCCGATAACTCAGCATCCAATAAACTCAAGAACATAAATTATAAATTACTACTAATAAGAAAAATGTGAATTAAAGCAACCCTGAGGTTTTACCTTGTGTCAAGCAAATTGGCAAAATTGAGAAAAGCTGAGAGCATTGTCAATGTTGGAGGAGTTGCAGGGACATAAATACACTGTTGATAGGTTGAGGAATTACTTTCTGTAAAACAATTTGGAATAAAAAAAAAAAGAATAAACTCATCATACCCTTTGCCCCAGAAAGCCCACTATTGGGAATATATATGAAGAGAGATCAAAGACAGACAACAAAAGTCCCTCATATACCAAAATATTTGTTTATGGTAGCAAATAACTGGAAACAAAACAGGTGCCCCCAATCATGGAGTACATCAAGGACCTCATGTCTCCCACTGATGCCACCAGATATACAAGAGAGTTCCCTTCTCTTAATCACAGAACTCTTTCTCTCTGTCCCCATTCTCCTATCCCTGCTCTTTTCTCTGACAAAGGGTGAAAACTCCTGCCTACACTGCTGACCGTTGGCTTAACCAAGACACCATGAGCTGGAGTTGAGATATCTGCCATATCACCGCTTCCCAAGACCACCAAGCAGGAGGAAGGACCTTAACCACTGATCCAACCTCTTTCCCTCCCAATCCTTGTTATTTATACTGAATCATGGCTCCCAATGAGTAAGGCATCCTCTCTTCGCCAATCACCTTCATTTTACAACATAGCACAACTTATGAGGGAATCAGAGTAGTTGAATTGGAAATTCAGGACTGAACCAAGCTGATGGAGCCATCAATCCCCTGTCCCTTCCACCATTCTCATTATGGAGAGCACTTTTTTCTGCAACAGGAAGGAACCTGACAGGAATAGAAACTGGTAATTAATAAAGTAAATCTTGGAACCCTCAAAGAAACCCAAGTGTTTCATTTACTTTCCTCAACTGTGAATTGTACCCTAATTAAGACAAACAACAAGGCATTCAGGCAGTAATCCAGCACTAGATGAAATTAAACCTTCTTATTTTCTTAACTGAGGTGGAACGTGGTAGGGACTAGGTCTAGAATCAGGACTGGGTTCTAGTCAAACCTTGGGCTGACTAGACATATTGCCTGTGTGACCCTGCCTGTGTAGCATTTAACCACTAAGTGCCCTGGGAAATTCTCTACAGCAGAGGTGTCTTAGCCCTCTGCAACACTTCCAAATGCAGGTGAACCAGATTAAAATGTAATTGGAAATATTTAATGAATTAATTTAACAAATAAATATTTAACAAAATAAACAATAGAACATAGATAATATTACATTTTAAAACTAAGTCAATGTGCAGCCCAAAGGGGTCCTTATGTATGGATTAATGGCCCCTGTTTCCATTTGATTTTAACCTACTGGTCTAAGCCTATGGTTTGCAGAACAGTAGACAGTCTATAGAGGAAGTTTCCTCACCCAGATACTCCCTACTCCAAAGAAATCACAAGTCTGGGTGAAAAAAATTCTTCTTAAACTGTATGCTAAACTGAAACAAAACTAGAAAATCAAAATGTTTTCAGATTCTTGTTAAGTTGGAGTTCTTAGTAAAAGTCTTTCTCCTTTTGGACCTCTCCTTTCCTTCTATCTCTATTCCTAGATTTTAAAAATGGGTTTCTCTTGTAAAGAAAATAGAAACTCTCCAATCTATCTACATGAATCATAAAGAAGATAACATTTTGAAGTCAGACAGCAAGACAAACACAAGAAGAATGGGAGAAATCATTTTGACACTAGCCCAGGAAGGGCTGTGATGCCATGAAACTTAAATGGGAAATGCTCCGTGTGTGAATGACTGGAATAAATGTTTGAGGCATCAAGTTCCCACCATCTGCTTTTTTTCTCTCTCCTTGTTTTGTTCTTGTGCCTGTCTTCTAAGTGAATCCCTGGGACTGTTTAAAGCTGGTTCTGGCAAGATCATGGAAATGCCTAAACTTCCCATATAAGAAAAATTAAATACATCATCGCAGTCACAGATTGTTACAGTTAGCAGAGACCTTAGAGACCTCCTCCAACCCCCTCATTTTATAGAGGGAAACTGAGTCCGAGGGAGTTTATTAGTATGCTTGAGCTCTTCCAGAGTGGGCTATGTTCTCTCTTTCAGGAATACAAGAGGCCTGTAGTTTCTTTGCAGTAGACGAAGCTCTGGGCTTGGAGTCAGGAAGATCTCAGACAACCTCAGACACTTACTAGATCTTAGGCAAGTCACTTAAACTCAATTTGCCTCAGTTTCCTCAGCTATTAAATGGGGATAATAATTACACCCACCTCCCATGGTTGTTGTGAGGACCAAATGAGATATTTGTAAAGCACTTAGCACAGTGCCTGGCACAGAGTAAAAAGTATTTAAATTAGCCATTATTATTAGCTAGTATTATGATCACTAGCTGTATGATCCTGGGCAAGTCATTTGACCCTGTTCACCTCAGTTTCCTCAAGAGTAAAACATTAAGGAGTTTTGAAACATTTCCTTACAACCCTGGTCACTCCCTTTCCCCACTCCCTTCCCTTGAATCAAGAGGGTATCTGTTAATCGCTCATAGAAGAGAGTTTCACCTTTTCCCCTCACCTTTGAATTCTCCCTCCCCGACCTGGGGAAAGGAGGGTGATGGGGCAGCAGCTACAAGGTGGGCCCCACTAGCAATGGCCTTGGGCCCTGGGGCAACCTTTGCCTGGAAGCATCACCCAGGTTCAGCACATCCTGCTCAAGGTAAAGAAGGTAGCCTCTGAACTTGGACTACAGGCCATTCACCTACAATTGGTAGCAAACAGCAGGTACCAGCTAATGTCCCCCCCACCATTGTTCCCTGGATGCAGCCTGTGCTCAGTTCCAGTTAATCTCCTCTTTGGGACCATCCTCAAGGTAGTGACAGCTCTATGCCCTTGCCAGCAGGAAGCAGTTTCAGAAGCCAAGACCTTCGCCCCTTACCCCAAAAGAATTTGAGTCCCATTTGTTTGAGGGGGGGGGAATGATAAGGATGGGATCTGGACCCCAAAAAGGAAAAATCCTGGACTTTCCCACATCCACATGATCAAATCTCTGGAGTTCACCTGAGGCTATAATCCTATCAACTGGCCTTTCATTATTACCTATGCTCAATCTACCTCCAGATGCCCCCCCCCAGCCATTTCCCACCCTTACTCCTATCTAGACTCCATTCTCCCTAGGCCATGTGGTCCAGGTCCCAAGCTTTCTGTTCCAGTTTACTGGCCACTCCCATCCAGAGCTTGCTTAGACCCCTCCTCCAGTTACCTCAAACTATTTGGCCACTCCTAGATCCTTCCCACAGTCTTTCTGTATATAAGGTCCATTTTGTCTCCATTAAGGTGCTCAGATTCTTAAAATTTAGCCAATAGCTCACTAAAGTTCAGATGCCTTAAGAGTCTGGCCAATATGGCAGATGTTCTAATAAACCTTGTCTTTGGCTGAAAAAAAAAAAAAGAGTAAAACAGGAATAATAATAGCACTTACCTCACAGGGTTGTTGTGAGGATCAAATGTGAAAATATTTGTATGGCACTTAGCACCTGACATACAGTAGGCACTATTTAAATACTTATTGCCTTCCACCTTCTTCCCTTCTCTTCCTTTAACCCTTTTTTGCTTCTTCTGCAACTAGTTACAACTCTGAAATAATAGTTTCTCCTAGACAAGGTTTCCTGCCCACCTTCAGCTACAGTAAAGCCCTGATCAACTCACAATTAGACTTCTAAACTTCTAACCTACTTGGAAAACAACATACTGAACTTCCATTCTGATACTGCCATGGCTCTCCCCAAATTCTGATCATCATTCTAGGTGTTTTTCAAAGCTATAACATGAAAGTTCTGCAGAAACTGGAATCCATAGACTAAAAAAAGGCCCTGTCTAATTGGAAATGAGACCTGTGATTTCAGTGCTTGAGGGAAATTCCAGGTATGGGACCTCCTTCTATACTTGCTGGTTGGTAGCTTCTCTGCAGCTTCTAGTTCTAGAGAGTAGCCTAGAACACTGAGAATGATCACTTGCCCAGGGTGACATGGCCAGTATGTATCAGAGCCAAGACTTGAACACAGGTGTTCTGGGCTTTGAGAGTGGCTCTCTATTCACCAGGCCACCAGTTGCTTTCTATTGTTAAATATCATGTGTATGTACATATGCAAATTATAGATGACTCTTAGATTACCTGGACTTTAGCACTGGGATCCTGAAGGAACTTTAGGAACCCAAACTATTGTTAGACTTTTTACATATTTACTCAAGTTAAGGAATTATGATATCTATCTTTCTATGAACTCTGGGATAAATAGCCAATGAAATCCATCCTTGAGGAGATGTGTTCCCCAATCTTGCCACTTTATGTGTTCTTTTTTTTTTTTTGGATGTGATCTGAATTTGTTTTTTTAATTTGTTTATTTCTAGTTTTCAAGATTTACTTACACAGGATTTTGAGTTCCCAATTTTCACCCCATCTTGCCCCTCCCCCCACCCCAAGATGGCATGAATTCTGAATACCCCTTCCCCTAGTCTGCCTTTCCTTCTATCTCTCTCCCCCTTCTCTTACCCCCTTCCCCTTCTATTTTCCTGTAGGGCAGGATAGATTTCTGTACCCCATTTCCTGTATTTCTTATTTCCCAGTTGCATGTGAAAACATTTTTTTTAAACATGCATTTTTAAAACTTTGGGTTCCAAATTTTCTCCCTTCCTCCCTCCCCTCCCACCCTCATTGAAAAGGCAAGCAACTCAATATAGGTTATACATGTGCAGTTATGCAAAACACTCCCATAGTAGACATGCTGTGAAAAACTAACTCTATTTCCCTTAATCCTATCCTGCCCCCCTATTTATTCTATTCTTTCTTTTGACCCTGTCCCTCCTCAGAAGTATTTGCTTCTGATTACCCCCTTTTTCAATCTGCCCTCCTCTCTATCATACTCCTAGTCTCTTGTCCCCTTTTCCCCCTATTTTCCTATAGGGAAAGACAGATTTCCATACCCAATTGAGTGTGTATGTTATTCCCTCCTTAAGTCAAATCCTATGAGAATAAGATTCACTCATTCCCTCTCACCTTCCCCATTTCTCCTCCATTGTAAAAGCCTTTTCTTTTCTGTTTTTTTTGTGAGATAGTTTACCCTGTTTTACCTCTTCCTTTCTCTTTCTCCTAGTATAATCCTATCTCACCCTTTAATTTTATTCTCCATATATGACCCCTTCATCTTCAACTCACCCTGTGCCCTCTATCTATCTATCTATCTATCTATCTATCTACATAGATACATACATATAATTTTTTCCCTCCAACTACCCTAATACTGACAAAGGTCTCATGAGTTACAAACATCATCTTCCATGCAGGAATGTAAACAGTTCAACCTTAATAAGTCTCTTGTGATTTCTCTTTCCTGTTTACCTCTTCATGTTCCACTTGAGTTTTGTATTTGAAAGTCAAATTTTCTATTCAGTTCTGATCTTTTCATCAAGAATGCTTGAAAGTCCTCTATTTCACTGAATGACCATTTTTTCCCCTGAAAGGTTATACTCAGTTTTGCTGGTTAGGTGATTCTTGATTGTAATCCTATCTCCTTTGCCCTCCAGAATATTATATTCCATGCCCTGTAGTCCCTTAATGTACAAACTGCTAAATCTTGTGTTATCCTGATTTTGTTTCCACAATACTTGAATTGTTTCTTTCTGGCTGCTTGTAATATTTTCTCCTTGACCTGGGAACTCTGGAATTTGGCTACAATATTCCTAGGAGTTTTCCTTTGGGGATCTCTTTCAGGAGGAGATTTGTGGATTCTTTTAATTTCTATTTTCCCCTCTGGTTCTAAAATATCAGGGAAGTTTTCCTAGATCATTTCTTGAAAGATGATGTCTAGGCTCTTTTTTCTGATCATGGCTTTCAGATAGTCCAATAATTTTTAAATTCTCTCTCCTGCATCTATTTTCCAGGTCAGTTTGTTTTTTCAATGAGATATTTCACATTGTTTTCTAATTTTTCATTCTTTTGGATTTGTTTTACAGTGTCTTGATTTCTCATAAAGTCACTAGCTTCCAATTGCTCTATTTTAATTTTTAAGAAAATATTTTCTTCAGTAATCTTTTGGACTTCCTTTTCCATTTGACCAATTTTGCTTTTTAAGGTATTCTTCTCCTCATTGGCTTTTTGGACCTCTTTTGCCATTTGGGTTAGGCTATTTTTTAAGATGTTATTTTCTTCAGTATTATTTTTGGTCTCCTTTAGTAAGCTGTTGACTTGTTTTTCATGATTTTCTTGCATCACTCTCATTTCTCTTCCCAGTTTTTCCTCTACTTGTCTTACTTGTTTCTCAAAATCCCTTTTGAGCTCTTCCAAGGCCTGGGACTGATTCATATTTTTCTTGGAAGTTTTGGCTGTAGGAGCTTTGGCTTGTCTTCTTCTGGCTGTATGTTTTGAACTTCTTTGTTGCCAAAGTAAGATAATATAGTCTGACTCTTTTTGCCCTGCTTACTCATGATCTCGGTCAATTACTTGAGTTTTAAACTCTTTGTTAAGGTAAGAGTCTGCTTCCAATGTGGAGAATGTACTGTCCCAAGCTTTGGGGGTTTGTACAGCTGTTTTCAGAGCTACTTCTAGGGACCTGTAAATTTTCTGTTCCTCCAAGGTGGTATGATAAGGGATGAGGTGTTTCCTCTCCACCACCACAATAAGCTCCACCACGCCAGCACTCCTCCTCATCCCAGGACCACCTCTCAGAACTGTGACCCAGATCCAAGCACCGGTAAAGCAAGAGATTCCTGCCTCAGCACTGGCAAAGGGATCCCTGCAATCCGCCTCTGATCAGCCACTCAATTCCCCCTCAGTCTGTGGGCTGGTAGCTCAGGAGCCAGCCGCTGCCCTGGCCATGCTCGGGACTTGCGGCTGAGACCTAGCTCCTTCTCTCACTGCAGTCACAGACTTTTCCCACTGGCCTTCTAAGTTGTCTTTGGTGTTCGTGAGTTGAGAAGTCTGGAAACTGCCACAGCTGCCCACCCACTATTCAGTCCTCTGAGGCCTGCTCCAGGGTTTCTGTGGCCTGCGCAATATACCTTTCCAATCAACCATCCAGGTTGTCTTGGGCTGGAAATTTGTTTCATTCTGTCTTTTTGTGGGTTCTGCTGCTTTAGAATTTGTTTAAAGCCATTTTTACAGGTATTTGGAGGGGTTTGGGGGAGAGCTCAAGCAAGTCAATGCTTTCACTCCACCATCTTGGCTCCACTCCTGATCATGCTTATTTTCATTGGGTATTTTTGTGAGATAATTTACCCCATTCTACCTCTCCCTTTCTCCTTCTCCTGGTATAATCCTCTCTCACCCCTTAATTTTATTTTCCAGATATGACCCCTTCATTTCCAACTCACCCTATGCCCTCTATCTATCTATCTATCTATCTATCTATCTATCTATCTATACATACATATATCTATCTATCTATCTATACATACATACATACATATAATTTTTTTCCCTCCAACTACTCTAATACTGACAAACGTCTCCTGAGTTACACATATCATCTTTCCATGCAGGAATGCAAACAGTTCAAACTTAATAAGTCTCTTATGATTTTCTCTTTCCTGTTTACCTCTTCATGTTCCATTTAAGTCTTGTATTTGAAAGTCAAATTTTCTATTCAGCTCTGGTCTTTCCATCAAGAATGCTTGAAAGTCCTCTATTTCACTGAATGACCATTTTTTTCCCCTGAAGGATTATGCTCAGTTTTTCTGGGTAGGTGATTCTTGGTTGTAATCCTATCTCCTTTGCCCTCTGGAATATTACATTCCATGCCTTGCAGTCCCTTAATGTAGAAGCTCACTTTCTGTGTTCTTAATGCCCTCTACTCTAAAGTAGGTACAAGACATAGTAGAAGTTATAAGGAATTTTGTTAGGTTCCTGAAAAGTGACAAATAAAATCCTTCCCTTGCAGAAGGTAGAAAACTGGACCAGATGACCTCTCAAATTTCCTTCCAGTTGTAAGAGGTATCAGTATACTTCTATGACAAAGCACCCTTATCTCTAAGCTTGAGCATCTTTTCCACATCCTTAGGCCTTGAATCTGTGAGAGAAAGAAAAGAGAGAGGGGAGGATACAGGCCAGTAAAAGAGAAAGAGAGAAGAAGAGGACAGGCAAGGAGAAAATCATGTAAGAGGGAGAAGTTGGAGGAGATTCTAGGAAAATTCTCCATTGTGGTCAGGGAAAGGAATTAAAGGAAGAGCAAGTACCATAGACTCAAAACTAGAAGAAACATTCGAGGTTATATAGTTCAATATGTTTATTTGTCACTTTCTCCAACGTCATGCAGTAAGTAGGAGTGCTGGAATTTGAACCTACATCATAGGATCACAGATATAGAACTGAAAGAGACCTCTGAGATTATTTAGTCCAATGTCCTTATTTTTACAAGTGAGGAAACTGAGGGTCAAACAGGTGAAGTGACTTGCCCAGGGTCACACAGAGAAGATGCAAACCTGGGTCTCCCTGATTACAAGTCCAGTGCTCTAGCCATACTGCCTCTTTCTAACTCTGCGTCCAGCTTTCAGTCCACTCTATCACATTACCTCCCCATGTATAATTCTGGGTCATATTGTCTCAAAGCAATCAGAGTCAATCCTACACAAAACCATGGAGACAAAGTCAGTCCTCAACATTCTCCCATCTCCCTTTTTATTGCCCTTATCTTCATCTCAACTTAGTAAACAGGTTTGTTCATGTTTCTGCTCATATATACACTATCTAAAATGTATTTTCAGCAGTCAAGATGGAAAGAATCTGATGTAGTGCATTCATTATGGGAAATAAATGTGTTAATGAGAGATAAAGTTAAAATATAGATATAACATAGAGTTTTCTACAGACATATGTGTGTATGTATATATTTGTTCGAATGTTTTCAGTCATGTCTGACTCTTTGAGACCCCATTTGGGGTTTACTTGGCAAAGATGCTGGAGTGGTTTGTCATTTCTTTTTCCAGCTCATTTAACAGATGAGGAACTGAGGCAAACAGGGTTAAAGAACTTGCCTAGGGGTCTCACAGTTAGTAAGTGTCTGAGGTCAGACTTGAACTCACAAAGATGAGTCTTCCAGACTCTAGGATCCACCCTTTATCCACTGTGCCACCTAGCTTGCATAAGCATATATGTATATATGCATATATGTATATGTATATACACACCCACCCACACCCATGTATATGTGTATATGTGTATGTGTGTGTAGAAGAAAGTATCTTCTTATATGTTATATATTGTTACATATGTTACATATATTATCGATCACAAAACATATATAAGAAGTCAGGTTCTCCTACCTTTTTCTACATACCTATGTGTGTGTTTATATATAAATAGAATGATAGATATATAAAACATATAAGAAGTCACCTCCTACCAAGAAGATTCATACTTTAATGAGAAACAAAAGTACCAAGTCAAATCAATGAGGCTCTCTAATGGTGGATTTGAAGCAAGTGGGATATTTGGGGGGTAAAAAGCCCCAATTAGTCAGTAATTCAGATAATTAAATATCTATTATGCAATTGTTCTCTACAAGACATTGTGCTAGGTACTGTGCGTGATAGAAAACAAATGGAAAACATCACTCCAGTTCTTGAAGAGCTGACTACCAAAGGTTGTGAAGATCAGATGAGATAATGTGCATTAAAAAGTACTTTTTAAACCTCAAAGCAAATTACTTCCAAAAGCATGTATTAAGCAGTTGTAATTTGGCAAGCCCTGTGGTAGATGCTAGGCATACAAAGACAAAACCAAAACAGCCTCTGCCCTCGGATTGTCTCCCATACAAGTGTCAGCTCTTGTGGCTATTGCTACTGACAGGTTAGGGAGCCTGCATTTCCTTTCAGCAGGGTTTTATTTCTGAGGATTGGAAGGATGTAGAAGATTATTTGGCAAAAACAGCAAGACAAGAAAACCCACAGAAGGTGTCAGCCCTCTCTAATTTCATGGGGTTCCTGGTCATTTGATTTGTCAGTTGAATTTTATTTTTAAAGTTTAAAAGTGAAAATCTTGGAAGAATAAAGAAAAGGGAATGCCAAGAATCTTGCCTTATCCCTACAAGCTGTTACAGACCAAGGCTTGATGCTGTTAAAAAGCAGGCAGGAATACTCATCACCTGGATTCTACAAGGTAAATGCCCAAATCTAGTTACTGGTTAGGTGGCTTTGGATTCTTAGAATTAAATGTCAGTGTACCAGATGGATGCATCTGGGTTTTGCATGAAGCATTACTGCCCTGTCAAGTCATATATGTCATTCAATCACTGTGCCTCATTTCTTTTTCTAGGAATTCACTGTTTCAGGACAACACAATTCAGTTTAAAAAAATTGCTATAATCTACAAATCACCAATTTTGGTGGCTTGATGGGGCCCCACCAAGGTCATTTGTACAAAGTAGTTTGTGAAAATCATCAGGGAACATTGTTTGGCAATTGTATGCTGCATTGCATTCTATCTTGTGACTTTTGTTATTTGTAAATTGCACATAGAAGCCTCAAAGAAGGCCACAGAAAAATAAAACAAGATCATTTTAGCACTGGCTATTGTGCTGTAACAGACATAGCCAATAATAATAGATAATACTTAAAAGAGATTTTAAGGTTTATAATTTTTTTAACATACTATCAATTGAATCCCATAGGTATTTATTAGGCAGCTACAGAGTACAGGTTCTGAGGATGTGTTTGTTTTGGTTTAGATATGTGATTTTATCAATATAGAAGCCTCTAAAGTAGGTGGCAGGGGCACAATCCTGAGAGGGGCTTGGCATGACTCCACAGGGTCAGTGATCTGCCCATTGAAGTGTACATAGGCTAGGTAGCAAATCTTGGAGTTTGTCTCCAACACAAGCACACTTACCCCAACACTCTCCCACTGACTCTTCTTTCTGCTATGCGATTTTCATTTCTTGCCATAAATGAAATCGAAACCCAAAATGAAGTTGTAACTAAAAGGAGTGACAGCTCACAGATTCTTCTTCGAGAGGCAGATAAAGGAGTTTGTATTACTGTGTGTAAAACAATAAGATCCCAATAGATGAGTGGTCAAGGATATAAAAGAACAGTTTCAAAGGAAGAATTGAAAATATTATGACCATATAAGAGAATATTCTAAAGCAAACATTCTTAGTAAATTAGAAAACATGACAAAAATAGAAATAGTGTTGGAGAAGGTTTTGAAAGATGGCAATACCAATGAATTACTAGTGAAGATGTGAATTAGTACTACTATTCTGGAAAGCAATTAGGAATTGTGCAAAATAAGTAACTAAATGTCCCTCACCCTTTGACTCAGAGGCTCCATTATCAGGCATATACTCCAAAGAAGCCAGTGATAAAAAAGAAATGTCCCATTTATGCCAAGATGTTTATAGCAGTACTTTTTTTTGTAATGATATAGAAATGGAAATAAATAAATGTCCATACATTGCAGAATGGCTAAATAAATTGTGGTAGTTATCACTTTATTGTATAGTATAATGGACTATCACTTTCCTGGGGATGAATCAATGGGTATGAATGACTGAATAAAGGAAAAAATAATTTATTAAACAACTACTGTGATAAGCACCAGAGGAACAAATATAGAAGCAAAGATAGCCCTTCTTCCTCAAAGAAATTACATCCAAATACGGGATGGTAGACATGAAGGAGCAGTTTGGTGCAAGTTACAGCACTGATGGTGAAGGAGGCTATAGAGTAATGCACAAACATCCCCCATTTAGGAACGATGGCAGAGATGATTTGATTTGATCACAGTTCATGGGTCGGAACTGAAGATGGGTAGGAGAGAACATGATTGGTGAGAAGGACATGGATGTGGAGTAGGGAATTAAGAAAAACAAGATAGCTGTGGCTTTCTTGAAATAGTGAATACAAAGAACTGCAGGAAGATTTATATAAACTGTTGCAATATACAGATTGTGTGTGTGTGTATGCTTACATACACAGATACATACATACATACATATGTATACCTGGAAAAATCAATAACAACAAAACAGTTTAAAATGGATGCTGTGAAATTATAACAACCATATTTGGTCCCAAATAAAAAATGTAAGAACCCACCTGCCTCATTTATCTACACAGGTAGGCAGAAGGGAGGAACTATGGGTGTGGAACACTATAAATAATGTCAGATTTTTTTTCTATACATTGATTAGGTTTTTTGTTTGTTTGTTTTTGCCCTCTTTAAAAAAATTCTTTGTTAAAGAATCTCTGGGGAAGAAAGGAGAAGAGAAAAATATTGGGGATGTAAAAGATATTAATAAAAATATTAAAACAAAAGAAAAATCAAGAAATATTTCCCAGTACTTATGATCATTTTATGTCACAGTGTTTATGATGAGTATTTGTAAAGGGAGCAGTTTGAAGATAATTACTACTTATGTACCAACATAAGCTGCCCAGGATGAGGAAGAAGAGATTTCTTATGAAGAATTTAATAGGACCTTTCAAGTCAAGTCATCATATATATTAAAAATTTAATTACTTTAATGCAAAGGTAATCATATGAGAGAGCAATGAAAATTATGCCGGAAAACTTGGTTCAGTAGTAAGAAAGAAGACAAGTCAAAGGCTCATAGACTATTCAGGTCTTCTTTAACTTTTTACACTCATCACCCCTTTAGCACTTCTTAAATTGTGGGTCACGACCACTATATGGAAACCTCATGCCTATATTTTAAAAATATTTTCTTTAAGAAAATTGAGACATGCTAAAAACAAAGGTGAATCAACACCAAATAATGTCACATACACCACACACAGAGAATACTTAAATAGATTTGTGATATTTCTAATTTTTGAGTTCTTTCCTACAATATAAATTGCACCCCATTCATGCCTGCCCATCTTGCACAACTCTTGTCTGTATTCTCCTAAAAGCTCACCACTATGGATCATCCCACCAGTCCAGAGGTCATCCTTACTTTCTTCAGGTATTTCAAGGGTACCAGTGGAGCAATATGATGATCTCACATGTCATCCCTCACTCTTATTACATGTCCAGCCCACTGTCACTTCCTGTCATACAGTTCCTTGATAATGTCCTTGACACCTGATCTTCTTCAGAATTCCTTGTTCATTTATTTCAGACTATAGACATCTAACATATGCCTCTACATTGCCTTTCATGTGGTACTTATTTCTGAGTTCTTTGGAACTAAAGTGATATTCTACCTCTCACTACCATATAGCAATACCAGTAAATAAAATATGGGTTTTTGCTTTCATAGGAAACTAGGAGTCAATGAAAGAGTTTTGTAATATCCCAAAAGCAATCCAGACCATTCTCCTTCTCTTATTCAACTCTAGGCCTACCTGATTGTATATTTGTCCTGTCTGTCCCAGATATACATATTATGTTGAAATCTGGTGAAAAGCTATTTTTCATCCACTTTGTTTTTCATGTGTGAATGGATGGGGCAAATCCATTGAGTGATTTCAATTCTCTTCTAAGAGGCCCTTCAGCAATCTAGGATTAGTGCAATCAGCACAATATCATCTCAATATGGGAGGATCTGAAGGACTTCACAATCTATTGGGAATCCCTTCTCGACCTGGACTCTATACTTTCTCAATCATGGTGGTGAACATCATTGTCAGGCATATGAGTTCTTGTTTATGCTTCAGTAGGTGTTTATTATTAGAGTTCTTTGGGATTATTTCTATTGATGCATCTTCTAAGGAATCTTACATGATCTTTATGACAGTTAAGCTGCCACATTTGGAATCTAATATCTCAAATTTTTATGTGCTCTATGAGGGAGCAGAAATGGCACTAAAGGAGACAAATATGAAAAGAACACATAGCCTAGGTCAAATATACACAGAGGGCATTCACTATCAGTTGCATAGCTTTGAGAATACATTGGGATTGATTCTCAAGATATTTGACAGAGGGAAAATTATGAAACACTTCGGAGAAATATCTCTCTCTCTGATAAATATACGCACATATGTGTTTATATATGTACATATGCATATATATGTGTATATACACAAATACACATACATCCATATATATTTTTTCTTATAGAACACATAAAGAACTAGGATGCTAGATTCCAAAAGTGATAGCTCCACAGTCATTGATGGAGAAAGGAGTTCGTGATATAATCTTTTTAGGTAATTTCCATTTATTGCCTCCTTGTGCTTCTCACAGTTTTGTCAATAGATGTCCTCCAGATTTCTGCAAGCTTGACCTCTTCGCTTCAGTGCTTGCTTCTCAGTGTTTGTCATGAGGAAACACTGATACAATCTTCTATCCTCTTCCATAAGATCTTACCAATGAGGTTATATTTAAAGTTAGTGTTACCCTTGACTGCCACATCTCTCCATTTGGCAAAAAGATCAAGAACTTGCTGGTTGAAGCAGTAATTAACTTACATCACTTAAGCTTCCTTAGGAAATGGTGTTATTCTATGTTGATATTTGTTATTTTATCCATTTCCCATTTGGGGGCATTTTGGGCTCATCTAATGCTCTATTTGCAGTGATGGCTGATGGTAAGGATATTTTTCCCAACTAGATGGGATATTTATTTATTTAAAGGCAAATGGGAAAACATCAGTAGCCACTGATCTATATGCCTACCATTAAAAAAAAACCAAACCTTCTTTGGAAATAAAAGCACACATATACACATATACGTTGGTGATATCATTAACGACATTCTGATGAGGAAACAATCTGGTGTTCATACATAATAATCTATAGCAGGCAACATTTCACATTTTTACAATGACCTAGTTGGTGAAAATAGGTAGAGAATACAAAATTCTATTGTTAATATTCTTTATTGGCAATAGGAGAATGTATATGTGTTTGTGTGTGCCTGTATGTGTGTGTGCATTTTATAGGAAAATACTTTCTTAAAGTCTCTCTTCCAACAAAGTGCGTCCCATGTGCATGTTAAAATAATGCAAGATTCCTTGAAACATGTATCAACAAGGACTTTTATAACTCTCCAGTTAAATACAATGGCCAATATTGGTTCCAGAGCACAGATGATAAAATTCACCTCTTCCTTCTGGTATGAGGAGGTGGGATAGTGAAGACTAGGGAGTTATGGAAGTTGCCTATGTTGATAGATACTATTGCTATGTAAATTAGTTTTGCTTACTAATTTGTCTTTGCTATATGGGAAGGTTCTGTAAGAATAAGAATGAGGTACATGAGAAAAGTACTGTAGTGAAAAAAACACAAATAACACTTTTTTTAATTAATAAATTTATTTATTTTTTGTTTTCAACATTTACTTCCACAAGATTTTGAGTTCCAAATTTTCACCCCATCTCGCCTCTCCCCCCACCCCAAGATGTCATGCATTCTAAATACCCCTTTCCCTAGTCTGCCTTCCCTTCTATCTCTCCTCCCCCTTCTCTTATCCCCTTACCCTTCAATTTTCCTGTAGGATAGGATGGATTTTTGTACCCCATTTCCTGTATTTCTTATTTCCCAGTTGCATGTGAAAACATTTTTTTAACATGTGTTTTTAAAACTTTGAGTTCCAAATTTTCTCCCTTACTCCCTCCCCTCCCACCCTCATTGAAAAGGCAAGCAACTCAATATAAGTTATACGTGTGCAATTATGCAAAACACTTCCATAGTAGACATGCTGTGAAAAATTAACTCTATTTCCCTTAATCCTATCCCACCCCCCATTTATTCTATTCTGTCTTTTGACCCTGTCCCTCCTCAGAAGTATTTCCTTCTGATTACTCCCTTTCCCAATCTGCCCTCCTCTCTATCAACTCCTACTCTTTTGTCCCATTCCCCCCTCATTTTCCTGTAGGGTAAGACAGATTTCCATAGCCAATTGAGTGTATACATTATTCCCTCCTTAAGTCAAATCCTATGAGAGTAAGATTCACTCATTTCCTCTCACCTTCCCCTGTTTCCCCTTCACTGTAAGAGCCTTTTCTTTTTCTTTTTGTGAGATAATTTACCCCATTCTACCTCTCCCTTTCTCCTTCTCCTAGTACAATCTCCTCTCACCTCTTAATTTTATTCTCCAGATATGACCCCTTCATCTTCAACTCACCCTGTGCCCTCTATCTATCTATCTATCTATATACATACATACATATAATTTTTTCCCTCCAATTACCCTAATACTGACAAAGGTCTCATGAGTTACAAACATCATCTTTCCATGCAGGATGTAAACAGTTCAACTTTAATAAGTCTCTTGTGATTTCTCTTTCCTGTTTACCTCTTCATGTTCCACTTGAGTCTTGTATTGGAAAGTCAAATTTTCTATTCGCCTTTGATCTTTTCACCAAGAATGCTTGAAAGTCCTCTATTTCACTGAATGACCATTTTTTCCCTTGAAGGATTATACTCAGTTTTGCTGGGTAGGTGATTTTTGGTTGCAATCCTATCTCCTTTGACCTCCAGAATATTATATTCCATGCCCTGCGGTCCCTTAACGTAGAAGCTGTAAATCTTGTGTTATCCTGATTGTGTTTCCACAATACTTGAATTGTTTCTTTCTGGCTGCTTGTAATATTTTCTCCTTGACCTGGGAGTTCTGGAATTTGGCTACAATATTCCTAGGAGTTTTCCTTTGGGGATCTCTTTCAGGAGGTCATTGGTGGATTATTTCCATTTCTATTTTCCCCTCTGGTTTTAAAATATCAGGGCAGTTTTCCTTGATCATTTCTTGAAAGATGATATCTAGGCTTTTTTTTTGATCATGGCTTTCAGATAGTCCAATAATTTTTAAATTCTCTCTCCTGGATCTATTTTCCAGGTCAGTTGTTTTTCCAGTGAGATATTTCACATTGTTTTCTAATTTTTCATTCTTTTGGATTTGTTTTACAGTGTCTTGATTTCTCATAAAGTCACTTGCTTCCAGTTGCTCTATTCTAATTTTGAAGGAAGTATTTTCTTCAGTAATCTTTTGGACTTCCTTTTCCATTTGGCCAATTTTGCTTTTTAGGGCATTCTTCTCCTCATTGGCTTTTTGGACTTCTGTTGTCATTTGGGTTAGGCTATTTTTTAAGGTGTTATTTTCTTCAGTATTTTTTTGGGTCTCCTTTAGCAAGTAGTTGACTAGTTTTTCATGATTTTCTTGCATCACTCTCATTTCTCTTCCCAGTTTTTCCTCTACTTCTCTTATTTGCTTCTCAAAATCCCTTTTGAGCTCTTCTAAGGCCTGGGACTGATTCATATTTTTCTCGGAGGCTTTGGTTGTAGGAGCTTTGACTTTGTTTTCTTCTTCTGGTTGTATGTTTTGATCTTCTTTGTCACCAAAGTAAGATTCTATGGTCTGACTCTTTTTGTGCTGCTTGCTCATGATCCCAGCCAATTACTTGAGTTTTAAACTCTTTGTTAAGGTAAGAGTCTGCTTCCAATGTGGAGAATGTACTGTCCCAAGCTTTGGGGGTTTGTACAGCTGTTTTCAGAGCTACTTCTAGGGACCTGTAAATTTTCCGTTCCTCCAAGGTGGTATGATAAGGGACGAGGTGTTTCCTCTCCACCACCACAATAAGCTCCACTACGCCAGCACTCCTCCTCATCCCAGGACCACCTCTCAGAACTGTGACCCAGATCCAAGCACCGGTAAAGCAAGAGATTCCTGCCTCAGCACTGGCAAAGAGATCCCTCCAATCCCCCTCTGATCAGCCACTCGATTCCCCCTCAGTCTGTGGGCTGGAAACTCAGGAAATAGCCATGGTCCAAGTTCAGGACTTGTGGCTGAGACCTAACTTCTTATCTCACTGCAGTCACAGACTTTTCCCACTGACCTTCTAAGTTGTCTTCAGTGTTCATGGGTTGAGAAGTCTGGAAACCACCACAGCTGCCCGTGATTCTGTCCTTTGAGGCCTGCTCCAGGTCTGCTGCGACCTGCGTGCCCATGCCAAACTGTGCTCCTCTCCTCACCAGGCACAATATACCTTTTCAATCAACCATCCAGGCTGTCTTAGGCTGGAAATTTGTTTCACTCTGTCTTTTTGTGGGTTCTGCTGCTTTAGAATTTGTTTAGAGTCATTTTTTCATAGGTATTTGGAGGGGTTTGGGGAAGAGCTCAGGCAAGTCACTGCTTTCCCTCTGCCATCTTGGCTCCACCTTTTGGAGGTATTCTTGACAGAGATTGCAGTCAAATTTTTTTTTTTAAGCAGTAGATGAGCCAGTGAGAAAGTCTTAGACCTTAATATCTAAAGAAAAATGGAGGCCTTGGAACACTATATATTGAAGAGCAAAGAATTGGGCTTCCAGCCAAAATTATCATACCATGTAAAGCTAAGCATAATTTTGAATGAAAAACAAATGTACATTTAATGGGTGGAGGGAGGAAAGGGGGAAAAAAGGACAAAGTAAAAAGAGTTATAAAGAAAACAAAAGAAAAGGAAAGAAAAGATGGACAGCTCTCAACACAATGTGTAGGATTTATTGTACAGGTTTTCTTGAAATGGAAATTTATTACCATATATTTTTAATCTTCATATTCTGCTGAGCACATGACATGTCTGTTTTTTCTTATTTTATATTTGTTTCAATATTCAAATCTATAATTTTTTTCCTTTTTGTATTATGTATTTAATTCTAAAATAAGATAAAAAAAAAGCAGTAGAGAAGACGATGAGAAAGTTAGAACTTAACATTTGAAGACAAACGGAGGCCAGTGGCAAAGAACAGGGGCAATGGGACCTCAGATACACTTTCTACTTGAAAACTTTCCATTATATTGCCACTTTGCAAGTCAGAACATTCCTTTTTTCCCAGAACATTCTTTAATGAATAGCCTTAATTTTCAAAAAAATTATTTTGAAATATGTTGGCCAAATATGGACTCTCTGTAACACCCACATGTCATAATAATTATACTCTCTTGGAATGTCTAATACCTTCTCCATACTATAGCCCTTCAATTGTTTGGAGACAATGATCACACACACACACACACACACACACACACACACACACACACACACACCTTCTGTCTTCCCTAAATACTAAACATCCCATTTGCTTCATACATTCATTAGATGACATGATTTTCAGATCCTTTTCGATCCTAGACACACTATCTTCTGTACACAGTTAGGCTTATATGGGAAAGAGAGACTCAGTCCTGAATATCTTTTTTATACAAGTGATTGATTAAAAAATGTTGACTGTGAGAGATGTCAATTTTTTAAAATTCTGTATAATATCCTTAGAGACCTTTCTGCAGGAGCTCTTCTATTAGCCAACATTCTTTTGGTACCAATTAAAAATGCTATGAATCTGTACAACTGTATTTCTAACAATGATGATATATATATATATATATATATGTATATATATGACAATATCATCAATGTTATGAATGAATATATGTGTTATGAATGTGTGCATATATATGAATGTGTATACACACACATATATCTCACACATACCCCCTATTCCACTTCCCTTATTGACCTTTTTTGCCCAGGTTCTATTCTTACTCCACATAGGCAGAGTGGAGTGGTGGAAAGGAACATCATCAATTAGTCTGGAGTCAGAGGACCTGGCGTATAATGCTGACAGCCACACACAAATCAGCAAATCACTTCACCTTTGCCAACCACTCAAATTCCTTCTTTGTCAAATAGGCACTATTACCCTTTCTTATCTCTCAGGGTTGGGAAGAAACTGCTGCTTCAATTTTAAAAGGAGGTCAATCCCTTCAAACATGCTGACTGGTCCTGGCTTCTTCACTGATAATTGAATCTCACTAAACAGTCATCTGGGCCAAAATCCGAAGGGGCAGCTATGGTAGGTTTCAGGCAAAGAGTACCAGTGTAATGTATGGGTGAATCAAAGTTCAGCTTTCTACTGATGACAAGGCAGAACACGTTTGACACCAACTAGCCATGTTACTTAAAGGGCAGCATCCCTTAGATGAAGCAATCTGATATGGCATGGAGTTTGGAATATGGAAGATGAAGTTTGCAATCATGGCCACCCGGAGGAGGGCAAGGGCGGTAGGCTATGAGTTACCAAAAGGAAGTACGCTATAAATTACCAAAAGGAAAGGGTACTTTGTTAGTCAAATTCATTCACTAAAATAGGGCATAAGAACTGGATGTCCTGGGAATTAGACAGAGCATGGATGTGAAGGTGTGTATTAACTTCTAATGAAATTTCAAAGACCAAATCTCACAAGGATCTTTTCCTCTACCCTCTAGATAGACTAAGCAAAACATGGTTCTCCATAGACTCTAATAACCTGTGCAGGCCTGGAGGTCTCATTCTCCTCTCTATTCCCAAGTCCCTCCTCTTCTCTTTCCTTTGCTCCCTCCTTCTCCCCCTCCTTTTGCCACAATGGCTTTTACTGTTCCTGGATTTCATTGACTCCAGATTTATCTTCATATGCTCTGTTATCTTTGGGGATCAACTAATGGGAGAGCTACAATAGGTTTAAGGCTACCCAACCCATGCTCTGCTTGGCCTCAGACTGCTTCGAGTCTTGTTTTGTCTGCAGACAAGCCTAAGGCTTGTCATAGCATACCCAGCAACTTCTAGGCCAGGTGCCTGGCATTGAGATGCTGATGAAACAAAATACAATGTAATTCATCTATATCTATATCTATATCTATATCTATACACACACACACATACACATACACACACACATATATATATGTACATACATATATATTATATATATTATATATATATATATGAATGAAGGACTGAATCTTGATCTTTGGGATTTGTGTTAAAACATGTACATACACATACACACATGCAAGACAAGAATTAACAGGCTTTTCATCTATGTGAGAAATTTTGGACATATTTTAATAAAATAGCATTAGGATTTTCCCTGAAAAATCCAAGCCTTTTTTAGGTGATATAATATTAAAATAGTCCATTTTCCACAAGGAGATTGACATCATTTATTGGAATTGAGACTATGGAAAAAGATCTCATTTCTAATTGTTAAACATGCCTGGGGTTTTTAGGGGACTGGCTTCTTCTAACTGGAAATTTAGAGCTACTGCTAACCCTATACTGGTAACATGTTAGATGAGCAGAACAAATGAGATGCTGGCATTCCAAAGCCTCTCTTTTTTGCCTCCAATTGTCTTATTTAGCATTTTCCTATTGTCATTTAATCCTGGCTATGAGCAAATGGGAACTGGTATATATTTTTTTTTAATAATAAGCATCAAGATGTTTGCTTTATCTATCTATAATCACTTGTTAAGGATATTATGGAGAGGCTAGGGGTTAGGCTACATAATATCTCAGGTCCCAGTCAACGCAGAGATTCAATCATTCCATATATGTGTTTAAAAACAAAAACAATTTGTTTAATGCCTTAAGCCCCAAACTCTAAGGCCTTTGGCCTCTTATATTTTCCATGAAAGTTTTAGAAAAGTAGTGAGATATCTGAGAACAAGCCTTAAAAAGACTGAACCCAATTAGCAATCTGTTTCTAATACTCCAATAGATCTATGATCTCATCAATGTGGATCCCCCTCTTAAAATACAGATTGTAACTCCAGCATGTCCTCCTAAGACTCTACCACAAATAGTGCAAAGAGTCCTTGGTCATGTTCTTTTGACATACCAATGCAGCAGACAGACTGTCCATTGGTTATCCTTCACTCTTGCTGGGTTAAAAAAAGTCCACCCTTTTGCCCGCTAGATCTGACTACATACTTCATCCTGCACTCCCTGTTGAAATCTCCATCTATAATGCATTATAACCTGTTCTTGTCCACCTTAAATTTCTCCGCTATCCATTGGATAATCCTTAACTTCAATTCTTGCAGGGATTCTTAACCTGGGGTCCATGAACTTTTTTAAAAAAATATTTTGACAGCTGTACTTCAGGGAAACAACTGGCTTCCTTTGTAATAGTATGCATTTTATTTTATGTATTTAAATATAAAAATCCAAGAATGGGTTCATAGGTTTTACCAAACTGCCACGGGGATCCATGAGACAATACAGGTTAAGGAACCTTGTTTTAGAGGCTGTAGAATTCCATGTATTCCAGTTGTTGACATATTTTAGGCAGATGATGCTCTCTCTAATGCCCAAAGTAGTAACCAAATGTTCTTTCCCTTCCTTTCCTCTCTCCTCTTTTCTCCTCTCTTCTCTCTCCCCACCCCCAATTTTGAGACATTGATTTCCAGGTCTACAAAGCATTTGCATATCTCAGAGCTAGGAGCATGAAACTTTTACCCACGTCAGAGCTGGTAGCTAAATTTTCCTGCCATTAGTTACACAGCATACTTAGCACCAACTGATTAAAAAAAAAAAAAAAAAACTTCCTACAAGTTAGTCCCAGGATGTCTTTGCTCCCTCTGAGTTGAAGGAATGATCATTAAAAGTAATCTCTGTCAGGGATAGCATGGGAGGAAAATTAATGAGAACAGGATGTTTAAGGGGACAAAGGGAGGATAGGTCTGACCAGGATGACCAGCACAATGTTTCAAGGACATGACAGAAACCAGTGAGAAGCAATGAAATATCTTTATAGGCAATGGCAGAATCTATGAAGGTAGAGCTGTCCAGGATAGGGTAGCTCAGATTGAAGCAAAGCCAAGAGAAGACTCAGTACACAAATCAGAGTAAGTTCTCTATTAACCTTCGAAAAGACTTCCCACACAATCAGCATGACAGGGATGCAAAGTTACTTATTGATTAGCCAGAACATCACTGAGTATGACTCACTCTGCCCTAGCAAAGGACAACCAAGCAATAACCAATGGTGACTTTTTCCAGATAGGCTGAGTGTTCATAGGATGTGCCATATTGCTCCTTGGCTTTGGAACAAGAGACAGCCAACTATGGTGCAAATTGGAGAGAAATAATGAAACAGCTGGGCAAACAGACAACAAGACCCAAGTAGGGCAGCTGGCAGGAAGACATGTATGAGATTCGCCTGGCATAAGCAATATCATCTCCTCAATCAATACAGCAACAAGTTAAATTCAGTGGAACAACACCTGAGAGATTCTGTTTTCTCAATGAAATGAAATTTCTGTGGAGGTTTTGCCATGGGCTAGAACTTTTTTATGATATGCAACTGTTTTCTCAGAACAGAAACCTCTGGAGACAATGTCCCAGAAAGGCAGATTGTTCTGTCCCTTGATGAAATAATTGATAGCGATAGAAAGGGAAGTTGATGATGGCATGATTTCAGTTCTAATGTTCAAATCAATTCAATTGCACAAATACTCAAGTAATGAAGTCTTCAGCTCATTGGACATTAGCATCTCTACTTTAATAGTCTATCAAACACATAGATAATCTTCTAACAACACATTTTAAACTAATGAGTTCAGAGAGCACATAGTATATTTCAGGGTCAACAAAGGGATCGCAGGACAGCATGCTGGAAGATTCAACCATTTTCTAAAGACAAATAAAATATGTCATTAGGATAAATAACAAAAAGATTTTTCTGTATGTCATTCAAAACAATTTGGCTATTGGTTGTCCCGCTTTTAAAATTCTTTTGTCTTGGTTAAACACAAAAAATGCTATTCCTTATAAAGGAATATTACCTTCTGTGGTCTTATTTCTCTAGGAAAAAATTCTTGTCCAAGATTACGCTAAAAATGTTTCTTCTGAATGCAGAGACAAATTCACCCTTCTCTTATTTGTTGCTATGTTTTTGGCACTCTGCTCCTTTTCTCCACCGCATTCTCATCTAGTTCTTAGAGTGACAGGAAGAGCTTACATTTATATAGCATGTCAATCGAAGTTTAAAAAAGTACTATCTTCATAATAATGAAATAGGTATCATCTTAAAGATGGGGAAATTGAGTTTCAGAGAAGTGAAATGTGATACCACCAGCAAGGACATCATCCCAAAGTAGGTTAGGCAATATCACAAGATCCTAGATCTCAGACATTTTTTTGCCTTGCTTGGTAGATTATTGCAGATTTATATTTTGTTGTCTAAAGTACTCAAAGTACAGCTGATCAGTCCACCAGCCAACTTGAATTTCAACTTGGAAGGTTTCCAGTGGTTTGGGTTTAGTCCTATGCTAATAGTTCTATCAGGGATAGATGAATGTCATCAAAGACATGGATGACAAGCTTATGACATTTGTAGAACACACAAAGTTGGTAGGCATAGCCAACATACTAGAAGACAGTAAGAATTCAAAAAGATTTTGACAATTTAGAACACTGGGCCAACTGAAACGACAAAATTGCAAAGGGATAAATCTAATTAATCTTACATTCCCATCTTTTAAAATTAACTTTTCAACTATAGAATAGACAGTGTATGGTTGGACAAAAAATTAAGCAATCTGTGGAGATTAATGGTCCATAAGCACAATAGGAGTCTACAGTGTGATACAGTAGTCATGGAAGGTAATGTGGTGTTAGGTTGTGTTAAAAGACTCATAGCTTCCAGAGAAAAGGAGGCTCTAGTCTGACTGTATTCTGACCAAAGGAGATCATAACCAAAGTGTTAAGTTCGGTTCTGGACTCCACAATTTAGGAAGCAACTTGATAAAGTGAAGATCATCAAACAGAGGGCACAGAATATTGAAAGGATTTGAGTTCATGTCACATGAAAATCTGTTGAAAGGAGTAGAGATAGCCTGGTGAAGATTAAACTGATGTTGGGAAGGCAAGGATCATGACAGCTCATGACAGCTGTCTTTCAAGGATTTGAAGGTCATGGAGTCCCATTTATAAGTAGCCTAGATGTATTCCATTTAGCAACAAAAAGGCAAAAGCAGAAGCAATAGGTTAAGATTGGAAAGAGGCAATTTTAGGCTTGTTTTAAAAAAAACAAACCTCCCAGCAATTAGAGCTAACCAAAAGAGGAATGGGCTGCTTCAGGAGGGAACAGTTTCCCCTCAATTTGGGGGCTCTTAAACAATGGCTGATAACCACTTGTTTCCTGTGTTACAGAGTAAATTTATCTTCAGCTATGGATTGTACTGGGGGGGCATCATGGTCACCTCCAACAGCGAACAAAGAAAGTAACACTTTTCAATGTGATCTACCATCCTTGCTATTCCCCTATATCTATTGATTTCATATAACTTCTTCCAGTGGTAACAGTGAGTCCCATGAGGAACAGTGATAGAAAACATCATGGCCCCATATGCCTACATAATTGGCCCAACAGCTGAGAGCAGCAGTCAGAGATTGACTCCTGTGAATGCCTTATTATTGCTCAGCGGTTGGTTAGCACTTCTTGCCTGTGGATGTCCTTCAATGATTATTTACTGACAGGATGTCACCTACTTTGTGTAGTCAAGGCTAAACTAAGGGAAACTCTCACAAACATAAATCCATTGACTGGCTTGAATGGCGTACTGAGAAACCACCCTATGCCTGTTATTACCTTATATCTCTTTTCTTCTTCATTTCCTTGGCATTTCAAGGGTAGATTGATAAAGAATGGGAGTTATTTCAGTTTGTGTCATAAGAGAAGTGCACTATATTTGGAGTCAAAAGACCTAGGTCCAAATCCCAGTACTGACATTTACTACCTGTGTGATTTTGGATAAATCATAACTCTCTGCCTCAGTTTCCTCAGTTGTAAAATAAAGGAGTTGGACTAGAACTCTAAGACTCCTTTCAACTCTATTATCTGTCATCTCATTTCTGCTTTTTTTCCTTCCTTCCTTCTACATACCCAGTTCTTAAACATCATAGAAAGTCTGATTATGAAGAATCATTGCCAATATCACCAGATGTCCCTTTCAATTGCAAGTTCTTTGCATATGTAGAGTACTCCATAGATTCTCCAGTTTGGCATTCAATTATTACTCCACTTTAATACACTAGGTTTGATACCTGTAGTATCATTCTAGTGTGTTGGACTCAGAATAAAGGGTAGTTGTTTGGCATACAAGCACAGAAGGAGTGTGAACTTCTTGGTCCCAGATTAGAAATCAAATAGTCAGATATAACCAGAGGCAGAACTCTGCCTATTGCTGAACAAATTATATATATATATATGATGGAACATTATTATGGTGTAAGGAACAATAAAGGATGGTTTCAGAGAAACCTGGGAAGACTTCCATGAACTGATGCAGAATAAAGGGAACAGAATCAGAAAACAATTTATACTATAACCACAATATTGTAAAAAAAAAAAACTACTTTAAAAGATGAGAAATCAGATCAATGCAATGACTAATTGTAATTCTAGAACACTGATGATAAAAAATGATACCTATCTCTTGAAAAACTTTTGATGCTATTGTTGAGTCACGTCTAACTCTTTGTGACCCCATTTGGGGTTTTCTTAGCAAAGATACTAGAATAGTTTGCCATTTTCTTCTACAGCTTATTTTACAGAGGAAGGTGCTGAGGCAAACAGGTTAAGTGACTTGCCCAGGGTCAAACAGGAAGTAAGTGTCTGAGGTCAGATTTGAACTCAGATCTTCCTCACTCCAGGCCAGAATTCTATCCACTGAGCTATCTAATTGTCCCCCTTGAAAAACTGGAGAAGTAATAAACATGCTAAATAAGACACACTTGGCTAGTGTGGGAATTGGGTTTGCATGACTCTGTATTTGTTTCAAATCTCTGGGTTTCCTTCCTCCCCCCATGGGAGGGAGAAAAAAGAAATTACTATTAATTGAAAAAAAAAATTTAACTGAAAAAAAGGAATAAGGGTAGAAGCATAAATTCAGCCCCTGTCTTCTTCTTTTCATACATCCATAAGAAGTACCTCTTCAGAAGCATGCAGCTCCTCGGAGTGAAAGGTACATGGGTTCCTCTATAATGGACAAGCATATTGAGTGTCTTTGGATTTTCAAATAAATGTGAAAAAGCTATCATTCTTATGTCACTGAGTATTACTAGAGGCAGAAAGGTACATATTTATGAAAAACAAAGTAATAGCTTTATGTAGAGAAAGAAAAACAAATTAAAGAAGGAGAAAACATTTTAAAAGAAAAACAAATTAATTCCACCTGGATACTGTTGCCAGGTGAGATCTCCACTGAGAAGATGCCTTTGTCTGAGTAGGGAAGCTTTCAGAGTCAAGTCAGTGGAATTAGACAATATATTTTTATTTCATAAATGCTAATGAGTAAATGGATCCTTGGAGCATTATTTCTTTTTTTTACTACAAGAAAAATCAGACATATGCTTATACACACAAAAAAGAAAAAAAAACTAACAAACAGTATTGTCAATGGATGATCAGCCTGATGGGAATCCAGCTTTGACAATTCTTTAAGTAGAGAGTTCTTTCCTTTTTAGGGCTCCCAGACTCCAGTCCAAATAAAAAGCCCCTTTGTTTAATGAGTACCTTTCCATAAAGAACTTTAATATGAGTGAAAGGAAAGAAAGATCATCTCAGTTTTAAATTATAATCGGGGAAAAGACTCTTGAGATAAAAAAAGATGTATCATCAAAGAAAATGGCTTTTAGATAGTTGATGTGCTATTTCCATGAAGAAGAAGCAAACTGTCCTAAGCATCACAATGTTTGTTGAGAAAAAAAGGACCTGAATATGGGCTTCATGAGAAAAAACTGGCTACTTTCCCATTGTCCTGAGCCTACCCTTGGTTGAACTCAGATGCAGAGGCTGAAAAAACTAAATGACTTCCAAAAGTAGTTCAATGGGAAGCCTCGTTTAAGATGTTAAGTGCAGCATGGTGGAGAGCAGGGAAGAAAGAAGGAAGATTGAAAAAGAGATAATGTAGATTCTGAGCCAGCCTGTGACACTGGGGACCTGCGTCAGCTCACTGAGCCTCAGTTTCCTATCTCCAAAAGGGGACAAGAACTAAGATATAAATATCAATTAAGCAAATGTAAGTAAAAGTGGCTTTTAATCATTGGCCACTATAGAAATGCAAGTAATTATTATTGTCAAGTTGAATATCACATATGTTATTTATATGAGTTTCAACAAGAAAGAAAATGACAGTGATGAGAGGGAAGAGAGAATATCCATTTTGTCAAATATCAACTCAATCATAAACCAAAACTTCCAAGTAGGAGTCTTATCCTTAAATGCCCAGTATATATCAAGGCAAAAGTATTGCGAAAGGAGAACACTGACCAGCATGCTGATAGCTTAGCCGAGAGTCATTGATCTTTTTGCATCCTGAGGTGTACGGTGCCTTGTGGGCACTGACTCTGATTGGGAAGAGAGGGGCACGATGTTGGACACAGGACTCCCTGTGAGATCTTAAAGACAAATGCTTAGAGAAAAAGATGCCCAGGATAAAGGCACAGCCATGCTGGTCCCCTGCCAGTGAGCTCAGGATGGCCAGCGCCCTATATGCTTCTGAGCAGGACCCCTTTCCATTGAAGGGGGAAAGAGTGGGCTTCAAAAACAAATATATAATTGAAGATGTTAGGTCAGACACTCTAGAATATTTGCTGTTATTTTTGTCTATATAGCTGTAAACATAATAATCAGTGACATTCCTGCAATCTGTCCCATTATCTGTTGAAAAAAAAACCTTGTAAATTAATTGCTCACATCTACTACTGGTTTACTGGGTGGTGGGAGCTCTATTGGAAGACACTGAACTTCTGAGTTGCCTCTTTCCCACTCCTTTGCTTTTAGCTAGGAAGGCTAAAGTTTGAACAATCAGACACAAACTTATCTGGGGGTGGTATTACACATGTGTTTATTGCTTTTTATATTTTTGTAATGTAAACTAATTAAACTTGGTGTTCAGTTTGGACTTACTGTAAGATGATAGATTTAGAGCTGGAAAGGACATTAAAAACTGTCTAGTTCAACACCCTCATTTCATAGAGTCAAAGTCAAACATTTGTTGAGCACCTACTATGTGCCAAACAATGGACTAAACTGGGGATATAAAGCAAGGTTTAAGATTGTACCTGTAGTTTCATGTGCAATCACCTTTTATCGTATTATATTATGGAAATACTTGTTTTATTCCATAAATTAAAAATTAAATAAGTAAAAACAAAACAAAACAAAACAAAAAACCAAAAAACAAACATCGTACCTACCATCAAGCAGTTAATAATCTAATGGGTGAAAACAAAATATAAACAGGACCTGAAAAGCAGGGGAGGCTGTGTGGGGGCGTGATGAAGTCCTGTAGCTGGAGTAGAAAATGACCAGAGGAGCTGAGAGTTTCAGAGTTGATTTCAGCTTGCAGAATGAGGTTGTGGAGATAATTTAAAGTTAGAGCTGCCCCAAAGTAGACTGCGCTGCAACTTGGTGGCTTAGTGGACAGAGCACTGGGCCTGGAGTCAAGAAGACATTCAATTCTGGCCTCAGACACTTGCAAGGTGTGTGACCCTGGGAAAATCACTTAACCTCTGTATGCCTCAGTTTCCTCAACTGTAAAATGAAGATAAAAGAGTACTTACTTCACAGAGTTGTTGTGAGCATCAAATGAGATAATGGACCTCAACACAGCTTAGCAAAATGCCTGACACTACATAAAGCCTATCTCCTTCCAACCCCCTTGTAAGGTAGTAAAGGACACAAGCCTGGATATCTTCAACAGGAGGGAGATTAACATCTTCCTACTTCAGGTATGGGTTTAACTAAATGACTTCCAAGGTACCTTCCAGTTTTAAGATTATAAACACCTTCTACACAGTACCATGCTACTTCCCTTCACAAATATTTTTTCTTTGCCAAATCCCTGCCTAGAATCTCATGGAATCAGTATTCCAGGGTCAACAGGGAAACACAGATAACTAAGTGTGAGTGTATAGTTCATTTCCCAGGAGAATATGGCTGTTACTCTCATTATTCCAGAGAAATCTTAGCCTTCAATGTCACTGTCTTCTTAAACTCTCGTTCTCATGACCAGTCACATGAGAAGCCTTGATCCCGATTTTCATCAAAGATAAGCTATAATGGTATACAAGTCTAGACAATATTATATCATTATTACCACTTCTTTTTTTATAATTGATTCCTTTTGCTTTTATATCACATTCATTTCTGAAAATATCCTTCTACCATACTTCCCCTTTTAATAGGTAGCATTTAGCTAATAAGAGGTAGCATGTATATAGCACCTCAAGGTTTGTAAAGTGCTTTAAAAATATTATCTGATTTTATCTTTACAACAACTCCAGAAGGTAGGTGCTATTATCTCCATTTTATAGGTGAGGAAATTGAGGCAGGGAAAAGTTAAGTGACCTGCCTGAAGTCATAGGTTACTAAATGCCTGAAGCTAGATTTGAACTCAGGTCTTCCTGATGTGAGGTCCGGTGTCCACTGCACTAACTGGTTGTGTACTACACCATCTATGCCCTAATGCAATCATGTACAAAGTTTAATGTGCCCTTTAAAACATGAATTTCATATCTGATTGCAAAGGAAAAATGTTTCTAATATGATGGAGAAATAGTGTGCTAATAGTAGAAAGAGCTAAGTGGCACAGTGGATAGAGTGTCTGGCCTGGAGCAAGGAAGACCTGAGTTTGAATCCAGCCTCAGACACTTACTAGCAGAGTGATGCTGGCCAAGTCAAGTAACCCTAATTGTCTCAGCTTTCCCATCAGCTAAATGCACTGAAATGAAATGAAAAATACTCCAGTATCTTTGCCAAGAAAACCCTATATAGGGTCACAAAATTGAGCACAACAATAAATAATAGAAAGAGCTATAGATTGAAAAACAGAACAGTTGGACTTGATTTCTAGCTTTGCTTTGGCTCATGATGTCATGTGGAGGAGGAACTCTTTCTCACAAGGTTGTTGTGAAGAAAAATGAGATAACATGTAAATCACTTGGCAGAACTAAGGTACCATATACATTCTAGTTAATATTATCCTCATAATCGTCATCATCATCATTATCTCTGAGCCCCTTCAAGCTCTAATATGCCTTCATTTTTTGACACCATTATTGATACTGAGATTAAAAGAAATATCTTTTGAAAGCCCTTAAATTATTCTAAAAGATGTAATACATGCCAAAAGTATTTTTAAAAGAATTGAAAAACAAGCACGTTAAATAAATTAGAGGAATATTGTAATTCAACAACAAAATCCAAGCTAGAGACAAAGAGGCAGTTTATGAAATGAAAAATAAGAATTAAAACATTAATGAGAGTAGAAAAGTGTAAAAATCAATTATCTAATGAGAAAGAAATAGATAAAATTTTGAAAGCCATCAGACTTAAAAAACAATTAATGTCAATGTAGGAGTAAGCAAGAGATTCGTAAGAAAAATCAAAATACTAAAACCTTAGATTAATAGGGATCTTGAAAAGTACAGAAAAAGTAAAAAACCATTAGATACCATATATGAAAAAAATAATTGGATACAATTTCTCAGAATGGTCAACAGGTAATAATTCACAGTTGGAAAGAGTTCACAGGAAAACAAAAACAAAATCTCTAGGACACCTAATTATTAAACATAAAACTTCAAAGACAAAGAGAATTTTTCAATCATTAAGATAAAAATAAAGAAATTATTTCTCAAAAACTAATATGAATTTCTCAGCAAAAACATATGGGCTACAAAACTAATTTTTAAAATCTTTGAAAAAAGGATTTAAAAATAATGGTTCAGAACTGAGAATGAAATATCTAGTAAATGTGAGTGTTCTGATTAAAGGAAGGATGATGTCATTCAAAAATAAAAAAAGATCAGAATGATTTTTTTAAGATAAAGTTCGAAATAATAATATTAAAAACAGTAAGAACTCAGAGGGGCAGCTATGGTGGTACACATCTGTAATCCAGCTGGTGGGGAAGCTGAGTTTGGAATGTTCCTTGGGATTTCTTCCCATGGCTCCTCAGAAATGGGGAGCTACAAGGTTGCACACTGGGGCAAGTAAGAAATTAAGCTCTTAGGCTGAGCTGGGTTGGACTAGGCTATGAGTAGCTCCTCAACTTCCAGTTTGGGTAAGATAGAGAGACCCAGTCTTTTGGAAAATAAGAAGAAAAAGAAATTAGGGGGACTCTCCATCAATGGAGTGATACAACAAAAACAATAGGTTGCTGTCTTGTCATTACGCATAGTGGAAATTACAAATTAAGGCATATGTTTTTAAAAGAAAAATTCAAGAAAGAGTCAAACTAAGGTTTGACATTAAATAGTATGTAACATTAGTAATAATATGTAAAATGTAGTCAATAATTTTTAATGGATGTATTTATACTCATAGGAAGCACCTGAGAGTAATGGATAGAAGGAGTCAGAAGGATTTGGCTTCCAGTGCTACTTCTGGCATGTACTAACTGTGTAACCATCAATAACTAGATTAATCAATCAATTAACATTCTATCAAGGATAATCCATTTAACTTCTCAGTTCCCCAGACATTGCTCTAAAACTAAGACTTCTCTAGTCTAGGACTGTGTGTCATGGGTTGGCAAACAGGAACTGATACGAAGGAGAGTAACCTAAATGGGTGCAGCTTGGCCGCACTAGGAAGGCTGCCCTACTCTGAAAGTCAAAGGGGAAAAGGGAACACAGAACAATCCCTCCTTGGTGCTGCAATCCCTAAGAGAAAGTCATAGAAAGAAACGAGAAGCATCACAGACAATTTGCTTTTCTCAGTCCTGAGGGGCAACACTGTGAAGAAGGTAAAGGGAGAAGAGGGAAGACCATAGGTAAGAAACATTGAAGGGGTGGGAGGCAGGAACACATGGGTTAGGGGGCTCCATAAAAAGAATGAGACCCTTTGGGAATACTCCAATCAAGCAGTCATGGAGAGTGGAGAAGGAATAAGGGCTCAAAGATGGCTTGCCTCTGTCATTGCAGTTCTATAGATAATCACAGAGAAGAGGAGAAGAAATTGGTTGAGGTTCAAAGATGGGGTCCAAAGCCAAGTGGCATAGCCTAATCAGATAACCTTTTGGGACAGGCCATAGGACACAGAAGATAGTCTGCCCCTGTTGGTTCTAGGCATATAGGACAATTTCTTGAAGAGTATGGAGTGGGGTAGACTGAAGGCTGTGAGAAGCAAAAGGATGAGTCCTTCATTGTGAAAGATGGAACAAAGAAGAGAGGCAAGACCATCTGGTCTATAAGAAATATTGAGCTTAATGATCTTAGAAAAATACATGGAAAAACTTGCACAAAATAATGAAGAGTGAAATGAACAGAACCAAGAGAGCATTGTATACAGTAGCAGCAATATTGTTTTGAGAAGGATTTTGAGTGAATAAGTTATTTTAACGATTATAAATGCCTAAATTAATTACAAAGGACATATGAAGAAAGACATTATCTGCATCCAGAAAAAGAACTGATAAATAGAACTATGGATAGAATAATTTTACATTTATACCTATTTGTGTCTAATGGTAGCCTTCTCTGGGGTGGGGGTGGGGAAAGAAAAAAAAAGAAATCTAAAATGTATATTTAAAACGAATAGCAAGTTTACATCTATATATATTATATATTTATATATAAAAATATATATATATAGTAGACTTGTAGTTTCATATGCAATCATCTTTTTTTATTATACTATGTGGTGGAAATGCTTGTTTTATTCCATAAATTTAAATTAAAAAAAAAAAAGACCATCATGATGCACTAGAATGGAGCAAAACATTGAGAGAAAGTGAAGAAAAGATCCTGTCAGAAAAGAGGTGGGTAGGACGGTAGGAAAACATGGGCTTCCAGGAGAGGAGCCAAAGCCTTCAAAAGCAAGGACACCAGACAAGCCTAGACATGATACTGACATAGAAGGAGGATAGGATTTTTGTGGTAACACAGCAGAGAAACTGGAAACACTGAGGTGGGAAGGGGAGCACTTACCTCAGGTATGCACCCTAGGAAAACACCTTTGTGACCTCAACCAAGTTATGGTTCAGACTAAGACTAATGTGATTTTCTGATCTGAATTGGGGGACAGAGTTTCCGTATAGAGAGCTCCACACTCAGATGAAATAACGGAATAGGACCCTTATTCTGCTGCCCCCCAAAAATCTATGAAAGAACTCCCCAATTCCTAGTTTCTTTCAAAGCTCAGCTCCAAGTCTACCTCTTTCAAAAGGTCTTTTCTGATCCTTACTGAATCAAGGGGCCAGGACAAAGCAGTTCCCCTTCATCAACCCAAAACACCAATAATGACACCCATTAGTCCAGACAAAAATAAGAAAGCTAGAAAAGAAAAAATAAGCCATATATGGTTATTTTACTTCTAATGGGGAAAATTACTGCACATAAAGATGGAAAAAAAATTGAGTGAATTAGATAAGAAAAAAGGGCCCTGATAAAACTCCTCTTCCAAATGCTGCCTCTGCAATAATCTTGTATCTATTGTGTGATTACATATATGTGTGTATGTACATATATGTGTATATATATATATATATATGCTTGAATATTCTTACATGGTTACATCCTGTCTCCCTACAATAGAATGAAAACTTCTTGTACACAGGAATCGTTTCATCTTTGTCTTTTTATCTTCAGCACCTAGTACAATGCCTGGCAAATAATAGGCACTTAACAAAGTCTTCTTGATTGACTGGTTAAAAGACAATCCTGGAGAAAGAACACTATAAATCAATCCTCCCAATGAACATAGATGTAAATGTATTAAATGTAAATGAAGTAACTGAATATAGCAACCCATTAAAATTCATTCATGTCCAAGTAGAATTTTTAAAGATTAATTTAATTAATTTTTGTTACATTTTAAGTTCTGAACCATCTGCCTCCCTCCCTAGCCATGCTGCATTGGAGAAGGCCACCATTTGACACAGATGTGTATATGTATATGTCTGTATATGTGTATATAAATATATATGTATGCACATTGAACTTAGTTCCTCCTAATTCCAAGGCTGGAGCTCTATCTACTGCAACACTTAGCTGCCCTGTTCATTACTTTCTTAAGTCTAGAAATCAACAAAACAATAAATCAAGCCCTGATTTGTATCCAATTTCTAAAGTGAAAATACTTAAACTGAAAATATAACAATCCTTTCTCTGTCTTGATTTTACCCTTTTGCAAGGGTGAGAGGTCTATATGTTATACACTGCATACGTTTTCAGATTTTTTTATGTGTTAACCAGTAATGCTGGGTTTTTTTTCTCTTCTTTTTTTTTGTCTCAAAAATATTATTTATAATCTGGGATGATTCTCTGGCGAGGGTTTTGGGAAGGACAAGAGGGAAATTATAGTGATGAAAAAAATCAATAAAAATTTATTTTGAAATGTTAATGGATGAAATGGAACAGCACAGTGAAAATATAATACCTAAATCAGTTTACAGATTTAATGCAATCTATTCAAAATGCATGTGTTTGTGCTTTAAATAAAACTAGTTCAAAACATAACAAAAAGTATATGAAAAAATGAAGGATTTTGGGGGAAAATCATATTTAAAGGATGTATAGAAGGTAGTCGTGACCACTTTTTAAATGGCAAGTATTATCAGAGTTATCAATTATTGGAAAAGAAATGGAATGAATAAACCAAGAGGACATAATAAAATATCAGAATTAGATTTAAATATATGTATATATATATATATATATATATATTTAGAAAGTGAACATTTTTTAAACTTGTTGAAAATAAAAAGCTACTGAAAGAATTTTTTTGTTTAATAAATATTGTTTGGAAACTATGATACTTCCATGACAAAAAAAAAAGAAATTTAGATCCATCCTTGACAGACTGTACTATTTAATTGAATTAATCAAATCAATTTAATTTTTGTTTGCTATTTAGTTGGATTGAACATATAGCATATTCAATTCTATCTGGATTCACATTCAAAAAAGATTATTTTCTCCAAAAAAAGACGAAAAGGGAATAATGTTTATCTCAACTGTGGAGGAGTAAGATATTTTTATCTATTGAATAAAAGTAAGAAATTACAGGGGAAATGGTAAATGGATCAGATTGCATAAAACCTTTTTTATAAAGTCTGTACAACAACAAAATATGTATAAAAATAAATAAAAAAGAGATTGGCAAAAAAATACCTGAGGCAAATATGACAGATAAAAAATTTATATTGAACATACACAAAGAACTGATAAAATATTCAAAGGATGTATTTTTCCTTTTCAGTTAAATGATCAAAGTATGAACAGGTAATTTGTTAAATAGTTTATACAATTTTAAAAGTGATGATTTGAAGTTTTCTACTTCCTCAATAATTAATAAAACAGACATTGAGAAAAACTCTGAAGTATCATCTGACACTCGTCAAACCAGAAAAAAAAAAATGTGATTTTAATGATAAACCTCAGTGTATCTGAGGCTATGGAAAAAGAAGTTCACTCATACATTATAAATTAGGGGAATGCTTTTGGAGTAGAATCTTATAGTAAACTGTAAGAATTATTTTTATTTTCAAAAATTAAATACTTCAAAATTTTAATGTCTGATTTAATTGATAATAGGGATTAAATTGGATTAAATTGATAATAGGGATATACACTAAGTTACTTTTGTACAAAATTATTTATAGCTTCTATGTGTATGTAAATGTACATATATGCATATATATATATATATACACATATTCAAATATATGTGTCTATCACTAGAAGTAACATATGCCCAACAATTGGGGAATACTTGGCTGAGCAAAAGTAGGTACATTTCTGGGTTTCTGGATGTCTTATGGACATCTCAAACTCAACATGTTGACACAGAAACTAATTATTTTTTACTAAAGACTAAAATCTACTTTTTTTCTAGACTATCCTATATATTTTGAAGGACCACTGTTATATGATTTACTTAGTTTCATAACTTTTGTCAACTTGGATTTTTCCCTGTCCATCATCATCAATTTAACCTCGTTACCATGTCTTGCAACTATCCTTTTTCCTCTTTTCACCCTCTAACCTAGTTTGAGGCTCTCATCTTTCAACCAAAGACTTAGGGTAAGTTCTTCATTGGTCTCCCAGCTTCCATACTCACTTCTTCAACCTGGCTTCCGCTCAGGTGACAAAAAAAAAAATAACTGCCTTATGCACGAATCCAAATATTGTATTCTCCCACTAAAAAAATGTTTTGTGGTTCAGTCATTTTAGGTTTTCTTGGCAAAGATACTAGAGTGGTTTGCCATTTCCTTCTCCAGCTCATTTTACAGAGGAGGAAACTGAGGCAAACAGGCTTACGTGACTTGCCCAGAGTCACCCAGCTAGGAAGGGTCTTGGGTTGGATCTGAACTCAGGTCTTCCTGACTCCTGGCCTGGCACTCTATCCACTTCACCATCTAGCATTCAGCAGTTGCTCATTAACCACATGATGAAATACAAACCTTCAGCCTGGCAGTTAAGACCTTCTACAATCTTCCTCCCATCACACTTTTGCAGGATTGAAACACGTATTTTCAAGCCAAACTGGACCCCTAGTCTATAGTGTTGATGTTCTGCCTCCTTCTCCAGTGTGCTCCTATCAGTCATTCTCCATGCCTGGAATGAATTCCACTTTGCCACCTTTCATAACCCTTGCCTTTTTTCAAAGCTTAATTCAGGTGCAAACTCCTCTAGGAACTTTTCGACTGTCTTCCTTTCTCCCAGGTTATGAGTGCTCTGTTCTTCCTCAGGGCTTTCTTGCACTATATTTATTTTATAATATAATAATAACTAACACATGCGGAACTTTTAAGGTTTGCAACGTACCTTTTGTATATTATCTCATTTGATACTTACAACAACCCTGTAAGGTGTATGATATTACTACACTCATTTTAGGGGCAGTGGATAGGGCACCAGGCCTGGAGTCAAGAAGACTTGAGTTCAGATCTAGCCTCAGACACTTTCTAGCTGTGTGACCCTGGGCAAGTCACTTAAGCCTGTTTGCCTCAGTTTCCTCTTCTGTAAAATGAGCTGGAGAAGGAAATGGCAAACTGCTCTAGTATTTTTACCAAGAAAACCCCAAATGGAGTCATGAAGAATCAGACACAACAGAAACACCTGAACAGCAACAAATACCCATTGTTACCTGTGAGGAGATGAGAAAGTTTAAATGACTTGTCCAAGGTCATACATCTAGTAAGTATCTGAGAAAGTAGTAGAAATCAGGTCATCTGAATCCCAAGTCTAGTGTTCTGTTTACTTTACCGCATAGCTGTCTGTTTATGAATGTGCTATATCTTACCCCACCCACCCAATACAATATAAATATTTTGAGGGGAGGGCTTTGTTTTTTCTTTTAGTGAGGCAATTGGGGTTAAGTGACTTGCCCAAGGTCACATAGCTAGTACGCATCAAGTGTTTGGTCTGAGGCTGGATTTGAACTCAGGTCCTCCTGACTTCAGGGCTAGTGCTCTATCCAGTGCGCCACCTAGCTGCCCCTGGGGAGGGCTTTTTTTTTGTGTGTTTGAAACTTCAGCCACTGGTACAGTTGTTGGCAAAAAGCAGGGAATTAAAGATATATGAATTAAGAATAACATTATAATGTAATTAAAATGGTAAATGTGAAGAATATGGATAAATTTGAAAGCCTAAGTGAAATAATGCAAAGAATAAAATGTAAACGTATAAGATTAGTGCATGTACTGAAATTGAGTATTTCAAAGAAAATCATTTACATAAATCCAAGAGTGAGCTTATAGATGAAACAATGGAAGAGAACCAGAAGGGAAGGCAGAATTGATAACCCACTATAGATTTCTGTATTTGAAGGTCTTTTTTTAAAGGGTTCAAAACTATGACAATATTTTTAAGAAATTAAATAATTATAATGACACAGTTGGAATAGTACTGTACTTTTAGTCATAGAATCCAAGTTTGAATCTTGATTCTGCTACCTACTATGTGTGTGATTTTGGCCATTTTACCTCAGGGTGCCCGTTTGAACCATCTGAGAATGAAGAAGCCTAAACAACCTCAAAGGTTTCTACTGGGTTTAGATCTATAGTCCTATGAAAACTAAGTTTATAATTCATTACATAAAGGGGGGGGAGGAATTGAAGTCAGCAAGTAGCTCGTTCAATTCTAGGGTTTCTCTCCCTGTACCCCCAATCTGGTAACAATCAAATCAAATGCATAGGTATTAATTCTCTTTGATAATACAAAGAATGTGTGAAAGAAACACATCAAAAAGTCATCCTTACAAATCCAATGTGAAAGCTTTGCTAATACTCAACACAGCAGAAATAAAACTAATCAGAAGAAGTGATGAAAATTTGTAGCAATTAGACATATGGAAAAGTCTACTTAACACTTTAAAACAACGCAAAAAGCTGTCTCTGGGTTTCATCATATCACCCAAGAGCAGGAGCAGAAATTCTGGGAGCACAATTACTTAGAAAATACATCCACCCAGACAGAAAGAATGAGAGCTGATCCCCATGAAACCTTTACAAGATCGCTCAGATCCAGAAGTGCCTTCAGAGGTTTCTAGCTTGTGATAAGGATCAAAACTTTTGACTATGTTTTGAACTAAACCTCAAACTTTGGAGATTTTCCTATCTTTATAAAGCACCTGGGAGTATGAATGTTGATAGGAATAAACCAGCAAGCTGTCCTCACCTGACGGTAGTCATCAAGGGAATAAAAAAAGATAGTGGATTAAAGAGAGCTGGTGGCTCCTCTTCTTTGAGACATTCACAAGCCTTTGGAAAATACTCTCAAACATGAGCCTGTTGATGCAGCCAGGGCAGCTGAGACTAAGAGGTCAGGATCAATAATGAACCAATTAGCACTGTATGGCATCAAAGTAAGAAAAACACTAACAAAAAGGTGATTTAAAAGAAAACAAACGGAGGAGATAAAGGAGGGAAAGGAGCAAGGAAAGGAATCTGAAAAGAACATGGAAAAGAAAGGAAGGGGGAAAGGAAAGGGAAGGGAAAGGAAGGCAACAGAAAAAAGGAAAAGGAATGAGAGAAAGGGAAGAAAAAAGGTAAAAAAAGGAAAGGAAAGAGAATGGAAGAAAAATTAAAAAGAAAGAGAAAAGGAAACAAAGGGAAGGTAAGAGAGGATGAAAAGTAGGAGAAAAAGGACAGAGAGAAAGGGAAGGGAAATAGGAAGAGAAAGAAAAGGGAAAACAAAGGAAGAGTAAGGGGAAGAAAGGGGAAAGGATGGAAGGGAAAATGGGAGGCAAAAAGGGAGGAAAGGAAAGGATTGGGAAAGCAAAAGGACAGGAAAGAGAAGAAGAAGAAAATAAAGAGAAAAATATGTAAAATATTACTTAAATGGACTTTCTTAATAAAAATATTAAGTAAATCCCCCAGGAAAGATTTGCGTGTGTGTCTTTCCTATTAGGAAATTTACATATTGCTTCCAAACTAAAATTCAACAAACATTTGTTAAGTGCTTACTATCTGTGATTAAAGTAGTGCCTGGTACACAGTAGGCATTTAATAAATGTTTATTGACTGACTAAAATGCGCCATGTTAGACTCTGGAAGAGATCCAAGGAGAAACAGATCTTTCCCTGGAGGAGCTTACAGTTTGTCTAGGTGGATAACAGGAGCCCAGCGATAATACAAATTAGGGTTTGAAGATAGTATATCCAGCTTGGGAAAGAGAGGAGAACAACAGAGAAGGTTCTTTCCATATGAAGTTCTATTAGAAGCTATTCCTAACCCTTCAAAATCATTCTAGATACAAATGTGTATGGATATGAATCTGGCAAAATGCTCCCTGGCATTGCCATGTTAGATCTCAGAATACTCACTGTCTTTCACTTCAGTATTTTAGATTTTGCTACTTCTCCTTATATAAAGGAGGGCATGAAACAGAAATACTCACAACCCCCAAATCCTTCTGATTGACAGTTTGCTTTTTTTTTTTTAATTTCCAATTTCGATATAGAAGCAGCAGCACTCTCAAAATAGTAAGCTTATGTAGAACAAGTTCTGAACTCCCTCTCCCTACACCCACGCCCCGTGGCAGGCTGTGTCCCCAGGGCATGGATGCTACTTGTCCCCTCAGAGAATAATGGTACCCTGAGGGTCTGAGTAGAGTCTTTTTTTGTGCTGTAGCTCACAAGCTCCCACCTCTACACTTCCCACTATGATTATCAGCTGATATCAGTTAGCGAGACAGACCTTAATTAGTTTTTAGAAAGAGGTGTTTTAGCATGTCAGTATCATTGGTACAAAGCACTCTCCCTATAAGTCTGTAATGCTCTCTCACATGTGTGTATTACAAGCCCAGGAGAAGTAGGCTCACACTTAGAAAGTAGCTCCTGGAAATCCTTTTGCTAGAGTCCTCAAGACATTTCCCTTAGATAGGCTGTAGATAGCATTCCTGCTAAACTCTTTATAGAAAGAGGCTTGAATCTACTTTCTTAATGTTGTCCAATCTGTCTTCGGCTCCCAGTGCAGACGCTGCCATCAACCATTCTGGGGATGATCCTAGGACACTGAAGAAAAAACCCAAATCCTCCAGACCTTTCAAAGTTCAGGAGGGATGGTAGAAGAGACTGAGCCTCAGGGAAATTCATGCTGTTAGGAGCTTGGCTGAAACATCTCTTCTTTGCAAAGCACTGGAATCCTGATTCCAGCTAGTTTGAAGGTCCCCCTCCAGAGGATGGGACCGAACCCCTCAGACAATTCAACCCAACCTCCTGTCATCCCTAGGGAGAGCTCCAGGCCATATTTATATCTAGTGAACCCACGATACACACTCTCTCCTGACAAATACATGAGGGCATTGCTTCTCATCCCTTACTTTAGATGAGCTGGGGAGTGATTCGATGGATCTAACTCAATCACCCCTCATTCTTACCCTAAGATACAACCAATGCAAAAGCAGACTTCTTCTAAAAGCCTAATGAATGTATGTCCTTGACACTCAATGGCCTGTGCCCACGTTATTACAGATGACTAGGTGAAAACAAAAATGAGGTTACCTGGAAGAATGAATAGAGGCCAGCCTTCATGTCAGGAATAGGTAGCAGCAAGTCTTGCTTCTGACCTGACCCACAATTACTCTCTGATCTAATTTAACTTCTCAGGGCCACAGACAATTCTCTAAAATTAAAAGTTGCAGCACTTACTGGTCTACACTAGTATGCAGTTTTCCCACCAGGAGTGTCTTAAAATGATGAAATCGCTAGTCTGGTATGTCTCCTCTCTGCACTACATTTTTTTCTATTAATAACTAGCATTTATTTAGTGTGTTAAGATTTGCAAAACATCGTATACAGATAATTTCATCTGTTCCTCCAAACAACCCTGTGAGGTAGGCAATATTATTATTATTATTATTCCCATTTTACAGATGATGAAACTGAAGCAAACAGAGGTTAAGTGACTTGCCCCAGATCACACAGCTTTTGCTGAAGCATCATTCCCTTTTACCTAAGTGCTGAGCCAGTAACATAGGCAGATTACAAACATGGAATATGTCTGAAAATGTTAATTACTAGAATAGGGCACAATTGGACTGTCACTAAATGAACTTTAATTGGGGGTTATTAACCCTTTGTGTGTCATAGACCCATTTGACAGTCTGTTTAAGCCTATTTAAAAAAAAAAACCTTCTCAGAGAAATGTTTTAAAATCCATAAAATAAAGTACATACAACTGCCAAGGAAACCAATTATATGGAAACACAGTTATCAAAATATTATAACAAACAAGTTCAGGGATGCCAGCTTAAGTATCCCTGTCCTAATCAGAAGCTGCACAGTATTCTTCTGAATTCCTGCTATCAATATAAGAGGTCAGTGCTTGGCTCCAATACCTACTTTCCCTCTGCTGGGGTAAAGCCATGGCTATTTCAAGAGCAAATACTCAGAAAGCATAGATGCTGAAAATGTTTCATCACAGCTAACAACGATTTCCTGTCCTTATCGACTGGGCTGCACAGTAAGTAATAGGGTGTTTGATGAATCCAAAACAGGACCCACAGTACTAATTAAAGAGTAACCCCGAATTGGAGATGATAAATAGAAAAAACAAAACAAAACCAAATATGTTGCTTCCTGCACCTGGGAGATAAATGAAAAGATCAGAGGTGAACTGCCTTCTAAGAGATTCTGCATTTTTCAGCATCACCACCCTTGGAGCACTTCAGCAAGAACCTCATTCATGAGGCCCTTGTCTTTGAACTGAATTCTTTAATTAAAAATAATAATAACCTGATAGGCTTTTTGCCTCCCAGACCAAAGTCACTCACTGAAATCATTGGGTGCCTGTTGGGAAATGAAAAATCAGGATGTTTGATTTGTACTCACCTAGAATAAAAACATGGCAGGTAGTTTTAGAATGAAATGGAGGACTTTTTGGGGGAGGGAGAGAATATGTTCAGTGGCTAAGAGTGCTAGACTTGAATTCAGAAATAAAAGAGTTTGAATTCTGCCTCGGAACCTTACTAGTTATGTCAGTGGGCAAACCATTAACCCTTTGTCAGTCTGTAAATTGGGGAAATCAATAATATGTATATCAGAGGGTTCTTGTGACAACATGAGATCATAGTTTTGCAAGTCTTATGGTGCTATATAAATGTTTGTCATTATTATTAGCGTTAGTTCCAAAAGGGTTACCTCCATTCCTAGGAGACCCACAACTGGATCACAGAGATAGCTAGAAGGAGAATTGAGCAGGGAACAATAGTATTATTAAGTTACAAAGGCAATGTTTTGTAAGAACAATGCAGGAAAGAAAGTACATTCCGGTACCTAGTGTTTGATTATGGAGAAGCAGGTCATTTGGAAGGGGTGTTTAAAGGTTATTTGGAAAATTGTTTCAATTTCTCCTCTACTTTGAGTTTGCAGAAATTTCATGATTTCTTATTTTGATGGCACAATGTAACTGAGGTGTATTATTTTAGAAATATTTTGAGGACCCGAGATATTTTTCAAATTAATCATTTGCTTTTGATGCTCAAGACAGATAATATAAATAGATTTCATGTCAGATGACTTGAGTTGAAATCTCAGTCTCTTGACCACTCTCACCAGCCGTGTATCCTCTGGCAAATCATTTAACGTCTCTGATAGTCAGTTTCTGTACCTGTAAAATGGATATACTAATAATACTGATGCTACTTATCTGTCAGGGTTGTTGTGAGCATCAAATGAGACTATATGGGGCAGTATCTTGTAAACTTCACAGTATTCTCTAAAAGTCAGCTCTATAAGACAAAATTTCTCTTGACCTTGAAATTTTAAAAGCTGCAGACATCAGCTCTACTCACAGAGTACACTGCATGGAGTCTAAATTAGGAGGAAATGTTGGCAGTTATCTCAGTTCCATAGCCAAGAGAGACTGAATTTGCACATTTTAAGCTACCAATGGGTATACTTGAGTAATTAAACAATAGAAGTTATACTAAGAAGCTAAAAATCCCCCAAACATCCCATTCAAAAGAATCAGACAGCAATTCCCAAGTAAGCATTATCGAATGTACTGTACTTCATTGTTTCTCTTAGTACTAAGGATTAAAGGAATGCAGCTATGTTAACTCATAACATCACCTGCAGTCTTCCTTAAAGCTTAGAACCAGATACAAAAATAAAGGAAGAGCTTAAGAGAAAACAACAACAACACACTTTCTCTCCTATCCCTTAGCAAGGAGGCATCACTTCTCAATAGTCTATGAAACACTTTGGTTATTTGGAATTTCCAAGCTCAGACCCAAGCTATATAGAGCTCATTTCCAAGATTTGACATGTTAGCCACTAGGCTAACTGCTTCTATGACCTTGGATAAATTTGGGTCTCAGTTTATTAGAATGGTTCTGAGATTTCATCAAAGCAAGTATTCTCTCCAATGGCACAGATCCATCTACGTCTACTATCCCATGCAACTCTTGACCATGCATTCCCATTATTTCACCATGGAGAGTCTGCCTGGTGGCCTGCCTTAAATTGCCCTGATGTCATAAGGGTACCAGTTGAGCATTCTAGCTATTCACCTATTGCCTTTATCATGTGGTCTTGGTTTATTCAATTTTAGAATGAGGAGGTCAAAGCAGAGGACCTTTAAGGTCCTTTTGAGACTATCTCTCTCTCTGTGTCTCTCTCTGTCTCTGTCTCTCTGTCTCTCTGTCTGTCTGTCTCTGTCTCTCTCTCTCTCTCTCTCTCGCTCAATCCTGCATGGCACTTGACTCTTTATTATTGCATATAGTATGCCTCCATTTTAGGAGTGTGTACTTATCTCGAAATTCAAGTTTCCAAAAATGTCTGGGTTCCAGTTTGTTTTCTTTCAATTTTTTACTTATTCATTCAAATAAGATCAAACTGCCCTAGGAGACTATCATTAATAGTCTTTAATACAAATGAAAAACAAATTATATCCATACTATGTACCTTGAGTTTTGCTGTGGAGTAAGTCCAAGTATGGGACCTTTAATCGTGTGCATGTCTAGGTTCAAAAAATGATGCAACGTATGCAGGAGACTTTCATGAAGCATCTTCCTTAGAGTAATTCTGTAGTAAATTATATAGACTTCATGGTGCCAAAATAACAAATAAGAATCTTCATTAGTCCCTGTAATTTCAGGCAAGCTGATTTAACAAACACATTTTAAGCACATCTTTGTGCAAGGCGCTATGTTAGATTCTGGAGGGACAGAGTTGAAAACTGAATAAAAGTTCCTGCCCTTAAGGAACTTATTTTATGTTAAAGGACACTCCATGTCAAACATATAATAATTATAAAATAATTTTAAGGCGAGAGCATAATAACTGGAGATATTTTGAAGGTGGCGACATCTGAGATAAGTGATTTGGGGATTTTAGGACACTATGCAAAGGTATAAAGGTGGGAGATGGCATGGAGAGTACCTAACCAATACATTTGTTTTACTTAAGATATTCATTGAAAATATTCATGTAAAAAAAGAAAGACCACAATGAAAGTCAATGTGTAATCCTATCTTTCCTCTTTCTATATGAAAGACAGCAGTATACGTTCCCAGAAATAATTGAGTTAAAAACTACTTGCATACATACACACACATGCATATGAAAATGTTGACAAGGTTTGTGAGAAATACCCCAGCGTTTGAGCTATTTACAAATCAAGACCTCAAAGAATAATCATGTGATGAAGATTCAAAATAATTGATGAGAGTTAACACAGAGATTCTGATGAAATTAATATGAAAAGCAAGAGCAGACCATATTATTTACTGTTTGTTTCTTCATTTATTCAGCAGGAAAAACCCCATCATTCCTATATGTCCAGGTTGTTTCTGTGTGTTTTTTTTTTTTATTTTTTATGTATTTTGAGAATGACCATGTAGGAACCTATCAATATAAAGAACTCATCTGAAAGAAAGATTTGTGGGCCTAGACCCATGGCTCTTCTTTATTATTCCAATATTGGGTGCTTACAGATTATTTGCTTCCAGTCACCTAAGTGACTTTACCTAAGCGCTGACACCTTCAGATTTCTTTCTTCCCTTACTATGTTTCTGTGGAGTAGGGAACATCTTCCTTTATAGTCAGATCTTTCTGCTACATCAATGTGATGCTATCGTTACAAGGATTCACCAGCCTAGTATTACACTGTTCACAAAGTGAAATCTTTAGATGCACCTTAGAGATGTTCTAGGACTTGTTTTTTTTAACTGAGCTATTCTCAACAATGGCTGCTGTCTTCTAACAACACAAAAGGATTTATGGATGACAAGTTAACATACAGAGGTCACACTCCATAAGACAGCCACAATTATATGGTAGTATAGTTACTGCAATGACTGCATTGCTAGAGCACATGCGAAGTGGAGACAAAACAGGTCTCATACACATCCTCTGGGCCTCTGATGTGATGAGGGATGTAGTAAGTACAGAGCAGTGTTTTGAAAGTAGCAGGAAAGATAACGTGCACACACCTTCCTTCTGTTTCTTTCAAATTCCAACCGTGTGTGTGTGTGTGTGTGTGTGTGTGTGTTTGAGTATGCATATATACATGCGCAGTTTTGGTGGTTGGCTTTGGAGCTTTGCTGGATTTTCCTAGTGATGGGGGTTGGTATTTTTCAGCTTTGTGGGGGTGAAAAGAGTTCAAGGAAGATGCTTTTGTTGTTCAGTTGTTTTTTTCAGTAATGTCTGAGTCTTCAAGACCTCGTTTGGGGTTTTCTTGGCAGAGATACCAGAGTGGTTTGCCATATCTCTCTCTCCAACTCCTTTTCCATATGAGGAAACTGAGGCAAATAGGGTTAAGTGACTTGCCCAGGGGCACACAGCTATTATCTGAGGCCAGATCTTAACTTAGGAAGAGGAGTCTTTCTGACTCTACACCTGGCACTGTAGCCACTGAGCCACTTAGCCACCCTAAAGAAAGATACCACCTGCTGTCAGTTAAATCAAACATGTAATCCTTGAACAGTCGAGAACTGGACATACCACTGGGTCAGTGCTGGGGAAGATACAAAATTTAGATCAGATGCCATCCCCTACACTTACAGATCTTAGAGCAAAGGGAAATGCTACATACCCAGATGGCCACAAAACTCGAAGAATCCCATGATTTCGTCATTGTGGGTCTTCTGCCCACAGTGTTTCTATACCTTAAGAAACCATCTTTATGAGTTAGTGTGGCTAGGAATAAAAGTACTACATGTACTCACCAGCCTTGGTGGGATGAGCCGCTGATTTTAGCTAGTCTAGCTGCTTTCTCAGCTAGGACCAAATCTTCTATTCTATTCAATTCAATTAAAGAAACGTTCATTAAAGATGTGCTACCACTATTGTGCTCAGACAACAGACATATGATCCACTACAGGCTTGTACTTTAACACCTTTGGGAGGTCCTAAAAAAGCTTTTGATTTGCCAATTACTGTCTTTTGTAATGAAATCAGGTAAATATGGGGAGGGAAGTTGTACATGTATAGATATGTAAAGATCAGGGAGAATGAGATCAGCAAGTCTGTGATATAACATATACTTACCATATCATATGGTTTTGTTAATTGTGTCTCTTTAGCGGGCAGACATTGAGCGGAGAATTTTAAAATTCTGTATCCCTCGCCTTATCTGCAAAATAGGGTGTGCTAGGTGACCTCTGTAGGCCCTTCTATTTATACATTCCTTGTTCTACGAGATGACAGTATTATGGAATTTTAAAAATATGCTTTTCCCACTCAATTTGTGTTTCCATGTCATAATGCACTGGTAGTTTCCGTTTCTTTGATCCACATCATACATGTCTTTTGATATGACATTTCTAATCACACTAAGGGCTAAAATTTGATCCCCAGACTCAAACATGTGGATAGTGCTTTAAAAAGTTTATTGAGTAGAACTGAGTTTTGAAGAACTGAACTCTTCCGGAAAACAAATCATAAGGCTAATAAGCATACCCTCATGTTCTGCTAACCAAAGAGTGGCAGAAAGTAGTAGTGGACAAAATTTGGGACAAGGTACAGGAATCATATTTTTATCATCTGAAACTATTGATGCTAGAGTAATTCACTGAATGATTTATTGGGAGGTATCTTAGCATAGTGTATAGAAAGCTAGCCTCAGAACCTAAGAAGTCCTAGGTTCAGGTTGGAGGAGTGGATAAAGTACTGGGACAGGAGTCAGGGAGTTTAAATCCTGCTTCAGACGCTAAGTTGTATGACTTTGGGCAAGTCACTTAACATCTGTTGCCTCAGTTTCCTCAACCCCTAAAAGGGAATAATAATAACACCTACTTTCCTGGTTTGCTGTGAGGGTCAAATGAAATAATATTTGTAAGAGCACTTAACACAATGCCTGACACATAGTAGGCACTTAATAAATGTTAATGATGATATTGATGATGATGATGACTTTGAAACATAGTAGCAATGAATTCCTGGGCAAGTCACCTAACATCTTAATGCTCTAGGCCAATCTTTCAGGTTCTGAGTTGCAGAAAAGTTCTGATTTGCATTCAAAATGGGTTATCCACTGAGAGTTCTCCACTGCCAATAATGAAATCATAGGTCTGTTTAAAAAAAAATATAACTATGATATTTTATCCTTTTTCACATGGCCTTTAAATAAAGGAAAAATTTAGGTAGGACAGAACATTAAGAGAAAAGCTGGTCCAAATCATCCTCTTGCTTCCACAGTATCCCAGCAGAAAGCAAATTAGTAGCAAAAAGTTCAGTTGCATTTTCTCTCAATAACTGTACTCTTTGCTAAACAGGGGCAAACAAGACATGAACATGCTCTGCACTGTGGTAAATACTGCTGTATTCTCTATCAGGGATAATATGTATGCATATATATATATATATGTATATATTTGTGTATGCATGTGTTATATGTATATATGTACACATTTATAAGCATATGCATACAGTTGTATGTATTGACATATGAACCCATTTATAACATGGTACATTATCCTATATCGCATACCTACATATCATATTTGATTGTATATTATACATAATCATATAGATGATATATAATATCTGACATTCAGTTAAATATATATATTTATATATGCACACATTTATTTCTTTCTTGCAAATAATACAATAAAGAAATATAGAAAATTTGAATCTCTTATAAGATTTGGATTTTTATTTCTATCTGCCAAGAGGCAATATGGTGTTGGGAAAAGACTTTCGACCTGAAATCTGGAAAAACCTTGTCTTACTTAACTGTGACACTTTCAAATTGTGTGACCCTGGGAAAGTTACTGTCTCTCTGAACTTGGAATAATACCTAATGAGATTACTGTGAGCAAAGTATAATGTAAAATGCACTCTATTTTTTTTTAAATTGTAGCTAGAAAAGAAAGTACATTCTACTGCATGACCATGCTTTTTGTTAGAAAGGAATTACTTGAGGTTAAGCCAAAATATGCCACTGTGAAACTTTGATTTATTAATCTTAGTTTTGCTGGAAGAGGTCCAAAGAGTGCACTAATTATTCATTTGGTTTCCCCTTACCCATAAGACAGATACATTTTAATATTGCACAATAATAATACCTTACACTTGCCTAGTTCTTTATTCTCTACATATAGAATCTTCATAAGGACAGTTTGAAATGAGATATGTGAGCATTTTTTTTAAATTCCAGTTAAAATTTCCTTCCGGCAGTTTCTCTGCAGCAGTTGAAATTGAATTTCATAGATTTTAGGGAGGAATGGGTATTTGAACTACACTCATGGCTATCTAGACTATGGTAAGTGAATAATTAACCAAAGCATATGTTTCTATCTGAAGTTCTCCTTTTTGGTAATTTTGGAAATAGAGCAACGGCCAATGAATGATTCTTCTCAAAACCTAGCCCCAGGAAAAACTGAGGTTGAACATAATCCTATCTTTAAAGACAAAACTTATTCTTTGTTATCTGGTTGGGGTAAAAGTTTAGGTTTCTTCATTCTTCTGTGCTGACCATGTTAATTCCTTAGCACACAGTGTAGAACAGGGCAATAAGCTTCCCCCTGGGTATCAGCAAGCTCTAAAATGAATTTGCAAAAGAAAATGCCTAGAGCCAGGTGGAATGCCTTCCCAAGCGTCCAGAAGAGTGTGGAAGAAACTGCAACTTTAATGAATGAAATATACTTTCTTTTTCATTCTTTTGGGTTCATCTAAAATGCTGTGAGACTTTCTGAATCCCTTCTGGTAATGAGTGAGAAAACTGAGAGCAGCGTAAATGGTTATGAGATCAATCATTTGTATTTTAGAAAGCTAAAGCTGGCCAGATGAAAGGGAAAATGTTAGACTCAGAAAAGTGAGTTAGTTTAAATATAGACAGATGGAGAAAGGGCTCATTATTCATCTCTTTAGCAAGTTTCACACACCACCTGCTCTAACTAGAAAAGTCTCTTCAGTTAAATATTTTCCCATTGCTTCCACAACCCAATTTAAGCATGCCATAATGCACTGGTAGGCTCAGTTTCCTCGATCCATATCACACATGTCATTTGATATACCATTTCTAATAGCACTAAAGGCTAAAATTTGATCATGAACATTAAAATACAATAAAGCCAGTGGATAGTTAGAGATTTCTCAGCTATATCCATTTGCCCACATTAAGCCCAACACAGTGATAGAGCACAATTTCAATACCAAACTGTGGACTAAAAATACATCTACAACATAGAACTTTATAAAAGGGGCGGTCCCCCTCTCTCTTGAATTGTCATTCCTCCCAATGGCAATCATTGCATGCTTCCATTTTTTGTTGGTTTATTTTCATCTACATTTGTGACTTTGTCCACATAGAATATTCTCAATAGGAAAACACTCCATTGCTGAAGATTGTCAGTTGGTCTGTAGATAAAAATCTTAGAACAGTACCCCGGCCACTCAACGAGATTCATGGTCATGAAGTCAGTATGCATTAAACAAGACTTGAATGTGGGTCTTCCTGACTCCAAGGCCAGTCCTCTATCCTTTATGCCACTCTTCCTCCTATTATGCAATTTTTAGAATATTTTTTATTTATTTTTAGTTTTCAACATTCACTTCCATAAGATTTTGAGTTCTGAATTTTCTCTCTGTCTCGTCCCTCCCCCCACCCCAAGATAACATGATACAGGCTCTACATATACATTCATATTGAACCTATTTTCACATTAGTCATGTTGTAAAGAAGAATTAGAACCAATAGGAGGAACCATGAGAAAGAAGAAACAAACCAAAAAAAAAGAAAAAAAAAGAGAGAGAGAGAAAATAATATACTTTGATCTGCATTCGGACTCCATAATTCTTTTTCTGGATGTGGACAGCATTTTCCATCATGAGTCCTTTAGAGTTGTCTTTGTTCCTTGCCTTGCTAAGAAGAGATGAGTCTATCAGAATTAGTCATCGCACATTACAACTGTTACTGTGTACAATGTTCTCCTGGATCTGCTCGCTTCACTCAGCATGAGTTCATTCAAGTCTTTCCAGGTTTTTTTTTTTTCTGAAGTCTGCCTGCTTATCAATTCTTATACCACAATAGTATTCCATTACATTCATATATCAACTTGTTCAGTCATTCCCCAAGTGATGGGCATCCCCTCAATTTCCAATTCTTTGCCACAACAAGAAGAGCTGCTATAAATATTTTTGTACATGTGTACAAAATTTTTCCCATTTGTATGATCTCTTTGGGATACTTAGAAGTGGTATTGCTGGATCAAAGGGTATGCCCAGTTTCATAGCCTTTTGGGTATAGTTCCAAATTGTTCTCCAAAAGTGTTGGATCAGTTCACAACTCCACCAACAATGCATTAGTGTTCCAATTTTCCCACATCTTCTCCAGTGTTTATCATTTTCTTTGTTTTGTCATGTTAACCAATCTGATAAGTATGATATGGTACCTCACAGTCTTTTTGATTTGCATTTTTTTAATCAATAGTGATTTAAAGTATTTTTTCATATGACTACAGATAGCTTTAATTTCTTCGTCTGAAAACTGCCTGTTCATATCCTTTGACTATTTATCAATTGAGGAATGATTTGTATTCTTATTAATTTTACTCCATTCTCTATATATTTTAGAAATGAGGACTTTATCAAAGACACTGTAAAAATTCTTTCCCAGTTTTCTGCTTCCCTCCTAATCTTGGTTACATTGGTTTTGTTTGTGCAAAAACTTTTCATTTTAATGTAATTAAAATTATTCATTTTGCATTTCATAATGCGCTCTATCTCTTGTTTGGTCACAAATTCTTCCCTTCTCCAAAAATCTGACAGGTCAACTATTCTTTGCTCTCCTAGTTTGCTTATAGTATCATCCTTTGTATCTAAATCATGTACCCATTTTGATTTTATTCTGGTATATGGTGTAAGATGTCGGTCTATGCCTAGTTTCTGGCATACTATTTTCTAGTTTTCCCAGCAGTTTTTGCCAAATAGTGAGTTCTTATGCCAGGAGCTAGAGTCTTTGGGTTTATCAAACACTAGATTACTACAGTCATTGACTACTGTGTCTTGCGCCTATCACACAATTTTAAATACACAAGAAGTTAAGGCTATTGGGTAGCTAGCTGACACAATAGAGTGATGGGCCTGGCATCAGAAAGACGTGTCTTTGTAGGTTCAAAACTGGCCCTGGATATTTCCTAGCTATGCAACCCTAGGCAAGTCACTTAACCCTGTTTGCCTCCATTTTCTCATCTGTAAAATGAGCTGGAAAAAGGAAATGGCAAACCACTGTGGTATCTCTGCCAAGAAAACCCTAAATGGGGTCACAACAAGTTAGACACACCTGAAAAATGACTAAAAACAAACAAAAATATTTTAATGATCAGACAGACTCCCTGAGTCAGATGCTAAGCAGAAGATTTCTATTTAAGAAGCTATATCATGGGACAGCTAGGTGGTGCAGTGGATAGAGCACCAGTCCTGGATTCAGGAGGACCTGAGTTCAAATTTGGCCTCAGACACGTAATACTTACTAGCTTTGTGACCCTGGGCAAGTCACTTAACCCCATTGCCTAGCCAAAAAAAATTTAAAAAAATAAAAAAAAGGAAGAAGAAGCTATGTCTTTATAAAGAAGCATTATGATAGAAGTAGAACACATAACATTAAGGGAAAAAAGGTAGAAAGAGCAGGAATACAGATTTGTAGTCCATAGTAACTTCCCAGAACTCCCTAATCCATGCTACAACTTAAACTTAGGGAAGGCCTTATGGACCTCTAAACTGCCCTCCTTCCAACAAGATTCCTATTTGGTATCCTTTTTACTTCTATACAAACTGTGATATTAATACAATACAATTTCCTTCTCTACCCTTCTTGGTCTCAAGTTCACCTTTATTGAGCTAAATCTATGTGCAAAGATGAATAAGATGTGTTCCTTGCCCTCATATTTCCTCATCTATAAAATGAAGGAACTGAACCAGATAATCTCTGAGGTCAATTCTAGTTTCAAATCTATAATCCTATGACCCTATGGCCCTCTGGGCTCTAGACAGCTTTCCCCAAGGGATAGAAACATAAAACATGTGAGAAAGAGCCAGAGGGTCTTAACCTGTATAAAGGAAAAGAAAATATTTAGCTTACACATTGTCAAACAGAAATAGCTTTTGAATTAGCTGGTTAGAATAGTTAAGTCATAGGAGCTCAGTATCATCTACATATATGTGTACATTGGGCCGCAACTGGAAACCCAGAAGCAAAGAGAAAAATCCTAAAAGCACAAGCCATAAACACTAATCCCAAAAGCCATCCCTGGATAGGATAAAGTCGAAGTGTTAATCATAATAGTGTAGAAATATAAGAACCACAACGAAAGGACAACTTAATCCAGGTACAGGACAGTAGACCCAAGGGCATCACTATACTACAATTTTAGTGCCTGACATTCAAGTCATTTATCAAGCACTTTATATACATTATCTCATGTGATCCTCACAATAGCCCCATGAAGTAGCTACTAGAGTTGCTTTTATCTCCATTCTACAGATCTTTCACACCTGTCACCTCCTCCACTCACAGACACATCCCTATTTCTGGCTTTCATCACCTCTTGCCTAGACATTTCAACAGCCTTCTTCTAATTGGTCTCTCTGAGTCTTCTCACGCCAATCCATCCTGACACCTCTGCCAAAGTAATTTTCCTTAAATACTGGTCTTACAACATCATTCCCCTGCTTAATTAGCTCCAGCGGTTCTCTCCCTATTACCTGAATCTTGGATAAAGATAAACTTCGTTCGGTATTTAAAGCTCTTGACAACCTGGACCGATTCTACCCGGACCAGGAAGTGCCTTCCACAAACTCTTAGTTATGTCATTTCAGTCATGTCTGATTCTCCATGATCTCATTTAAGGTCACGATTGTTGTCCATTCATTTCAGTTGCAACCCAATTTGGGGTCTTCTTGACAGAGATACTGGAGTGATTTGCCCTTTCTATCTTCAGCTCATTTTACAGATGAGGAAACTGAGGCAAACAGGGTTAAGTGACTTGCCCAGGGTCAAACAACTTGTAAGTGTCAGAGGCCAGATTTGAACTCAGGAAGATGAGACTTCTTGATTCCAAGCCCAGTGGTCCATCCACTGGGCCACCTAGTTGGCACAAACTGACTCTACCACCTGATAATTGTGGTCTTCCTGCTGGTTCTTGTCCATGCTTCTCTACCTTTTGTTTCAGCACCTCTCTGTACCAGCTACCCTTATATTGGGAATATTCTCCCTCTTCTTACCTCTAACTCTTAGAATCCTTTATTTCTTTCAACACTTAGATTGTGCCAGCTTTTGTATGAAATCTTTTCTGATTTTTCTTAGCTACTAATTCCTTCCTCATACCAGGTGTCTAGGTGTCTGCTTTATACGTGCTCTGTATATGTGTACACATGTGCATGCTTTCTCATATATTTTATGAGGTTGTTTTATTTTCTTTTGTTTTTATAAAAGCAAACTTCACACAGTATTTAGCACATAGTAGATGTTTAATATATGCTTGCCGGTTTACTTAGACTTAGAATCATATATTTAGCCTGGGAGGTTACCTCAGAAGACATCAAGTCCAAGCCTTTAATTTTATAGATGAAGAAACTGGGGTTCAGAGAGGTAAGATAAATTACCTAAAGTCACACAAATAATGATCATTAGAGATAGAATTTGAACCCATGGGAAGGGTGGCAAGACTTCTAACCAGTGCAAAATACTTGAAGTTAGCTTTATGGACGCCCCAATGACCTGGGATCCTATAAGTACAACCTTGTCTTTTATTCCCAGCCTCCTGAGTGGGTAGAAGTAAGGTGTTACAGAGTCTCCTAATGAAACTGGCTCATTCTGCCCTGATTTCACTTGTCCTTCTCATAAACACTATCCAGTTCTCTTCCAGCCTTCCGCCTCCCATAGAGCTCCATTTGGAACCAACCGGAACCCCACAGGGGGAACAGAAATAGAAAAGGCAACTTGGGTGGCTAGACGTTTGGTGACACAGGAGGGTGTCCTGTTTGTCTCAGCTTCCCTTCTCACAAACCCCAAAAAGTCACAGCCAGATTTAGGGGGTTCCATGGGAGAAGATCAGAAATGCTTGTTCCCCCGATTTGTTTACTTCATAAGTGGACAACAATTTTTTGATTGTTTGAAAAGAGTTTAAAAATGTGTTCAGTATTCTAATAGACATCAAACATCCAGCAAGGAAAAAAAATGAACATATTGGACTATAAAACATTTGCATGCACACACACACATACGTGCACACACACATGCACACACACACACACACACACACACACACACACACCCCTACAAATATTGTACAAGAATATCCATGTCGGTTTCCAAACCCACCTTTGAACACTTTGATTTGTATTCCTGAAAATATAGCTTGCTCCCCAGGGGTGTCAACAGCATACAGATACAAGTCCAATGAATAATATAAACACTTAACAGACTCTCAGAAAAGGAAAAATGGGAAGAAGACCCCCAACTGGGCTCTGAACAATGGGTCATCTACTGAAGTAACAGAGAAATTATTACTTAACACAAAAATCAAGCGCAAAGCCATTTAAAATAAGACCAGAGGAGGATGGGGAAATGGTAACAAACATGAAACCCAGCTCAGACCTCTCTAGATCCCTTTAAGACAGTGGGGAATGGGCGTGGTATGACAGAGGGATCTCTTGATGTAATGAAGAATGCTGGACAGAGAGTCAGGAAGATCCAGGTTCAAATTCTACCTCAGATGCTTGCTACTTCTGTGTCCCTGGGCAAATTCCTTTCTCTGCTTCATTTTCCTCATCTGTACATTCAATGAGTTAGACTACGCATCAACAATCCCTTGTAACTCTAGATCAAGTGAGAATTGAAATAAAGTCAAGTGAAATGAGTCCTGACTTGGCCCCCAAGTGGTAGATGATCAATCAGTCGGAGGGTGGGAAGATGGGTGGGCATTCTACCCTTTTCAGAGTAGACAATCAAGGAGCTAATATTTCACACAATAACCCTTCACCCATTACAGTTCAACACTCCCAACTTCCCCTTCTAAAAAGGTTGTCAATCTCTGTGGGCAGATTTAACCCAATTAAGGGCTGTACTTACACCATGGGGAAAATCCTCCTCCCTCCCTTACCAAGTTATCCACTACAAAAAAAAAAAAAATCATCAATAGAGGTGAGTGACTAAAAACTTTGGAGACCAATGTTGTCATGCACTTGATACCACAAATACAGGTCACTACTGGTTCTGTGGATTCTAAAAATACCGCTCCCCAAATTGCCTGATCTTCTCAGATAACCCCATCAGGACTCTAAAGTAAAAGGGACAGTCCTTTTCTTTCTTTAGCAATTGTAACATTGGACCTGATGGGTACAAGTAGGGGCAGGAATGTGTTTTTGAACAGCTACAGAGCATCTCAGTGGGAAGGGACAGGTCTCAAATTCCCTTAAGTTGAAATTGAAAGATTTAAAACCAGACTGTTAGAGAAACATTCAGAGAAAATAAGGCCCTCTTTCCCCAGACTTCATAGGAAGAGAGGAGGTAAATGTTCCAATTGGAAAGAATGATGCATAGCAAGAAATCTACTGAAAAACCTAGTTCCATCAATTTGGGTTATCAGTGAAACAGAAGAGTATTGGCCAAAAGAAACACATTCCCCCAAGACATCTGTTACAACTTTGGAAGTTACCATCTGATGTTTCGCAATAGGATTAGATTTGGGGTTGTTTTCATTTTCTTTAAGCTAATATTAGAATTCACTTAAATTTCTCTGGGTATATAGCAGCCCTAGGCTCTGGCTGAACATCTGCAGGGGGCCATCCCTACGTCCTGGGGACCAAACACTCAGCCCTAGTACTAAAAATGGCCACTTTTCTCTTTCTAAATGCTTCTCTGAAGCACAATAAATGTGTCTAGAGAAATCATACAGAAAATATTTCACCTTTCTGTAAATCAAATTTACTTTCCATGGTATTTTCAGAGGTGCCTACCCCCTTCTCAGGGAGGTCATGTTAGGCTAGGAGATCTGGGCCTGAGCTCTGGCTCCTCTACTTAATAGCTTTGGGGCTTTAGCCAAGTCACATTATCTCTTGGAGCTACGGTTTTATTCAAAACACATCTATTAAATCTATATTATGTGCTTATGCAAGGCACTGTACTAAACTTGAGAGATACAGAGACAAAACTGAAATACTGTTTTACACAATGTAGGCACTTAAGGTCTCTTTGGAAAGTTTTTTGAATATAAATAGCCCTTATCCTCAAAGTCTGTACATTCTACTGGTGAGGATTGACTGGTAGTTATAAACATGACTTATTTGTTGCATATGATAGTTGTGTATTATATTGTTGCATATTATGTTACTGCATATTACGGTGTGTCATATATTATTTGTTATATGTTATATTACACAAATATATGATATATATGTATATAGAGGGTAACATCGCCTTTCAAGTCCCTTGGACTCACAACCTAGGAGTCATCCTGGACCTCTCACTATCTCTCATCCACCATATCCAAGCTGTTGTCAAGGCCTGCTGATTTCACCTCTGCAGCATCTTTTGAATATGTCCCCTTGTCTCCTCTGACAATGCCCCCACTCTGGTGCAGGCCCTCATCACCTCCTGACTCACTTATTGTAATAGCCTGCTGGTGAGTCTCCATTCAGCTATTAAGCTGATTTTTCTAAACCACAGTTTTGGCCACGTCACCCATCTCAAAACCCCAGGAGCAAACACACAATGTTGTTTGGCATTCAAAGACCCCCCTCCATTTCTAGTCTGCTTATACCTTACACCCCAAGATGTACTCTTTGATCATTGACACGACTTTCTGGCTGTTCAACACACAAGACCCTCCATCTCTCAGCTTTGGGCATTTTCTCCAGCTGTTCCCCATACCTGGAACCCTCTCCTTCCTCTACTCCAACTACTAACCTCCCTGGCTTCCTTTAAGTCCCAACTAAAATCCTATCTTCTACAGGAAGCCTTCTCCAACCTCTCTTAATTCCAGTACTTTCCCTTTGTTAATTATTTTCTATTTATCTTGCATTTAGCTTGTCTTGTATATGTTTGTTTGCATATAGAATTATATTAGAATGTTAGCTCCTTGAGGGCAGGGATATTGGTTCTTTTTGTATCGCCAGTGCTTAGCACAGTGCCTCATACATAGTAGGCACTTCATAAATTTTTACTGAATTGAACTGGTGTTTGTGTGTGTGTGTGTGTGTGTGTGTGTGTGTGTGTGTGTGTGTGTGT